>NC_090440.1:1060592974-1060900950 GCF_031143425.1 Pleurodeles waltl | reverse complement strand
TGGATGGTTTAATCACAGGGAAATGTGGAGTGGACTCATTTCCCTACTTCAAAGATGACTCCTAGACAGGAGTAGTATGAGTAGGCACCTTTTGAAATGACCCTATAGAAGCACATCCTGATATGTTAATTGTTGTATTTGCACTCGCCCCACATGGAGTACTAGCATGAGTTGGAACTAAAGGAACAAAATGTTTGGCACTGGAAACATTGGAGACTCCACTCTGCCTTTCAGTGTTAACAGTCACATTCAGATTATGCATATTTCTCCCAGGACCTTCTGACTTGTACATAGGAACCACAGGACCATTAGTGACTGGAACTGTAAGAACATCCACAGTACTCACTGTAAGATCAATGAGAACACATTCTCCCTGTCCTCTTTTGCAAGTCCCATAAGCGGCCCCAGTAGAAGGAGCTTCCACTGGCTAGAAGTCGAATTTGTTGGGACAGTCACAATAGAACTAGACCACTGCCATCGACATTCTGATTTCCACTCATCTCTATTTTCATTACAAGGGGGTGGACGTTCTGAAAGTAACCCTTCCAAAATACTATCTCCAAAACCCTTATCACTATCCAAAGTCACATCTTCTGGCTCTCATATTTTCCTTTCTTTCAGTTTTTGTGTTGTTTTCCTTTTCACTCTCTCTCAGTCACTTCTGCAGTCAAAACTGGATACAACTTTAATCTCTCTATCATGCATATTCTCCCTCTTTTCTGGTCAGTATCTCATCTAGCATTTGCATAACTCCATACAACTTTCTTTACCCTACCTTGATATTTATCTTTTTCCTTTGCATGAGCAGCACGTTCCCAAGCATTAAGGGGCAGAATTAAGGAAAGGGGCACTGCACCCAGGGCAGCACCACCTTCCTTGTGCCCCTTAGCACCCCATAATACCACCATGTGCATGCCATATTTAAAATATGGTGCACCATGGCACAGGGTAGGGAGCAATAGTGTAATTTTATGTGATACTATTGATGTACTCTGCAGGAGTGGCACCAAAATGTTGGTGCTACTCCTGTAGGGTACATAGGGACCCATTCTAAATAACGGAGAAATCCTGAGAGTTACACCATAGCCTTGTGGTAATTTACTTGCAGTTTCCAAAAAATGAGTTCAGGTCATTGTTACATTTAAAGCTGCAATTCACAGTACAACACTAAGGAGACATAGCAGATGTAGTGCAGAAAGCTAAAACTGCAGAGGTTCAACAGGGAAAATATTTTTTTTGAGGGATCTCAGTGTCAGCCACCGTTTTTTGTAGAGGTCCCTCAACTCAAGACATTTTCACGTTTTACTATCATGTATCTTCAAAATATAGATTTGAAACATTTATTGATATTTTGGTAGCCCCCCTTCCCAATACCACTTTCATAATAATTATCTGCAAAGCTGAACAATAACTTTACCTAAGATGAGATATTACATTCCAAACATATGCTGATTTGTACCATAGATTCTGCAGCTCAAGAAGAGCCTTGATAGTGTTCAATAATGTTGCTAAGAAATTATAGGAGAATTACATTGATATTTGATAGCATCAAAATGGTTATTAAATTATATAGTCACTATGTATTAAATCAGGTGACAGCATGATGGTGAATGTCAGTCTTTCACAAGTTTTCATAATGTGCCGGCTCTGTTTTTTCACATATGTCTCTTTAAATAATCCTTAATATGATTTCATATCCAATTAAAAAACCAAAAGTCACAGGGACATTATAGTTAGATTCTGAATTTACTCCTGCAAACCTATAGAAATTCAGCAGTTAGAGTTCACATAACTAAAACTCACGCCCTAAGGTAACTATAACTTGCACCCCACCATACACAGTTTTTTCTGCTGATGTTTCAGTTATATGTTTAATGACATTGTAGAAGTTGTAATGAGCGCTGTGATATCTGGATTCATTAGCAGTGCATGGCGAGGGTGGAGGTTATAGTTATCTTAGGGCGTGAGTTGTAGTTACTTGAAATACCTCTTAATATAACTGCTGAATTTCTATGGTTTTGTGCCAGTAACTTCAGCACCTAACTATAACGTCCCTGTAGCCCTTGTTTTTTAAGTGATTTTCTATATTTGTTTTTATTTTATTTCCTAACTTTAATGTCCCTGTAACCTTTGTTTTTTTCTCTGAATTTCTATTCTTTTTATGTATTATAATATTAATTACAATACAATAATCCAATCCCACGGAGGCCTGCGGCCAAGCCCCAATAACTACCTAACCCCACGCCACGCTGAGCCTTCGGCTATGCACGGTGGAGGTTGGAAGCAGGGCCTGGCCTCTGGCGATTCTCTGCTGTCAACGCACTTTAATCACCACATCATGCAGGGCTGGAGGGGGTTGGCTGCAGGCCCTGACTTTTGGCTAGCCCTGCAGCCAACCACCTATAATCACCCAACCCAACGTCATTGTATGCAGAGACCATTGAAATAACAAATTATCTCCCTCTCTTCCATTATGGGATAGAAGAGAGAGAGAGGGAGAGAGAGAGCGAGAGAGAGAGAGAGAAAGAGAGAGGGACTTTTTAGGCTTTGAATCATGATATACTTAGAATGATATTTTTTCTGTCAAATTAAAAAGAAAGATGCATTTGTCAAGTAAAAAGAGTTTGATGACCCTCTGGCATGTACCTTGAATATTTGAAGGTGAAAGAAAGTAAATAAGGGAAATTACCCCTAATACACATAGGCTAGAACACTCAACCTGCAGTGTGAGGGTTGGAGACCTTAGCCTCTAGGCCACAGGTGGCTGCACACAGTATAGTGTCAAGTCATAACTATGACATGCAATTCAAAAGTGTTGATGTTCAAAAACCTCAATGTTCCATCACTAAGAAAGTTTAAGATTCTTAACACCAGCAGATAAACAAACATACTACCATGAGTCATCAGGATTTGAACCTTCAACCTACTGAGTAACAGTCAAAGATCTTCACCAGTAGGCCACTGACTGTTCTGCAGGGTATCAACACATAAATATAACATTCGAAACAAACATCTTGCTACTATGACATTTTGAAGATATTGCATGGGCAGACCATTTCAACAAAAGGCTCTCTTTCTCTCTCTTTCATCCCATTATGGGATTGAAGAGAGAGAGAGTAACAGGACCATGGGAGGAAGCCTGAAGGCCCCTACAGTCTTACCCAGCTCCCCACGTCCTGAGGGAGATGGCACTTCTCCCACAAGCAGAAAGCTGCTTCACATAGCAGCTCCCTGCTTGCAAGAATAATGTTTTCATCTGTTTTACTGCACGCATATTTGTGTGCAGGGAAACAGATGAAAACTCTTCTTTCTGCAAGCAGGAGCTATTTGACAGCTCCTGCTTGCCGAAAGTAGAGTTATTTTAGCTTTTGCTTGGTGGGAGCTGTAAGCTCCTACCTAGCAAAAGCAAACAGCTAACTCCCAAGAGTGGGCTCCTCAGGAGGTAGCAGGAGCCAGTCCTGGGGGTGGTGGTTTCCAGGGCCATCTCTTTCTCCATGAGGGGCGCCACATGGTCCCCCACTCTATCATAGTACTTAGCCCTGGGAAGATGGTGATCCCCAGGGTGGGAGGTCTGCGATGGAACCTCTACATTAATTTTGTTTTGCTCCGGGGAGGTGGCAGTCCCCGGGGCTTTGGGGTGCGGGGGCTGTGAGGGCCTCCTGCATTAATTTTATGTTTAGCCCAAGGGATGTAGGGGTCCTCAGAGCTCCGAGGGGGAAGGACAGCTCCCTTCACATTAATAGAGAATGTTTTGTTGCTGGGGGCTGCGGAGGGCAGCACGGAGTACCCTGAATTCATTTAGGATGATTTGCCCTAGAGAAGTGGTGGACCCCAGGTCTGAGGGGGGGTGCGAGCCCCCCTACATTAATAAAACATGTTTTGCCCCAGGGAGGTGGCTGTCTCTGGGCCTGATGAGGGGCCATACGGGCGCTCCTGCATTAATTCAGAATGATTTGCCCTGGGGATGTGGTGGTTCATGGACCATGAGTGGGCCCAGTAGGCCAGCCAGCATACACATTTTGCAGTGCCCAGGTGAGTTGGCAGTCGCCAGCACTGCCCCCACATTGATTCATCTACTTTTGCCCCTGGGATGTGGCGGTCCCCAGGGTGCGGGGTGGAGGGCGCACACCCCCTGTATATCTTTCTCTCAACCACAGGGAGGTGGTCATTGGGGCTACTATTAGCCCTAAGAGGGGTGCCCAGACAACCTCTTTTTTAGCCCCCAGTGCCCACAGGACCTTGCCCACCTGGGAGCAAACTAAGGAAGAATGCAGGAAATTTAGATTATTTTTTTTACAAAAACAATCTAAAATAATTCACGGATTCATCAGTGGATTTTTCCAAGATCTTAAAAACAAAATGAAAAAAACACTTTTGAGCTCTGGTGGGGTCCCCGGGGGACCTCTGCACCAAAACTAGGCTGAAGCCAAATTCCAAAATGACTGTCAACACTTCCATGTTGAAGTGTTGGCAGCCAATCAGATATCAGCCAGGGGACAGTTGGATCAACGGAACATCCTTATCCCTTGTTATCTCGCTCCCCCTCCAACCACAGTTAGTTGATCAATAATTTTACTTCAGCTATTACAGTGACATTATCAATGAAGTAATCAATGATTTCATGAGTGCAGTAATTTGTGGGGTAATTAACAGTGCATGGGGAGGACCTGAGTTATAGTTACTTTAGGACATGAGTTATAGCTAATTGAGATAACTATAACTGGTGAACTTCTATGGTTGTGTTAGATAGCTGATTTAGCACTGGCAGAGGGGAAAATGCAGGGTTGCGCCATATTCCAGTAAATTCTGTGCATCGCTGTGCTTTAGAAATTACACAGCTCAGAGCAGGAAAATTGCTTGCAGCACCATGCTGCGCCATTTCCTTGTAAATGATACTCTAGGTGTTGAGGCCTTCCTGAAGTGTAGTAGAGAGTGGGCCTTTCTGAACATGCAGGAAAGCTAATTACCAAAGCTGAACCACTCTGACCCACTGCTTAATTTGTGCTTGTTGTTTCCGGTGCTGAGCACCGGCACTTATTTTTGAGGGCCGGTGCTTAGTCTTCTGCCTCAAGCATTTACTACGAGCAAAAGACACATATGGGAAAGACGGAGGAAGGGAAAAACGAAAAAGCGTCACGATGAGAGAAAGCATAAAGCTACTAGAGTGAGCTGAAGGGGCATGTAGTGGCCTTATATGGATTGAAGAGGCCCGAGATGGCAGCGGGATTACGCTGCCTCAGTATTCCATGTTCGCACATTTAATTGTAGCACCGTGTGTTTAAGAGGAGGGTGTTGAGCACTGGCACCTTTTTGTTTACAAATTAAGCACTGCTCTGACCGAAAAAGTTCTGGTGCCGGAGCAAGCCTGCCTAAATCTAGGTATATTAAGCATTAAGGCCCCTAAGGAACTGAATCATCTTATAGGAGCATAGTTTGAATTTTTTTCCTCAGTTGTCCAGTATGATGACCGGCTTTGAACACATGACATATACATTTAATCAATAGTCCATTGTCTACTGGAAGCCAGTGGAGGGCTTTCAAAGTAGAAGGGCCAATAGATAAGTGTGGAATGCCCAATGCCATTCTGGCCACCAAATTCTGGGTGCTCTTCAGCTTTCTTATCAGGAAAGAGAGCTGCAGTAACCCAAACACTCACTGTAATACTTGTTATTATTGACATGTACCTCAGGGCAATAGAAAACAAAGGCACAGCCCTGTTTTGGTGCAAGTGTCAACTCCTCCCAACACTCTAGCTTAAGAAGACCCATCAGCCTGGTGATGGGCCATCAGAATTTGCAGGTAATACCTCAGCTCCCTTGGTGTGACTGTCTAGTGTGAATGCACAAACAGCCCAACTGTTATCCTGATCCAGACATGTATTCCACATACAGGCAGAGGCACAGAATTTTTAAGCAAAAAAATGCCGAAAGTTGTATTTTTAAATTGTGAGTTCAAAGGCCCCCACACTCCTTAACTCTATCTACTCCCAATGGGAAATTATAGATATAAGATGTTTCAAGGCAATCCTCATGTTACCCATTGGGAGATAGGCATTGCAATAGTGAAACATGAATTTACCAGTATTGTATTATCAGGAAATGTAAGCATACCAGTACATGTCCTAACTGTTAAATTGATTGCACCCTGCCTATGAGGTACCTTAGGCTTACTTTAGTGGTGATTTACATGTAGCAAAGGGGATGATTTGGGCCTGGCAAGTGGGTGCACTTGCCAAGTTGAATTGGCAGTGGCAGGTCTGAGACATGGTTACAGGGCTACTAATGTTGGTAGCACAATCAGTGCTGCAGGCCCACCAGTAACATTTGATTTACAGGCCCTGGGTTCAGATGGTGCACTATACTAGGGACTTACTAGTAAATCAAATATGCCAAACATGGAGAAACCAATCACCAATACATTTTAAACAGAGAGCATATGCACTTTTGCACTTGTTAGAAGTGGTAAAGGGCCCAGGTCCTAAAACCAACAAAAAGAGGTCAGAAACAATAGGAGGAAGATGGGAAAAGAATTCGGGCATAACCCTGCAAAATGGACCAGGTCCAACAGTTGTATATTTAGCGACCAGATGAATTGTTTACTTAAATGAAAAGGCTGCTTTTGAGTTAAGCAAAGGAGCATATTAACAGAATGTCGTTGTTTGATGAATTAGAATCTAGATTTACTAAATTCTGAGTTGCTCAAAGTGTTGCAAAGTGACAGAAAGATTTGCAAGGGTACTTAGTATCCAACTCAAAAGGTGGCTTGTGCTGGAGAGGCACCATTGTAGGAAAGTACCATCTTGCCTGGCATGTTACCCCCATTTTTTCTTGTGTGTCAGTTTGTTTTTGCCTGTGTCACTGGGATCCTGCTAGCCAGGATCCCAGTTCTCATAGTTGTGGCCTATATGTGTTCCCTGTGTGGTGCCTAACTATTTCACTGAGACTCTGCTAACCAGAATCTCAGTGCTTATGCTCTCTCTGCTTTTACAATTGTCACTGCAGGCTAGTGACTATTTTGACCAATTCTGATTAGCACACAGGAACACCCTTATAATTACCTAGTATATGGTACCAGGGTACCCAGGGTATTGGGGTTCCAGGAGATCCCTATAGGCTGCAGCATTTCTTTTGCCACCCACAGGGAGCTCAGACAATTCTTACACAGGACTGCCACTGCAACCTGAGTGAAATAACGTCCACGTTATTTCACAGCCATTTTACACTGCACTTAAGTAACTTATAAGTCACCTATATGTCTAACCCTCACTTAGTGAAGGTGAGGTACAAAGTTACTAAGTGTGAGGGCACCCTGGCACTAGCCAAGGTGCCCCCACATTGTTCAGGGCAATTTCCCCAGAATTTGTGAGTGTGGGGACACCATTACACGCGTGCACTACATATAGGTGAATACCTATATGTAGTTTCACATTGGTAACTCCAAATATGGCCATGTACCATGTCTAAGATTGTGGAATTAGCCCCCATACCAAATCTGGGATTGGGGTGCCAATCCCATGCATCCTCGGGGCTCCAGCATGGACCCCGAGTACTGCCAAACTAGCTCTCTGGGGTTTTCACTGCAGCTACCGCAGCTGCTAACCCACAGACAGGCTTCTGGCCTCCTGGGGTCTGGGCAGCCCAGTCCCAGGAAGGCAGAACAAAGGATTTCCTCTGAAAGAGGGTGTTACACCCTCTCCCTTTGGAAATAGGTGTTAAGGGCTGGGGAGGAGTAGCCTCCCCCAGCCTCTGGAAATGCTTTGAAGGGCACAGATGGTGCCCTCCTTGCATAAGCCAGTCTACATCGGTTCAGGGATCCCCCAGCCTCTGCTCTGGTGCGAAACTGGACAAAGGAAAGGGGAGTGACCACTCCCCTGTCCATCACCACCACAGGGGTGGTGCCCGGAGCGCCTCCAGTGTGTTCCACACCTTTGTCATCTTGAATGCAGAGGTGTGAGGGCACAGTGGAGGCCTCTGAGTGGCCAGTGCCAGCAGGTGACATCAGAGACCCCTCCTGATAGGTGCTTACCTGGTTAGGTGGCCAATCCTCCTCTGTGGGCTATTTAGGGTCTCTCCTGTGGGTTTCTCTTCAGATAACGAATGCAAGAGTTCACCAGAGTTCCTCTGCATCCCCCTCTTCGACGTCTGCCAAGGATCGACGGCTGACTGCTCCAGGACTCCCATTACACATGGAGAGAGGAAGAGGGAGGAGGGGGGATAAATATGGAGGAACACTCCGTACTTAGCTCCCCATAATTCAAAATACACACGAAAGTACGGGGTTCTCTAAAAGCGGACGTCGCGGATATTAGCGTAGCCCTGGGTTGTATGTATTCCTATTTGGAAGGGTAAAGTCAGTGGAATGTCAGTTGGAAATTACCGAGTGGAACAGCGAGGGGTGGGAAGAAAGGGATTTCCTTTTACGGACTAGGTGGTCTCACACACTATATAGTGTCATGCTTCATCATTTGACCACCTAGACCCACCCAGGTAGGACAGTGCCCCCTGGGCGGACTCAACCTCACTGTTAAAGGAACAGGAGGGAGTGCGTAAATAAACTTGTTTCTGGAAAGATCGGGATCCAGCTAATCTACTGAAAAACTAAAAACACCTAAGCAGACACCTGTGAAGAGCAACAAATTTAATGGTGGTGTCTGACTGGTGTAGTTAAAAAGGGGGGTTGGGACACCTCTGTGAGGACAAGGACTCACAGGGTCACCTAACTAATTACTAGCCAAGTTAGTTAGGTGACCCTATTCCAAATAGGAATACATACAACCCAGGGCTACGCTAATATCCGCGACGTCCGCTTTTAGAGAACCCCGTACTTTCGTGTGTATTTTGCTCCAGGACTCCTGCAAAACCGCAACACAGTAGCAAGACGACTACCAGCAACATTCTAGTGCCTAACCCTGCTGGCTTTCTTGACTGTTTCATGATGGTGCATGCTCTGAGGGCTGTCTGCCTTCACCTTGTACAGGAAGCCAAGAAGAAATCTCCAGTGGGTCGACAAAATCTTCCCCCTGCTAACGCAGGCACCAAACCTCTGCATCACTGGTCGTCTGGGTCCCCTCTTCTCTTGATGAGCGTGGTCCCTGGAACATAGGAGCTAGATCCAAGTGACCCCAACAGTCCAGTGATCCTCCTGTCCAAATTTGGTGGAGGTAAGTGCCCAGTGGCATGGGAAACACGGGACCCACATCTGGGCATACCCTTCCCACTTAGGGCGACAAAGCAAAAACAACAAGTGATGGACGGAATGCTGAACATTGTCAAACATTCACAAAAGAACGATGGATTAAACCCAGATCTGTGACTGGGGGTGAGTGTTTGCATTGTCAGCACTCCGTCCATCATCCTTTTGTGATGCTAAAGTTGCCCTAAGTGGGAAGGGTATGCCCAGACGTGGGTCCCTTGCTCACTATGCCACTGGAATCAAGCTAGCCTGGCTGATGAGGGGTGAAACCCTGAAACCGGTCCCAGGATGCTTGTTTCCGGTCCAGGGAGGACCTGCCCTGGCAGTTCGGGCTGGACTGTTCCCATGAGGAACAGGGTCAAGACTGATTTGCATATGGCTGGGTCCAAACTGGGGTGGCATAGTGAGCAAAAGAACGATGGATTAAACCCAGATCTGTGACTGGGGGTGAGTGTTTGCATTGTCAGCACTCCGTCTGTTAGAAATGGAGTTTTTGATTGGCAGTCAGGTTGCCCTCTGTCCAAGCAAGAACCCTCACTCTAGTCAGGGTAAGTCACACACAATCCAAAATCAGCCTGTGCTCACCCTCCGGTAGCTTGGCACGAGCAGTCAGGCTTAACTTAGAAGGCAATGTGTAAAGCATTTGTGCAATAAATCATACAGTACCATAATATAACACCACAAAAATACACCACACAGTGTTTAGAAAAATATATAATATTTATCTGGGTATTTGCAGGTCAAAACGATCAAAGTTGCAATATGAATTTGTAAGGATATCACTGAAAAGTGATATAAAGTGTCTTAAGTCTTTAAAAAGCAAATAAAGTGTCTTTCAAGCACAAAGTACCTGGTTTCTGGTGGGAAATCTCCTCAGAGGGCCACAGGAGAAGAGATACGTGGAAAAATGGTGTGTGCGTCGATTTCTCCCCAGCACACACAGACTTGCGTCGTTATTTTCCACGCGGGGAAGTCGTGTGTCGTTTTCCGGCGCGCGGACAGTCTCTTTCTGTGGATCGTGGGGATTACCAGATGGCCCGGGTCTGTGCGTGGATTTTCCTGCTTGTTTTCCAGCTGCGCATCGTTCTGTGGGGCTGCGCGTCGAAGTTTCGATCTCACGGCAGGCGTTGCGTCGATTTCTCCTTGGAAGTCAGGCGGCGTTGTCCTTGCGAGGCCGTGCGTCGAAGTTTTGGTCTCACGGCAGGCGTCGCGTCGATTTCTCCTTGGAAGTCATGCGCCGTTGTCCTTGCGAGGCCGTGCGTCAAAGTTTCGAGCTCACGGTAGGCGTTGCATCGATTTCTTCTTAGAAGTCGGGCGGCGTGGTCCTTGCGAGGCCGTGCGTCAAAGTTTCGGTCGCCCCGAAGGCGTCGCGTCGATCAGCGTCGGTGTGCGGCGTTTTTCTTGCCGCGGAGCAAGCTGTGCATTGAACATTTCGGCGCACGGAGCGTCCAAGTAAAAGCGAGAAGTCTTTTTGGTCCTGAGACTTCAGGGAACAGGAGGCAAGCTCTATCCAAGCCCTTGGAGAGCACTTTTACAGCCAGACAAGAGTTCAGCAAGGCAGCAGGCCAACAGCAAGGCAGCAGTCCTTTGTAGAAAAGCAGACAGGTGAGTCCTTTGAGCAGCCAGGCAGTTCAGCAAGGCAGCAGGCCAACAGCAAGGCAGCAGTCCTTTGTAGAAAAGCAGACAGGTGAGTCCTTTGAACAGCCAGGCAGTTCTTCTTGGCAGGATGTAGTTTCTGGTTCAGGTTTCTTCTCCAGCAAGTGTCTGATGAGGTAGGGCAGAGGCCCTGTTTTATACTAAGTTGTGCCTTTGAAGTGGGGGTGACTTCAAAGAGTGTCTAAGAAATGCACCAAGCCCCCTTTCAGTTCAATCCTGTCTGCCAGAGTCCCAGTAGGGGGTGTGGCATTCCTTTGTGTGAGGGCAGGCCCTCCACCCTCCCAGCCCAGGAAGACCCATTCAAAATGCAGATGTATGCAAGTGAGACTGAGTACCCTGTGTTTGGGGTGTGTCTGAGTGAATGCACAAGGAGCTGTCAACTAAACCTAGCCAGACGTGGATTGAAGGGCACAACAAGGTTTTAGTGCAAATAAATGCTCACTTTCTAAAAGTGGCATTTCTAGAATAGTAATATTAAATCCGACTTCACCAGTCAGCAGGATTTTATATTACCATTCTGGCCATACTAAATATGACCTTCCTGCTCCTTTCAGATCAGCAGCTGCCACTTCAACAATGTATGAGAGCAGCCCTAATGTTAGCCTATGAAGGGAGCAGGCCTCACAGTAGTGTAAAAACGAATTTAGGAGTTTTACACTACCAGGACATATAACCACACAAGTACATGTCCTGCCTTTTACCCACACAGCACCCTGCTCTAGGGGTTACCTAGGGCACACATTAGGGGTGACTTATGTATAGAAAAAGGGGAGTTCTAGGCTTGGCAAGTACCTTTAAATGCCAAGTCGAAGTGGCAGTGAAACTGCACACACAGGCCTTGCAATGGCAGGCCTGAGACAAGGTTAAGGGGCTATTGAGGTGGGTGGCACAACCAGTGCTGCAGGCCCACTAGTAGAATTTAATCTACCTGCCCTAGGCACATGTAGTGCACTCTACCAGGGACTTACAAGTAAATTAAATAGTCAATCATGGATAAACCAATCAGTAGTACAATTTACACAGAGAGCATATGCACTTTAGCACTGGTTAGCAGTGGTAAAGTTCCCAGAGGTCAAAAGGCAACAACAACAGGTCAGAAAAAATAGGAGGAAGGAGGCAAAAAGTTTGGGGATGTCCCTGTCAAAAAGCCAGGTCCAACATGACCCCCTACCAGCCCAAAGCCAGGGGAGAACAATCACTATCCTGATGTACTTCCCTGTTTGAGGCGACAGAACAAGGACCCAGGCCCACAACAGCAGGGGCATGCTCCAGTTCTTCGCCTTCCTGACTCCAATTGGATCCCTCTGTCCATACTCTCAGGGCCCACTAAGCCAACCCATGGGGAACCTTTCTCCTTACCTGCGGATCCCATCTGTGCAGCACCTAACCTTACTTTGCTCACAGATGTATCCCAGGAGCAGGATAGTACCACCATGACCAACACAGTGGTGTTGCCCACTCTACCCCTGGGGTGTGACACTTGTCCCCTCCCCAGGGATAACTCTGTCCACCCGGACAGCAAGCCACAGTGATTACTGACAGCTGCCAGGGATGAGAGCCAGGCCCCAGGCCTCTCAAAGCTCTCCCACCACTGTGGCTGTGGAGAGTGGGGGGCGGTAGCCCCAGGTGCTGGGCACCCTTTAACCACTCTCCCTTCCACCAGGTCAGGGATTACAGCCTGAACCTGGTCCTCCCCTCTGGGGCTCTGTACCCTCCCTCCTGGAGCGGTACCCCCAGAGTCCAACATGGTCAGGGTGCTTACAGAAGTCGCCCTGTACCATTCCTCCACCAGTGCAGGGCTGTTAACCTGCAACTGGCCCTCCAACCTGGGGTCTGTACCTTCAGGTTGGACTAGGGCCCGGGGTGAGGCTTCCCTCCCCCTGCCCTCCCTTCTGGGGTCCAGCACCCTCCAACTAGGAGTGGCCTCCTCAGAAGACAACATGGTAGGGGCACTGTTATCAGTAGCCCCTCCCTCTAGGTCCGGGGGGACACCCTGAACCTGGTCTTCCAGCCCAGGGTCTGTACCCTCAGACTGGATCACTGCCTGGCAAACCAGGACTTTCTGGGAGGCACACCTACCCCCCACCAGGTCAGAGTTTAACCTCTGCACCTGACCATTCAACTCAGAGTCACCACCCTGAAGTTGAACAATTGCCTGGCACGCCAGGACTTCCTGGAGGGCACACTGACCCTCCACCAGGTCAGAGTTTAACCTCTGAACTTGGCCATTCAACTCAGAGTCACCAACCTGAAGTTGAACAATTGCCTGGCACGCCAGGACTTCCTGGAGGGCACACTGACCCTCCACCAGGTCCGAGTTTAACCTCTGAACTTGGTTCTCCAACCTAGGGTCACCACCCTGAGGTTGGGCAACTGCCTGGCACACCAGGACTTTCTGGGAGGCACACCTACCTCCAACCAGGTCACAGGTTAACCTCTGAACCTGGTTCTCCAACCCAGGGTCACCACCCTGAGGTTGAACAATTGCCTGGCACGCCAGGACTTTCTGGGGGGCACACCTACCCCCCACCAGGTCAGAGTTTAACCTCTAAACCCGGTTATCCAACCCAGAGTCAACACCCTGAGGTTGGACAACTGCCTGGCATAGCAGGACTTCCTGGGAGGCACACCTACCTCCCACCAGGTCAGAGGTTAACCTCTGAACCTGGGTATCCAACCCCGAGTCACCACCCTGAGGTTGAATCATTGCCTGGCATACCAGGACTTTCTGGGGGGCAGACCTACCCCCCAACAGGTCAGAGTTTATCCTCTGAACATGGTTAGCCAACCCAGAGTCACCACCCTGAGGTTGAACCATTGCCTGGCAGGCCAGGACTTCCAGGGAGGCACACCTACCTCCCACCAGGTCAGAGTTTAACCTCTGAGCCTGGTTCCCCAACCCAGGGTCATCACCCTGAGGTTGGGCAATTGCCTGGCACGCCAGGACTTTCTTGGGGGCACACCTACCCCCCACCAGGTCAGAGTTTAACCTCTGAACCTGGTCATCCAACCCAGAGTCACCACCCTGAGGTTGAATCTTTGCCTGGCATGCCAGGACTTCCTGGGGGGCACTCTCACCCCCTACAAGGGACACACCATCCCCAAGGGCCACACAAGAGTCTGGTTGGCGCAGGTCTCCCGACCTCTGCCCATCTGGCAGAGTCTGGGTTTCCCCCAAACCAGAAACGGTTTCACCTGGGTCATTCTTGGGGGCTCTGCTCTCAGAGCTGTCCCCTGACTCTCAAGGTCCTCCACTGGGGTCTGCAACCCCCTCTCAACCCTATGTCTGGACTTCTGCACCCCCTCACTAGGAGGGGTACTGCCAGACACCAGAACTGTTGGGATGCTGGCTACAGTCACCCCCCCCAAGTTCTTCTGACACTGCGGGGCTTCCCTCAAAAGGTGGCTCTATGGTACAGGCTAGGCTTCCCTCCTGGTGTTCCCTTATGGAACCCTCTAGGACCTGGGACCTACCTGGGACACTACAATCCTTTCCCACCTCACTCGGTTCGGAACCACCTAGACCACTCCCTTCAGGAGCACCCCCAAATGCCTCTTCAGACTCTCTGGTACTCACTCAGAAGTCTGCCTCCATTGTAAGTCCCCTGGGGTCAGAGAACTCACACTCCACCTGGTGTTGGCGTAGCTCTGGAAAATAAGGACCAGACATATGCTCTCCAGCAATTACATCATTCTGCCCTTCACATGTATTAACCACAGTACCCTTCACCCAACCACCCAGTAACTCAGCCTTGGAAAAGCACTCTACATCACCCTCCTGAGACTGGTGAGACAGTATCTGCCTGTCTCTGACACTCAACCCATACTCTTCTGGGATGTCTCTACACTCTATATCCAGGACGTCCACCAGGGGGGAACCCTTTTCTCTGTCACTCTCTGCTAGAGTCAGTAAAGTGTCCCTCCCCCCAGTAGGAATATGACTCCCTGTGTCAGTTCCCCAATCCTTCTCAGGGACCCTGTGCATAACGGGAACTACCTCATACTCTTAAACCACCTGGGGTGTGTCAACTCCCTTCTTCAAGTTGGGCACCACATCTCTGGACTTGTGCCCTTCTTCAGCAGTACCGGATGCAAGATTTTTGCAGCCACCATCTGAACTGGACTCAGCCCTTCCGGCCTCCAGTTTCAGCTCTTTACAGCTCAGCTCTTGAGCTGCAATCTTTTCTTCTTCCAGGGCTAAGAGTCTTTTTGCCTCAACCCTTGCAAGATACTCCTCTAATTGTTGCTCCTGTCGCCTTTGACCTCGGAGCCATTCATCTATCTCTGGGTCTCTTTCCTCATCTGAGTAGTCTTCCTCCTCATGTGAGCAGTCTTCCTCCTCATGTGCGTAGTCCTCCTCCTCATCTGAGGGGTACTTAGGGGGTCATTCTGACCTCGGCGGTAAAAGGCCCTTACCGCCGGTCAGAAGTCCGCCATTCTACCGCCGCGGCCGCGGTAAACCGCCACGGTCATTCTGACCACCAACTGTGAAACCGCCCAAAACCCGACATCCACGGAAGGCCGCCTCATCAGCGGGCAGCGATAAACTGGAGATGACCAAACCTCCACCGCCATGCCAACACAAACACGCCCATGCCATTCTGACCCACGAATCCACGCGCCGGTCTTTCAACCGCGGTATTCCATTGGCGGTACACACCGCCGCGCTCAAAATACACACACAGCTCCAAAACACAGCCACATTGGACAATTTGAAATACACACACCTGATACACATACACACAACACTCCCACACACCCAATTAACTCTAAAACACACACCCACTTCACCCACAAACCCCTACAACCACAAAGATCTGAGAGAAGGCGCAATACACTGAGAGAGAGCACAGGGAACGCAAAGCACAACACACACAGGAACACAACATCATCACCCACACTACATCTACGCACACATCACCACACATCACCACGCACATCACCACAAACACCACCCCACACCTCATCCACACCACCCCATGGCACCCCAAAGACACCCCAGGTTCTCGGACCAGAAACTCAGGGTCATGGTGGAGGAAATTATAAGGGTAGAGCCCCAGCTCTTCGGCACACAGGTGCAGCACACCACTATAGCAAGGAAGGCTGAGCTATGGCAAAGGATCGTAGACAGGGTCAACGCTGTGGGACAGCATCCCAGAAATCGGGAAGATATCCGAAAGCGATGGAACGACCTACGGGGGAAGGTGCGCTCGATGGTGTCGCGACACAACATCGCTGTGCAGAAGACTGGCGGCGGACCCCCACCCACTCCACCCCAATTCACAGCATGGGAGCAAGAGGTAGTAAACATCCTGCATCCTGATGGCCTCGCTGGAGTACACGGAGGAATGGACTCTGGTAAGTCGAATCTCAACTACTTCACCCCCCCCCAACCACCAGCATGCCAACCCACAACCCCACCCTCACCCCCAATCTCAAACCCCCAGCACACATCCTCCCTGCCAATGTCTCACCAGCACAACCCACCCTAAACAACACCAACCCCTGAATGCCAACACAAACCATAGACAGCCATCACCAAAGCATGACCATTGCACATACCCATAAACCCCCCCCCCCAACCACCCTCACAACACCTCCCACAAGGGAATGCCAGCACTGGGGGACAAGGGCACTCAAAATGCACGCCATGGCACACACAAAAACAATAACCACACTATTTTACCCCTGCAGGGCCCGAACGCCAACACACCGCCACGGAGGGTCCAGATTTGTCCATCCCACCCCCAGAACAGGCACCCAGTGAGGACAGCAGCTCTGTCGACTTAGAACCTGATGACCAGCCCGGACCATAGGGGACCTCTGGACAGTGGGTTCCCCACACACAGACACAGGCCACAGCAGACCCAACCCCCTCTGGGAACACCAGCACAGCTCCCACCCAGCGGGCCCATGCCTCTGTCTCCAGGACAGGTCAATCAGCGGTGTGTCCGCCACTACAGGGCACCCAGGATGACCCAACACCCCAACAACAACAGGGACCTGGGGGCAGTGGTAGTGGGCACACCGTCCAGGGGACAGAGGCCCAGGGAAACAGGGCAACTGGGAGGGCTGCTGTGTGACAGGGGGGGGAGGACAGGCCCAGGGAACCGACTCTCCAAGAGGCCCTCACCACCATCATGGGAGCATACCACCACTCCCAAGAGACGATAGCGGCGGTACTGGCCAGGTTCACCGAGATCCAGGCACAGCAGGAGGAACGCTACATGGGGTTCAGCAATGAACTCCGGAACATCGGTACCGCTATGGGGACCCTAGTCCAGGCCCTCAACCGGATAGAAACCACATTGCGGGACCATGTGGCACCACAAAGGGCCTCTGTCACAAGCCAGGACCAGGAACAGCCTACCACCTCCGCCGGCGCTATTGGACAGGAGGCCCCACCACAACGACAGGCCACCAGAACCCCACCTCCTGCTGAAGAACAACCACCCCGCAAGAGGAACCTGAGATCTCACAGGAAGACAGAGTAGGATGCCAAGACCCCCGCCAGCATAAGATACCCCCTGATGTCATCCCACTGTCCCACATTGTCACCCTGTCCAACCTTGAACTGCCCCTGCTCCATCCTTCCACAGGCATATGGACAATGCACCTGTGAAACTGAGAACTGGACTCTGCCATGGACATTACTCCACCCTCACCCATCACCGTTTTAATATCATGTACCAATATCTAGCACTAAAAATAAATCACTCATTGCACTGAAATCATTCAGGAGTCAGCCTGTATTATTTACAAATGTATAACACATTACTGATCAATAATGTTCAGTTAACTTTGTGATGAAAACATACCGATGTCAATAAGCATTAGTCCATGGGCTAACCAAGCAGAAGTCACGCAGTGGGTCATACAGCACTGAAAAGGGAAGGGAAAATCAAACATCAGTTTAAAAGAACTGGGGGGAAATACACAAAGTAAAGATGCAGGAGGCTTTCAGGAAATGTTAAATGGCGTGGGTGATTCCTACCTGTGTGCTACTGAAAATACTGTTGGATAACTGTGTCCCTGTTGTCTCTGTCGTCCCCGTCGTCTTCCTCCTCTTCACTCTCCACTGGCTCCACAGCTGCTACAACACCACCATCTGGACCATCCTCCTGCAGGAAAGGCACTTGACGTCGCAATGCCAGATTGTGAAGCATACAGCAGGCCACGATGATCTGGCACACCTTCTTTGGTGAGTACATCAGGGATCCACCAGTCATATGCAGGCACCTAAACCTGGCCTTCAGGAGGCCGAAGGTCCTTTCTATGATCCTCCTAGTTCGCCCATGGGCCTCATTGTACCGTTCCTCTGCCCTGGTCCGGGGATTCCTCACTGGGGTCAATAGCCAAGGCAGGTTGGGGTAACCAGAGTCACCTATTAGCCACACACGGTGTCTCTGTAGCTGTTCCATCACATAAGGGATGCTGCTATTACGCATAACATACGCGTCATGCACTGACCCAGGGAACTTGGCATTTACATGGGAGATGTACTGGTCTGCCAAACAGACCACCTGGACATTCATAGAATGGTAATTTTTCCTGTTTCTGTACACCTGCTCATCGTCTTTTGGGGGTACTAAGGCCACATGGGTCCCATCAATGGCACCAATGATGTTGGGGATATGTCCAAGGGCATAGAAATCACCCTTCACAGTGGCCAAATCATCCTCCTCAGGGAATACAATGTAGCTCCGCATGTATTTCGTCAGGGAAGACAACACTCTTGACAAAACCTTTAAAAACATAGGCTGAGACATCCCAGATGACATGGCCACTGTTGTTTGGAATGATCCACTTGCAAGGAAATGGAGTACTGACAGAACCTGCACCAAAGGGGGAATCCCTGTGGGTTGGCGGATGGGGGACATCAGGGCTGGCTCCAGCTGGGCACACAGTTCATGTATAGTGGCTCGGTCAAGTCGGTATCGTAGTATAATATGGCATTCTTCCATTGTCAACATGTCCACCAGCGGTCGGTACACGCGAGGATTCATCCTTCTCCTCGCAAGTCCCAGCGGACGGTGCCTAGGAAGGACAACATGGAGTACAGAGTCAAGCAAATCACAGGTACGTTCACCACAGCTTGCATAGCACACGGTTATCTATGTATTGAAAGGCGTGTATGTGTGGCAATGCAAGGCCTAGGCCTGTGTGACGCAGTTGAATTTAAGCCATGTGGGCCCTTGAAATGGCGGCTGCCTGACCTGTGAAGTGGGACAATGGGATATGAGGTCAATGCGCTTGCGTGGCACACCGTGGCGGTAGGCGGTCGAAGACCGCTGTACGAAGCCGCATTGGTTAACATTGAACCCTATGGGTTTCAGGAGCCAATGAGGATGTGCGCCGGCGGTCGCGGTATGCACCGCCGCGGTACGCACCGCCGCGGGCGTGACCGCCATTTTCTACATGATTAATCACTCGAGACCTGATCTTCCACAGGAGAGGACCTATACTGCAAGTGCTGCTGTGACCTCGGTCTGGAAGTGACAATGGCTGCTGCGACTGGGGAAAGGGCCCCTGCCTTCACGTCTGAAGAGTTGGAGAAACTTGTGGATGGGGTCCTCCCCCAGTATGCGTTACTCTACGGTCCTCCAGACCAACAGGTAAGTTCACTGGATG
This sequence comes from Pleurodeles waltl, assembly GCF_031143425.1. Classification (NCBI taxonomy): domain Eukaryota; kingdom Metazoa; phylum Chordata; class Amphibia; order Caudata; family Salamandridae; genus Pleurodeles; species Pleurodeles waltl. The sequence continues at coordinate 1,060,881,471 of NC_090440.1, read as the reverse complement.
CACATTGAATGGACTATGCCTGTGTGGAGTGGGGTGGATGTAAGTTGGTGGGATGGGGAGCGAATGAGGAGTGCAACGCACGACAGATGAGAGCATGTGCCACATGGCAAAGTTGGGGAGGGGGGGTGTAAGGAAATGCCTCCTTGGCATGGTTGCCCCCTGACTTTTTGCCTTTGCTGATGCTATGTTTACAATTGAAAGTGTGCTGAGGCCTGCTAACCAGGCCCCAGCACCAGTGTTCTTTCCCTAACCTGTACTTTTGTATCCACAATTGGCAGACCCTGGCATCCAGATAAGTCCCTTGTAACTGGTACTTCTAGTACCAAGGGCCCTGATGCCAAGGAAGGTCCCTAAGGGCTGCAGCATGTCTTATGCCACCCTGGAGACCTCTCACTCAGCACAGACACACTGCTTGCCAGCTTGTGTGTGCTAGTGAGAACAAAACGAGTAAGTCGACATGGCACTCCCCTCAGGGTGCCATGCCAGCCTCTCACTGCCTATGCAAGTATAGGTCAGTCACCCCTCTAGCAGGCCTTACAGCCCTAAGGCAGGGTGCACTATACCATAGGTGAGGGTACCAGTGCATGAGCATGGTACCCCTACAGTGTCTAAACAAAACCTTAGACATTGTAAGTGCAGGGTAGCCATAAGAGTATATGGTCTGGGAGTTTGTCAAACACAAACTCCACAGCACCATAATGGCTACACTGAAAACTGGGAAGTTTGGTATCAAACTTCTCAGCACAATAAATGCACACTGATGCCAGTGTACATTTTATTGCAAAATACACCCCAGAGGGCACCTTAGAGGTGCCCCCTGAAACTTAACCGACTGTCTGTGTAGGCTGACTAGTTCCAGCAGCCTGCCACACTAGAGACATGTTGGTGGCCCCATGGGGAGAGTGCCTTTGTCACTCTGAGGCCAGTAACAAAGCCTGCACTGGGTGGAGATGCTAACACCTCCCCCAGGCAGGAGCTGTAACACCTGGCGGTGAGCCTCAAAGGCTCACCCCTTTGTCACAGCACCGCAGGACACTCCAGCTAGTGGAGTTGCCCGCCCCCTCCGGCCCCGGCCCCCACTTTTGGCGGCAAGGCCGGAGAAAATAATGAGAATAACAAGGAGGAGTCACTGGCCAGTCAGGACAGCCCCTAAGGTGTCCTGAGCTGAGGTGACTCTAACTTTTAGAAATCCTCCATCTTGCAGATGGAGGATTCCCCCAGTAGGGTTAGGATTGTGACCCCCTCCCCTTGGGAGGAGGCACAAAGAGGGTGTACCCACCCTCAGGGCTAGTAGCCATTGGCTACTAACCCCCCAGACCTAAACACGCCCTTAAATTTAGTATTTAAGGGCTCCCCTGAACCTAAAGATTTAGATTCCTGCAACTACAAGAAGAAGGACTGCCTAGCTGAAAACCCCTGCAGAGGAAGACCAGAAGACAACAACTGCCTTGGCTCCAGAAACTCACCGGCCTGTCTCCTGCCTTCCAATGAACTCTGCTCCAGCGACGCCTTCCAAAGGGACCAGCGACCTCTGACTCCTCTGAGGACTGCCCTGCTTCGACGACGACAAGAAACTCCCGAGGACAGCGGACCTGCTCCAAAAAGACTGCAACTTTATCCAAAGGAGCAGCTTTAAAGAACCCTGCAATCTCCCCGCAAGAAGCGTGAGACTTGCAACACTGCACCCGGCGACCCCGACTCGGCTGGTGGAGAACCAACACCTCAGGGAGGACCCCCGGACTACTCTACGACTGTGAGTACCAAAACCTGTCCCCCCTGAGCCCCCACAGCGCCGCCTGCAGAGGGAATCCCGAGGCTTCCCCTGACCGCGACTCTCTGAAACCCAAGTCCCGACGCCTGGAAAAGACCCTGCACCCGCAGCCCCCAGGACCTGAAGGACCGGACTTTCACTGCAGAAGTGACCCCCAGGAGTCACTCTCCCTTGCCCAAGTGGAGGTTTCCCCGAGGAAGCCCCCCCTTGCCTGCCTGCAGCGCTGAAGAGATCCCTTGATCTCTCATTGACTTCCATTGCGAACCCGACGCTTGTTCTAACACTGCACCCGGCCGCCCCCGTGCCGCTGAGGGTGAAATTTCTGTGTGGGCTTGTGTCCCCCCCGGTGCCCTACAAAACCCCCCTGGTCTGCCCTCCGAAGACGCGGGTACTTACCTGCTGGCAGACTGGAACCGGGGCACCCCCTTCTCTCCATTGAAGCCTATGCGTTTTGGGCACCACTTTGAACTCTGCACCTGACCGGCCCTGAGCTGCTGGTGTGGTAACTTTGGGGTTGCTCTGAACCCCCAACGGTGGGCTACCTTGGACCAAGAACTGAACCCTGTAAGTGTCTTACTTACCTGGTAAAACTAACAAAAACTTACCTCCCCCAGGAACTGTGAAAATTGCACTGTGTCCACTTTTGAAATAGCTATTTGTGAATAACTTGAAAAGTATACATGCAATTGAAATGATTCAAAGTTCCTAATGTACTTACCTGCAATACCTTTCAAACAAGATATTACATGTTAAATTTGAACCTGTGGTTCTTAAAATAAACTAAGAAAAGATATTTTTCTATAACAAAACCTATTGGCTGGATTTGTCTCTGAGTGTGTGTACCTCATTTATTGTCTATGTGTATGTACAACAAATGCTTAACACTACTCCTTGGATAAGCCTACTGCTCGACCACACTACCACAAAATAGAGCATTAGTATTATCTCTTTTTACCACTATTTTACCTCTAAGGGGAACCCTTGGACTCTGTGCATGCTATTCCTTACTTTGAAATAGCACATACAGAGCCAACTTCCTACAGGGGGGCATTCACATCTAACTTGCAGAAAAATGATGGAATTTTATTTCCCACCCTGTACATGTCAACTAGGTCAGCGCCCATCAGAAAGTCGACATTTGGCGTGCCATCGCCAAGGAAGTCCGGGCCCTGGGGGTCCACATCAGACGGGGCACCCACTGCCGCAAGAGGTGGGAGGACATCCGCCGCGGAACCAGGAAGACCGCCGAGTCACTGCTGGGGATGGCCTCCCAACCTAGGAGGGGTGCCGTCGTACCCTGACCCCCCTGATGTCCCGGATCCTGGCGGTGGCCTACCCTGATTTGGATGGGCGCTTGAGGACATCACAGCAGACACAAGGGGGTGAGTATCAGCACATTCTGCTATCTTTATGCGCAGTGGAGGTGTCTGGGTGGGGGAGGAGGGTTGTGGGTGTCATTAGGCCAGGGCGCTTTCTGTAGTGTAGCCCTCTCCTTTAGGCATGGCCCTGTGCCCCCGCCCCCCACCTCTGTAGGGTGCCAAGTACAGCTATCCATGGTCCTGCATCACCCATGTGCGCGTTTGTTGTCCCTATACCTGTTGGCATAGTCAGAAGTACTGAGTAGTGTACCCCGATTGCGCGGCTTAGTGCATGAGGCTCCTGTGTCTGTCCTCTCCGCCAACGGTGTTGACAATGCATGCACTCAACCTGTTTTTATTTCTCCCCCCACCCTGTTTCTTTATCTTCTTGTGCATGTGTGCATTAGCATCATCAGGCGGAGGAGATTTGGCATCGGAGCACGAGGGAGCTGCAAGTCACAAGGCCCCGGTGGGCCGTGGTACAGACACCGAGGGCACCAGTGATACGCAGGGCGAGGGGAGCACCACAACGGGGACCGGTGGTGACACCAGCGACACCGACACGTCCTCGGATGGGAGCTCCCTAGCGGTGGCAGACACATCCGGGCCCCCCCGCCTCTACAGGTACAGCCGCCACCCAGCGCACCAGCCCCGCCCTCCCAGCAGCCCCTCAGCCTACGCTCCGTGCCCGCTCGCCCAAGAAGGCGGGCGTCTCCTTCGCCCCAGGCACCTCAGCCCCTGCCCCTGTCACCCCTGCTGCCCTCAGTGAGGAGGTCATTAACCTCCTTCAGACCATCATTGTTGGGCACACTACCCTTTTGAATGCCATCCAGGGGGTAGAAAGGGAGGTGCATCGGTGCATCCTACCTGGAGGGCATTCATTCGGGTCAGGCTGCCCATCAACGATCGTTCAATGCTCTGGCCTCAGCACTGACGGCAGCCATTGTCCCTGTTTCCAGCCTCCCTCTTCTAACTGCCTCCACCCTGTCTCTGTCTCCTGTTCCTCAGCCTATCTCATCCACACCATCAGACCAGCCTGCACACACCTCAACACCCAAGGTCAGCTCATCCAGACACAAGCACCACAGATCCCACAAACACTCACCCAAGCAACATCCAGATGCAGACATACCAACAGTCATTACCACCTCTGTGTCTCCCTCCTCCTCGTCTCCCTCCTCCCTCCCTGTGACGTCTACACTCACACCTGCATGCACACCACCATCAGCCAGTGCTTCCATCACCAGCACACCCTCGGAAAGTCAAGGGCCGCCGTGAGAGGACTGACACGGCTGCCCCCAAGGACCAAAGTTCGGCCACTTCACCTGCCACAACATCCAGGGGAGGCAAGGGCCAGAGAGCGTCTTCTAAGGAGCGAAAGGGCTGCAGGGCGGAGAAGTCAGCCAGCAGGAGCGCGGAGCAGGAGGGCCCCACAAGCCCCATCCCGGCTGTAAGGGAGGACACCAAAGGGCCCAGGACTCCGTCACCGAAGGGTCCTGCAACTGCACGGTCGGAGGGCGACTGAGCAGGGAGACCAGGCCAGGTCTGGCTCCCTTGAATTACTGGACAAGCACCGCTGAACAGGGCCCCGCCGTGCAGAAGAGCACCGCTGAACAGGGCCCCGCCGTGCAGAAGAGCACCACTGAACAGGGCCCCGCCGTGCAGCAGAGCAACGCTGAACAGGGCCCCGCCGTCTCAAGCACCGCTCCGCTGGGCCCTTCCTGTCAAGCACCGCTCTGCTGGGCCCCGCCGTCAAGCACCGCTCCGCTGGGCCCGCCGTCAAGCACCGCTCCGCTGGGCCCTTCCTGTCAAGCACCACTCCGCTGGGCCCCGCCGTCTCAAGCACCGCTCCCCTGAGCCCTTCCCGTCAAGCACCGCTCCGCTGGGCCCTTCCTGTCAAGCACCGCTCCGCTGGGCCCTTCCTGTCAAGCACCGCTCCGCTGGGCCCCGCCCTCAAGCACCGCTCCGCTGGGCCCCGCCGTCAAGCACCGCTCCGCTGGGCCCCGCCGTCAAGCACTGCTCCGCTGGGCCCTGCCGTCCAAAACACCGCTCCGCTGGGCCCTTCCTGTCAAGCACCGCTCCGCTGGGCCCCGCCGTCAAGCACCGCTCCGCTGGGCCCTTCCTGTCAAGCACCGCTCCGCTGGGCCCCGCCGTCAAGCACTGCTCCGCTGGGCCCCGCCGTCTCAAGCACCGCTCCGCTGGGCCCTTCCTGTCAAGCACCGCTCCGCTGGGCCCCGCCGTCAAGCACTGCTCCGCTGGGCCCCGCCGTCTCAAGCAACGCTCCGCTGGGCCCTTCCTGTCAAGCACCGCTCCGCTGGGCCCTTCCTGTCAAGCACCGCTCTGCTGGGCCCCGCCGTCAAGCACCGCTCCGCTGGGCCCTTCCTGTCAAGCACCGCTCCGCTGGGCCCCGCCGTCAAGCACCGCTCCGCTGGGCCCCGCCGTCAAGCACTGCTCCGCTGGGCCCCGCCGTCAAGCACCGCTCCGCTGGGCCCTTCCTGTCAAGCACCGCTCCGCTGGGCCCCGCCGTCTCAAGCACCGCTCCACTGGGCCCTTCCTGTCAAGCACCGCTCCGCTGGGCCCTTCCTGTCAAGCACTGCTCCGCTGGGCCCTTCCTGTCAAGCACCGCTCCGCCGTCAAGCACCGCTCCGCTGGGCCCCGCCGTCTCAAGCACCGCTCCGCTGGGCCCTTCCTGTCAAGCACCGCTCCGCTGGGCCCCGCCGTCAAGCACCGCTCCGCTGGGCCCTTCCTGTCAAGCACCGCTCCGCTGGGCCCCGCCGTCTCAAGCACCGCTCCGCTGGGCCCTTCCTGTCAAGCACCACTGGCACAATGACAGTGCCGGATCTGTGTCGAGCTACTGTTCACGGTTCACTGTGCCCACCATGCCTCCTCCTTGACCAGTGGAGACTGTTATCCACCTGATGGACTGTGGCTTTGCACTCCCCAGGATGGCACAGTGGGCAAGCCACCCACTGTAGAGACATTGAGAGACTGTGGCTTTGCACTCCCCAGGATGCCACAGTGGGCAAGCCACCCACTGTAGAGACATTGAGAGACTGTGGCTTTGCACTCCCCAGGATGGCAAAGTGGGCAAGCCACCCACTGTAGAGAAATTGAGAGACTGTGGCTTTGCACTCCCCAGGATGCCACAGTGGGCAAGCCACCCACTGTAGAGACATTGAGAGACTGTGGCTTTGCACTCCCCAGGATGCCACAGTGGGCAAGCCACCCACTGTAGAGACATTGAGAGACTGTGGCTTTGCACTCCCCAGGATGCCACAGTGGGCAAGCCACCCACTGTAGAGACATTGAGAGACTGTGGCTTTGCACTCCCCAGGATGGCACAGTGGGCAAGCCACCCACTGTAGAGACTTGAGAGACTGTGGCTTTGCACTCCCCAGGAAGGAACAATGGGCATGGTGGCCCCTTCGTGGATCTGGCGTTGTGGACTCATGTGGCTGTGGTGCCCCCCCTTTCCCTTCCCCCTGAGGTGCCTGTAGTTTTGTCATCAGATGCCCCTGCAGTGTTCTCTCCAAAGGACTCAGGTCTCCTGTGTGGGCTTTGCCCTTGTGTTGATACACTTTGGCCCACGGACACTTAAAATGTCATTAAATGTGCAGGACTAATTGCCTCGGTTTCTCGATTGAAGAAAATATTTATTTTATTTTTTTGATATTTTTATTGCTATTTGACCATGACTTATCAGAGGCTATTTTTTACATAAATTTTGATTCACAATTTAATTATGTCTTTGCATTTTTCACGGGGGTTTGGGTGGTGTCACTGTGACTTGTTGCTCTGCATTGGTGTGTACATAGGTTGGGGGGGGGTGGGGGTCGCATATGTGTGTGCCGTAAGCTTTTCTCCTCCCCCCTCCCCTGTGTCGTAGGTGCAGTACTCACCGTTGTCGTCTGCGCCGGAGTTCTTACTCGTGGTAGATGAGCAGGTAGACGAGAGCAGGTAGGATGTTTAATTCGGGTTCCATGCTGTCCTCCGTCCTCATGGAGTGCGTAGAGGTGAGCGTTTTCCCGTTCGTAGTCTGTTTCCGCCGAGTTTTTATCGGCGGTGCTCCCGCCCCGGAAAAGGTGGCGGATTGGTGAGTTGTGATAGGGTGGGTGGTACATTGTCTGCCGCCTGTCTGTTGGCGGTGACCGCCGCGCTGTTTGTTTGTACCGCCGTGGCGGTCGGAGTGTTAATGTGGCGGTCTCTGTTGGCGGTTCCCGCCAGGGTCAGAATTCCATTTTTTGGACCGCCGGCCTGTTGGCGGGTTGGCCGCCGCTTTATCACCGACCGCCAGGGTTAGAATCACCCCCTTAGTCATTTGGTTTCTTGCTGCCTCTCTCTCTGCCCATCTTTCCTCCCCCCAGACTATGTAGTTATGTAGCATCTCCGCCTTAGTAGATCTCCTTGCTACAGGAAGGCCCCATTTTCTGCAAAGCTTCCTTAGGTCAGCCTTAGTGAGGTGGTCAGTACAAACAAAGAATGAGTAGGTAAGCAATCCCATTCTGATAAGATCTTACCAGCAAAAACCAAAATCCAAAGTCCAAAATATCAATAGTATATCCAGGAGGACATCAGAGAATCAAAAGCCAAAAAAGATGAAAAATCAAGTTGACCTTCAACTGTGGGTAGGTAGTGAAATACTTAGCTACTGTATGTCACTGCACAAACACAAGTCCTATCCTCACCGCTGATCACCAATGTTAGAAATGGGGTTTTTGATTGGCAGTCAGGTTGCCCTCTGTCCAAGCAAGAACCCTCACTCTAGTCAGGGTAAGTCACACACAATCCAAAATCAGCCTGTGCTCACCCTCCGGTAGCTTGGCACGAGCAGTCGTGCTTAACTTAGAAGGCAATGTGTAAAGCATTTGTGCAATAAATCATACAATACCATAATATAACACCACAAAAATACACCACACAGTGTTTAGAAAAATATATAATATTTATCTGGGTATTTGCAGGTCAAAACGATCAAAGTTGCAATATGAATTTGTAAGGATATCACTGAAAAGTGATATAAAGTGTCTTAAGTCTTTAAAAAGCAAATAAAGTGTCTTTCAAGCACAAAGTACCTGGTTTTTGGTGGGAAATCTCCTCAGAGGGCCACAGGAGAAGAGATACGTGGAAAAATGGTGTGTGCGTCGATTTCTCCCCAGCACACACAGACTTGCGTCGTTATTTTCCACGCGGGGAAGTCGTGCGTCGTTTTCCGGCGCGCGGACAGTCTCTTTCTGTGGATCGCGGGGATTACCAGATGGCCCGGGTCTGTGCGTGGATTTTCCTGCTTGTTTTCCAGCTGCGCATCGTTCTGTGGGGCTGCGCATCGAAGTTTCGATCTCACGGCAGGCGTTGCGTCGATTTCTCCTTGGAAGTCAGGGGGCGTTGTCCTTGCGAGGCCGTGCGTCGAAGTTTTGGTCTCATGGCAGGCGTCGCGTCGATTTCTCCTTGGAAGTCGTGCGCCGTTGTCCTTGCGAGGCCGTGCGTCAAAGTTTCGAGCTCACGGTAGGCGTTGCATCGATTTCTTCTTAGAAGTCGGGCGGCGTGGTCCTTGCGAGGCCGTGCGTCAAAGTTTCAGTCGCCCCGAAGGCGTTGCGTCGATCAGCGTTGGTGTGCGGCGTTTTTCTTGCCGCGGAGCAAGCTGTGCATTGAACATTTCGGCGCACGGAGCGTCCAAGTAAAAGCGAGAAGTCTTTTTGGTCCTGAGACTTCAGGGAACAGGAGGCAAGCTCTATCCAAGCCCTTGGAGAGCACTTTTACAGCCAGACAAGAGTTCAGCAAGGCAGCAGGCCAACAGCAAGGCAGCAGTCCTTTGTAGAAAAGCAGACAGGTGAGTCCTTTGAGCAGCCAGGCAGTTCAGCAAGGCAGCAGGCCAACAGCAAGGCAGCAGTCCTTTGTAGAAAAGCAGACAGGTGAGTCCTTTGAACAGCCAGGCAGTTCTTCTTGGCAGGATGTAGTTTCTGGTTCAGGTTTCTTCTCCAGCAAGTGTCTGATGAGGTAGGGCAGAGGCCCTGTTTTATACTAAGTTGTGCCTTTGAAGTGGGGGTGACTTCAAAGAGTGTCTAAGAAATGCACCAAGCCCCCTTTCAGTTCAATCCTGTCTGCCAGAGTCCCAGTAGGGGGTGTGGCATTCCTTTGTGTGAGGGCAGGCCCTCCACCCTCCCAGCCCAGGAAGACCCATTCAAAATGCAGATGTATGCAAGTGAGGCTGAGTACCCTGTGTTTGGGGTGTATCTGAGTGAATGCACAAGGAGCTGTCAACTAAACCTAGCCAGACGTGGATTGAAGGGCACAACAAGGTTTTAGTGCAAATAAATGCTCACTTTCTAAAAGTGGCATTTCTAGAATAGTAATATTAAATCCGACTTCACCAGTCAGCAGGATTTTATATTACCATTCTGGCCATACTAAATATGACCTTTCTGCTCCTTTCAGATCAGCAGCTGCCACTTCAACAATGTATGAGAGCAGCCCCAATGTTAGCCTATGAAGGGAGCAGGCCTCACAGTAGTGTAAAAACGAATTTAGGAGTTTTACACTACCAGGACATATAACCACACAAGTACATGTCCTGCCTTTTACCCACACAGCACCCTGCTCTAGGGGTTACCTAGGGCACACATTAGGGGTGACTTATGTATAGAAAAAGGGGAGTTCTAGGCTTGGCAAGTACCTTTAAATGCCAAGTCGAAGTGGCAGTGAAACTGCACACACAGGCCTTGCAATGGCAGGCCTGAGACAAGGTTAAGGGGCTACTGAGGTGGGTGGCACAACCAGTGCTGCAGGCCCACTAGTAGCATTTAATCTACCTGCCCTAGGCACATGTAGTGCACTCTACCAGGGACTTACAAGTAAATTAAATAGTCAATCATGGATAAACCAATCAGTAGTACAATTTACACAGAGAGCATATGCACTTTAGCACTGGTTAGCAGTGGTAAAGTGCCCAGAGGTCAAAAGCCAACAACAACAGGTCAGAAAAAATAGGAGGAAGGAGGCAAAAAGTTTGGGGATGTCCCTGTCAAAAAGCCAGGTCCAACACCGTCCATCATCCTTTTGTGATGCTAAAGTTGCCCTAAGTGGGAAGGGTATGCCCAGACGTGGGTCCCTTGCTCACTGTGCCACTGGAATCAAGCTAGCCTGGCTGATGAGGGGTGAAACCCTGAAACTGGTCCCAGGATGCTTGTTTCCGGTCCAGGGAGGACCTGGCCTGGCAGTTCGGGCTGGACTGTTCCCATGAGAACAGGGTCAACACTGATTTGCATATGGCTGGGTCCAAACTGGGGTGGCATAGTGAGAAAAAGAACGATGGATTAAACCCAGATCTGTTACTGGGGGTGTGTGTTTGCATTGTCAGCACTCCGTCCATCATCCTGTTGTGATGCTAAAGTTGCCCTAAGTGGGAAGGGTATGCCCAGACGTGGGTCCCTTGCTCACTGTGCCACTGGAATCAAGCTAGCATAGCTGATGAGGGGTGAAACCCTGAAACTGGTCCCAGGATGCTTGTTTCAGGTCCAGAGAGGACCTGGCCTGGCAGTTCGGGCTGGACTGTTCCCATGAGGGACAGGGTCAAGACTGATTTGCATATGGCTGGGTCCAAACTGGGGTGGCATAGTGAGCAAAAGAACGATGGATTAAACCCAGATCTGTAACTGGGGGTGAGTGTTTGCATTGTCAGCACTCCGTACATCATCCTTATAAGAAAAAGAAAAAAAGTTTCTGTTTTCAGCGCTTTGTGTCAAGTGAGCATTAGTGGTGCAAACCAACACAAATACCTATAGGTTTAATGCAAAGCCCAATTTACTGAGATAACAAGACTGTTCCTTGCATCAAAAACTCATCAAAAACTAACACCTTCTTGAAGCTGGATTGAGAAACGGGGTTATTTCTGAACAAAACATGAATTGCAGGTGTGCTGCAGTTAACAGCACAAATCCAATGAATAAGAAATATCCTTTTGAGTTTACTAGGCATATGAATATGTACTGAACGGCTGTGTTTCCAGTACAAATCCGGTGCCAAACTGAGTATTGTCACCTCTGCAGCATGGTTCACGCTGTGCATTACAAAAGGCAGCCCCGTTTTTGTGTCATTGCAGGGGATGATACCAGCAGCAGTCCTGTCCAAGTAGATATGACTTTCCGCTGTGCGTTATCCCTTTCACAATGCAGTGCAGTAACTTTTGGAACTGTGGCTGCGTTAGGAGAAAAATAAGTACATCTGGCAATTTTTTATTTACCAAAAAATGATAGTCCCCCAGTTGAGTACAAACTATATGTACTTTCAGAAATTGTCAGAGGAAAATGAAAAACATTTGTTTATTTCTCAAAACTGGCACAATCATGTTCAAGATTACAATTAGTGACTTTTGCAAAGTTTGTTTTGATGTTATGTTTCTGATGACAGCCGGCATTTGCTGATATCTGCTATAACTTAAACGGTATTTCTGATCTCTGTATACTCGATTTCTAAACTAAGGCATATCTGTACTGTCTTCACTGTCTTTAGCTGGTCTGAGATTTTGAGATATGTGTACTTTTCATATTGCCTTCTTCCTCTTCTAATATGTCAATTGCTACTCATATAATTAAGAGTTATTGGCAACACCTGCAGCCAATACAAGCCAATTAATTACCCTCCCCTCATTTATAGGTCCAAAGTGTAGGTGAAGGCACAGAACAAGGAGATCAAATTAATAGCTGTCAGTGCCGTACACGCGACATAGCTGGACCGAGGCTAAATTGCACGTGGCTGGTTCCTGTCTGTGATTGCATGGTGGGCAAATCGAGGATAGACTTGTTTGTGGGAACCAGCAGCTGACGTTAATTCAGCATTCCGCTGTTCACATTTGTGCTTTTCCCCTTTTGACGGAGCAGCCCCAAGGTGGCTGGCGCTCAGGTGTCCCTCCTCTCGCTGTCGTTCTCCCCTGCTGCGGTGCTTGCACTGTGACAGCTGAATGCGGAAACAGCAGCACAGGAAGATCAGCATTCTTTAGTCCAAAACAATTACAGAGCGTGTGACGTTTACATTGTATAACTCCGCTTTGGCACTTTTAAACCTCCCTTTGCCGTTGCTGTTGCTCGTGGTGCATCCAACTTTTGGAATATTTGAAATATTGTTATATTTATTTTAATGTTATTAAAGCCTTCAACGTTTCTAATGAGGTACTTTTTAAAAACCAGACAAAATTGCACGCATGGATACCTTTTCATGTCCCAGGCCTTCTATTTCTTAGGTTGACTGGCAGTTCTGTGAGTGTGTGCAATTCTGTTTTTAAAGAGATATTTCTAGAACAAAAGTCCATGACCATCAAACCACGGTGTGTGGCAGTTTAGAGCAGCACTGCACAACAATTCATCCGAGAATGATTGATAGTGCTCAGTCAACAGCAACAGTCATGACCGTTCTGTCTTAGCTAACAAAGGAAAACACAAAACACTTCAAGCAGCATGGATGGATGAACTGCAAACCAATTCGTTTCCTTAAATTCCTTTCTTTAGATATTGATTCATCCTAATGGGGCCGCTTGCAGGCAAGGCAAGAGTAAAAAGAGGCTCACAACCTTCAAAGATAGCAGAAACTATAGCTAGGATGAAAATAGCAATTAATAGGATTTAAACAATACTTTTCGCGTTTTTAATTTTACTGCAAAGAAATAATCTCTTAGCGATTTTACAACTACGGCATATCTGACCTGTCTTTACTCTCCATAGCTAGGGCGAGATTTTGAGATCTGTGCAACTTTTCATATTGTCTTATCCCTCTTCTAATATGTCAATTGATACTCATATAATTAAGAGTTATTGGCAACACCTAAGGGCAATACAAGCCATTAATTACCCTCCTCTCCATTTTCTTGTTCTGTAGCTTTTGTCTCAATAATGGTCAGAAGTTGTTGTAATAATGACTGTAAAGATTGACACCAAATGGCAAATTTAGTTCACAGACAGGTAATCATATTTTCGCGTTGTGACAATGATTTATACATTTCCTGCCATAGTTGCTAAAGAAAAATAAGCGATAAATAACATTCAAGAATCTGTTCAGAAGCACCAAATCCCGAGTGGTATTCCCCAAGATCCTGTCAGCAGAAATCCCCCACAGTGCAATTACAGATGGCCACGGGATCAGGAGTTCTGAGTGAGCTCCATGTGGGGAATGCAGGCGAGGACTCCGGCTCAGGTAAAATCTATCCGATTCATGTTTTTGTGAGGGCAATTGCTATCAGATTCTACCTAGGTGAAATTACACAAGTAAAATCGTGTGCAATTTATTGATAGCACTGTGCACAAAATCAAAGGGCAAAAAATGACGTATATTGTTGAATATTTTCGACAAAAGTGAAAAATGGGTGCGTTGAATATTTTCTACAAAAGTGAAAAATGGGTGCAAAAACACTCTCAATGCTAGAAATAATTGGTAATTTTACGGCGGTCTATTTGCATCTATTTTAACAGCCTACATCAGAATGAGACCTATTTGAAAGACATAGCAAAGATGAGCCCTGCGTTAACTGTCATGGAGGATTTTCAGATGTCTATTTATGTACTGTGATTTGTCTCATAAGAAATATTCCGGCAAACCTACATCATTGACACTAACAGAATCTCACCATTTACACAGCGGTAGGTACTTCTTGGTCTCTTTCTTCTTTGAAAGTACCTTCATGATCTCTTCCTTCTTGGCCTGAAGGCGGTGCTTGCATCTCCCTTCAGTTTGTGAATGTTCTCCATTAACCTCTTAGTTGCTGGGCCTTGCCCCCACAGTGCTGAGCCCTTTTATGGCTATATGGGGTAGTTAATGCTTAGGCCCGATAACTTTTTGTCCACATAAGCTATCAACACCAAATTTGCATCCTTTTTTGCCAACATTCTGGGGATTGTAAAGGGTCAGAGATTTTTTTTTAACTGGGAAAAAGTGCTACAGAATAAAGCATCTGTTTTTTTCCTGCAAATGGCATCAACAAAGGTCTTGCAGTACTATAACCACCATCTTCCCAGCTTTCAGAAACTTTCTGGAATCCACAAACTCCACAGCTGCGTCGACTGCCCCTGGTGTCTAGTTTTGAGAAATGTCTGGGTTTGGGAGGTTTACCTATATGGCTGCCAAGCCCAGGACCAAAGACACAAGTGAACCTCTTAAAAAAACAGGCTGTTTTGTTATAGGTAATTTTGATATCTCCACAATACGTTTTGGGCACTTACCTGTTGCGGTCACTTGCCCACACATACAAATGAGGCAATGATTTTCTCTGGAGACTTAGGGGAAAGCTGGGTGGCAGAAAAATGGTGGTTGCCTATAGATTCCAGGACTTTCCCTCAGAGAAATGCAAGGAAATGTATTTTTAAGCAAAGTTTGTGATTTCAAGGGGATTCTGGGCGAAAGAAAACTGGTGAGAGCCGCGCAAGTCCTGCACCCTGAGCCTTACCTGGTACCAGCATGTTAACGTTAGTCCACTACTCACACTGGTTGGTTTTAGTACCTCCAGAAATTATGGTTTCAAATCATGAATACTTACAAAGTATCTGAATAATAAAACCAAGCCTTCTGAAGATGAGCCAAAAAGCCACTTCATGGCACCAACTGATTTATGGTTCAATCACACACCATTCACGCACACCACACAAAACTTTCATACTGCTGGCCACAGGCCCAATCCAACCAATCACTGCACTCACATCAGCTTACCGCTGTCAGACAAGGGCCCATCACATTCATACGCCACAGGACAGAACAAGTTTGACTACATTTTACCACCCATCAAGTAACCACCTCCTTCTTCCTGAACATTGTTAAAGGCGTGCATAAGGAACATTTACTAATGATTCCCATGACAGCCACCTGAGGCTCAGGAAGACAGGAAGAAATGTAGCTCCATTACTGTGCTAAATCCAACTCCTTCCAGTTCGTGGATGCAAGCTGGGGTGTCGGAAAAATGCCTTGTCATGCCCATTCATTGAACTGAGTGAGCATATCTACCATTGAAACTAACACAGATATGCTGGGGAATTTTTACTCAGTTTCCTAAAGAGAACGTCATAAACTATTGAAGAAGAGTAATGTTTGGCACACAGGGCAGTCCGTGAGAACGTAGCATATGTCCCAGCCACTGTTATGTGTAGTGCTGTGACAGTAATGCACTTATCCTAGGTCAAATTGAACATCTACTAAGTTCTGACAGAGGATGAAAATGGTAAGCAGGTCAAACACAGACCCATACGTGTCACTGTTCTTCGGTGCCAGCGTGGCACACATGGGTTGTAATCCATAGGTGTAGATGATGTGCATCTGTACTACCGTTAGCTTTCTACCTGAGCAGTATCCCTGGGAAAGCACATCTACCATAAACTTGTCTTACCCGTTCATGTCTCTGTCCTCATCAGAGTCCTGACTAATCCTGTATAATTGCCAAGTGAACCTAAAGTATATTAATGCCTTCCACCATTAGCTACTTGAAGCTCAAGAACACGTCTTTCATGCATCATCAGCACGCTTACTGTGCTAAATCCAACTCCTTCCAGTTTGTGGATGCAAGTTGGGGATGTCCGAGTATCACTTGTGAGGCCTATTCCTCAAAATGAGTGAGCATCTCTACCATTGAAATTAAGGCAGACATGATAGTAAAAACTACAGGAGGTCTCTAAAGTAAAAAGTCAAACAGATATCCTGTGGAACTCATTCATCAACACGTCTACTTTTGCTTTGAAAGTGAAGCCACAAATTGAGTTTGCACACTTCCAAACAAGTAGAAATGCTGGTGAATATGTCCTACAGGACATTTGTTTGACTTATTACTCTTACTCTGGTTCTCGTTGGCAATCATGGTGGTCCTTCTGTCGCATACATAAGTTCCCTACCAAACACTTCAAAATGTAGTCACGCCTTTAACATTTTGCCCCACAGGGTACTCTGTGACAATGTGGCATATGCTCTGTCCACTTGTATATGCAGTGCGGGGACTACAATGCATGTTAATCAAACAGAACACCTACCACATTCTGAAAAAGGATAAATATGTCAAGCAGGTCATAAGAAAGTCCATGATTTCCTGAAGTAGATGAAGAAAAATTCTGTGCCTGCTTGCCTACCAAAGCAGTGGCCCATGGATGTTCAGTATCCATGCACAGCCACTGAAAGGCTTACCAAACGGCAGCTCCACCTCAGTCGATTTCTCAGAACTTTGCTTTAGTATTATACAACGTAAAGCAAGTAGGGACACAGAGCCCTGGCTGAGATGGGCACTGGGGACAGTAATAATGACTCTACTGCTGCTTTCCATGCTTTGAGCATACTTTACAGCAACAACATGGACAATCCTTTTTGAGTGTTTTCAGAGTGCGATCAGCAAAGTGTCACTTCTGCATCTTTGCCACATCCTCCAGAATATATGAAGTGGAGGCTGCTGCTTCTGTAACAGCAGTGAGGCTTTCAATTGCAGACAACTGGAATTCAAGGAAAGTCATAAGTCTCCCTGTGGTTGAATGATGATAAACAATATACACCTTGAATGTTTCCATCTGGATCAGGTGGGTAAACAGTTTCTTGTACCAAGTGTGAATTTTACAACACACATTGTATGGTTGAAGAAAGTGGTCGTTCTTGTTGAATCCGCCCATGTACTTATTGTAATCAAGTATACAGGTGGGCATATGGACTTCGGCCATCTGACCCCAAACCATGATGGGGGAAGTGCTCTCATCATGAATTGTAGTGAGCACATATACATCATGCTTATCCGAGAACTTGACTGCAAGCATTTCTGGAGCTTCCTGCAAACAAGATCCAGCGGGACTCCTTTGCAGTTACAATGAACTATACTGCAGGCCACAGTGCCAGCTTTGTTGAGCTCACTGAACAGCTATACTCCTGTATAGAAATTGCCCACATAAAGGTTATAACCTTTGTGAAGGAGTGACTGGACAAGCTCCCATACAATCATCCCTGTGACCCCTAATGTAGGAGGGCAATCTGCATATGCTCTCAAGATGTACACATCGCCAGAAAAGCTCTCACACAGCACGTACAGCTTGATGCCATTGAGAGCTCTTTTGCTCGCAATGTAATGTCTGAACAGCAGCCACCCTTTGTACAGGATCAGGGAATCATCGACTACTACATTCTTCCCAGGATTATAAATCTCTGGAAACCTCACAGCAGAATTGTCATTAAAATGCAGTGTGCACTGCAAAAGCGAAAAACAATCTCTGCTCATGTACTGTGTGAAGATGGGGGTTACCCAATCTGTGCGAGTCATCCAGTAGGACTGTACTAACCCCATTTTGAGTGCAAGGCCTAAAAATATCTTCAGTTCTGCCAGTGAAGTGGGAGTCCACTGGTGTGCCCTAGACCGGGGCCCTAGAGTGCCTCCATGCTCCCTCAGAAATTGTTCTGCATGCAAATTTGCTTGTTGCACAATTTGCAGAATGAAGTTAACATCCAAAAAGAGAATGGACGTAGTAGACTGGCAAAAAGTTGGCCGTATGGACTTTACATCCAGTATCACCAGTAAAAGGTGGAATTTCGGGCTGAAATAAATCGGGGGGCTGCCAAGAGAGCACGCTCTCTGTGCTTGCTTGCGCCACATGCACCTGCTCTCTGGGTTGGGCTAACCCGCTGTTATCCCACTGCACAGACTGTGCATGCAAAGGGACAGCACAATTGTCCTTATTGTCTCCCTAAGAATCACTGGAAGAGATGTCGTCAGACGGGACTCCACCGACTAAAAAATCACTCCCAGATTCTGCTACATTGTCCTCTCCCTCTGATGCTGTCTCAATATGTGCTGTCTCAGTCTCTGATCCTGCCTCAGAGCTGTCTGCCATAACCTGAGTTATGGCTTCAGCAGCAGTTATCCCACAAGACACCATCTCTGCTACTGGCTAAATTGTCCAGCACTAGCGAAGCGGATAGGGTCAGAAAAGTGGTTGGGGGTGTGTGATGTGTGGAACAGTAAAAGTCAGTCACCTTACCTTTACTTCTTCTCTGAATCAGCAGTTTCTCTGAAGACACTAAAAAAAACAAAAAAGTCATACTATTACTGCACCTTATCATATACCCATCATCACAGCCTTTAGCTCTGGTGGCACCAAGTGCGACAATCATTTTTGGGGCTCCCCTCCCATGACCTCCTCCTCGAATTCCCTCACTACCACCCAGCAAAAGTGCCCCTCATCTCTCCATATCTCCCCTTGCTGATACAGTTTATTTGTTATAAAAACCAGGTAATGCCTGGCTTTACTAATCCATTCAGCTAACTACATATCTATGCTTTGCAGCAGACATATAAACCATCATTGCTACTTTATGGTGTTAATACTGCCCCTAGGCAAAAGTCAGATCTCTTTCTCTATAGAGAGAATCTATCTCTAGAAATATATACAGAACTTTTTTTTTTTTATATATGTGTGGTTTCCCTGGGTGCCGATCTCAATTCCCGGAAAACAACAGATGTAAAAAAGTGAGAGAGAGAGAGAGAAAGAGAGAAAGAGAGAGACATTTCTCTGTATATATAATTTATATAATTATATATATATATATATATATATATATGTTGCAACACAAATGGTCTGAAAAGCAGAGCACGCTGACTGCCAGTGCCAGCATCAGTTAAGACCATGACCCTCATAAAATTTTCTCAAAAGATTGCTGCACTCTCAGAGGTACGAAATAGCAGATTTCATTTATTCACAGAATAACTTATCAAACACCACAACGCGTTTCAACTTTATGTCTTCCTCAGGTGGTTTCCGTTTGAAGGCACACATGGTTCTCATTTGCCTGCCTTATATAGTCACAGGAGCATCCTGGGAGTTGTAGTTCAAAGTGCTGCTCTCAGAGTCCTTATTTCACTGTGGCTTTTGCGTTATATAAAAAAAACACACACTATGAGAGGTCATAAAAGTCTCTGTATCGTTTATGCTCAGTGCTCTTATATTTATACTTTCGTTAATATAGACGACATTCACAACGTGTGTTCAAACATTTCAGTAAAGTGCTATGGGAGTGGCCCATTAGCGTCACATTTGCAGCAAACATTTTGCCCTTGGTGTTTTAACACATTACTCTTCAATTTTGGATAAAGAAAGTGGCATATGTAGGGGCCAATATTCTCCTCATCCATGAGAGTTTGGCTGTCATACGTGCATTAATATTACCCTTTCTTTTACCAGTGCTCATGCACCAGCACTTTCTGCGATCAAGGATATTCTTCCTGCAGCAGGCAGAGGAGTGAACTGTTAAGTTTGCAAATAATCAGGCCATCTTTCACCAGCTTTCTGATTTGCTGACAAGAGTTTGCACTGGAAACATTAGGGCATATTCATGAAAAATGACGCACAACTGTGCTAATGCAGTTGTGCGTCATTTTTCTTAATCCTGGCTAATGTTTCCTTAAAACCAACGGTGCTCCATATTTATGGAATGACACACGATGGCGCTAAGAAATGGCTAGCATAAAAAGTAGATGCTAGCCAGGGGAGGAGGGTATTGCTGTAGGGGGAATGGTGATAGTGGGTCAGAAATAACATTAGGCTGGTTGGTGGGAAAAATGTTGGCTCTAGTCAGCTTAGCGTCATTTACTGATGCACAAGCAGCCAGAAAATTACTCTTGTCTAAGTTTTTAGACAGGAGTCATGCCCACCACCCCAATGCCCCCCACAGGGGACCAGTGTCCCCTGGACAAGCCCTACATACCGAGTGCCAGGCAGGGGGACGCATGTAAGGGGCCTCCAATGGCAAATTAAGAACATTTAAAATATGCTCACCTAAACTTACCTGGGATAGGGTCTCCCCTCCTGTAGTGTCCCTGTGGTGTGGGTGGTGGTGTTGCTGGGGCTTGGGTGGCATCTTCGTGCCCATTCCATGGTGTTTCACCATGGAAATGGGCCTACCTGCACCCTAACGCCTAGTCTGACCCAGGCATTAAATGTTGCCGCTAAGCGGGCTTAGCACCATTATTTAGGCCGCCTCCTTCTTGTGCGTCGTTTCTGCATTGGGAGGTAACTATGACGCTAGGGGGTTAGTGTTGTGTTTATTACCGGAATGCCTACTTTGCATCTCATTGACGCTAGGTGGTTTCGTGCATTCTAGACAGGCACTAAGTCCAATATTTTGATGCTAGACGGATCTAGCATCAAAATATAAATTTAGAGTTTGGTTAGCACTGTTTTAGCACCAAAGTAAATGGTGCCAATGTGACGCTAACCATCCATAAATATGGGCGTTCATTTGTTTAATTAAGATACAAACATATATTTTTCTTGTCAGGGCGCAGGCGCAAGATGCTGGAGGCAAGCCTCTTCGGAAGCTGAAACATACTCATGACAGTGGCGGAGTCAAAGAACAGCAATGCAAAGCTACAACAATATTGCTGATGCAAAGCTGGGGCAGTAGTCACTGCCATTAGGTCCAGTCCGTCTCCTTAAATTGTGGAGATACTCATGTTTTTGAAATTAACATGCATTTTATTCGTAAATACACAAATGCATAACAAATATAATTCATTTACATTCAACTTATGCACAGAGGCTTTGCAGGAACCACTGCCTCAGCAGTGGATTCCACCATACTCACACAGAGCTTGGAGGCACATTTACAAGCGCATACTGCCGCAGTGTGCTGCCCTAGCATAGTTTTTTTATGCTAAGGCGGTATTAAGGAAGCCTTTCTCCTGTGCTATATTTACAAAGTGGCATTGTGCTTGCACCACATTATGCCTGCACCAGGCATCATGTATGCTAGGTGGGCGTTCCAATGCAGGGAGGCCCGACAAAATGGTACAGTGAGATTCACATTTCACTGTGCCATTTTTTCCAAGATTTGCAGTGCCTGCTCAGAGCTGGCATCAAAATGATGCACCTATTATAATTAATGCGCCTCCCTGTGCTTTGCTGCACTATCAGCAGTATTTTTGAGGCTGGTTCAGCAAAGCACCACAATAGCGTCAACTAATTTGACTCTATTGTCTTAATGACTGCCATGGTGCACCTTATTGTAAATACAGCACAACCATGGTGTTGGTAGGTGGGGCAGAGCATCAGTGTGCCACTTTCTTGTAAATATGTCCCTAAGTGCCATATGTGGAACCCATCACTAACCCTGAATTCCCATCCAGGTTATCATGGAAGATTCAGATGTGTTGAGACAACTGTACTACCTGTAACCATAGTTACAGTGGAAAAAGAGAGGGATATCACATTGAATTGGAAACAGATAATTTGAAATAGGTATTGAACACAAAATGATTAATGTAGTGAACCTGAAGGACTCAGTTAAACTTCCTTGTTTATTGTGTAATGATCAACCATTCAGGGCATATACTTCTACTTGTTAGGGAGAGGTACCTACCGGCCTTTAAGTTAACTGGGTTGTAAATCAAAATATCAGCAACAAAGACATAATTCTACCAAAACATTATGTCCAAAAGTATTGAGGAAACACTCACAAACACTCACATCTTACCATGTACTGCTAATTACCCCTGATATTACATCACCCATGACATGATCTATGACATCATTGATAGCACGACTGCAACATATGAAATTACATCAATGATGCATTGAAAGAAGACCCAGGGCAGACTACAAGCCCCAGTCTGTTTGGTGTCTCTGCAGTGGAGGAGGCACGCTGCGACTTGCGCCAGTCGGGCACTTAAGAGGACGCTTCATCTCCCACAGCACAAGATGCAGTGAAAGAAGCCATGGAGCAGACTACAAGCCCCGTCCTTCTTGGTGTCTGTACAGGGGAGGAGGCATGCCGCAACTCTTGCCAATTAGGAGCTTAAGAGGTCGCTTCATCTCCTGCACTGTGGGACACATTGAAATAAGCCACCGGGTGGACTAGAAGCCCCATCCTGCTTGGTGTCTGTGCATGGGAGGAGGAACACTGCAGCTTATGCCATTCGGGTGCTTAAGAGAACGCTTTATCTCCCCAAGCATTGGACACGCGAAGGAGGTGCTCAGGCATGTGCCTGGGTGAAGACCGGGCAAAGAGTGGTTCCATCTGTGACCAGCTGAAACAGTGCCGGACCACTTCTCTAACTTCTGGTCTCCCTGAGAGCTTGGATACTTTTATTGTGACGACGGGGAAAAGTATGGTGAGCCAAAGCAGAGATACCTCACTGGACAAGGAAAAGGGTGAAGCGTCTTCCAGGACACTGTGTGGTAATTGTTCCATTCTAATTACTTGTCATCTGCAGTAGGTACCCTAACAGAGGAGATTGTTAATGTGGAGGAAGGACTGGCCTACCACGCTAATGTCAGAGGTAGTAATCACCTGAAGGGTTCCAATAACATCACCCCACCCTGTTTCTGTTGCAAATGCCTCAGCCCCACACGTAGAGCAGGTGCCATCTTCTGGATCTGGTGAGTCCAGTTCAAATACTGGCATTGCACTCATCCATCAAATGCCTTCCTCACCTGAACCTAATCCGCGGACCCCTAAGAGAAAGAGGAAGACTGGCCCTAGGCAATGCAACTCACCCCAGAGCAAAGGCAGTGGATTACAGTGTAATGGTGTGGAGCAGGTTAGGGTTGCTTGACGGCTTGAAAATATGCTGGATGATTTTTATACCAGATTTGAGTGTCTCATCACAAAACCCCTGGGCCCTGCCTTCCTGCACATTGAACAGATTGAGAAGTTGATCAAAGACCAGGATGGAGTTGCATTGCCCAACCCCCTTTCTTTGCAGTCACAATTGCCTGGATCACACAATGGGAGGCCAGGTGACCAAGCCCTGACCAGGGGCCCCTTTCCCAGCCAAGCGCCTAACATACTGGATGTTGCCATTACAGGTTAAACAACATGTCATTGTTACACACAGGGTCCAGCCTCCTTCTGCCTATAGTGAGGGTGCTAGTGGGCTCCTAACCTGGCTGCAGGAGGCTTGTGCCCCTGTTTTACTGAGGGTTAACCTGGGAAACCAGTATGATATGTCTAAGAAACTTAAAACCATTATCAACCTCCACCCCGAGGCATCGCCTTATGTTGTGGTTTTGTGGCATGGTCCTACTGTTAACCGGGACACTGGTGAACATGTGTTGCAACTAAAGAATAAAATGATGCATTGGCTGGGGGCTTACACTACCTTGGGCATGCAGCTTGGCGGTTTCATTAATATGGTCAGGTGAGCACATTGGATTGGGAATGTCCCGAAACTTATTATGGGGGACTGTGTCATTATTAATTTCCCCAGGGCTGGCATTGCAACACACGTTTTGGATTCAAATGACTTGGCTATTAAATCATCCATCTGTGCCTTTCCACTGAGATTTTTCTACAGGCTGAGCGCTGTCCCCCTCATTCTGGATCCAATGCCCTCTTTGTGCTCAGAAGATGGGGCAAGAGGCTCCCTTTGCAGTTTAAATCTCTAACAGATTCTTGTCCTTTGAATCCCTTGACTCCTGTGATTGACTGGCCCATTCTGGAATTAGGTCTAGTCCTCTCTTGGGTTTGTACATCGCTACAGGAAGTATAAGCATCCAACTGTGAAATAACATGTTTAACCTAATTAATTGGAACCTTCCTGATCTTGGGGCCAAGAGTGGAGACTCAGATTTGGTGGAATATGTAAAACAGTTTGCAGGGCTATGTTTCCAGGAGATGTGTGCTATACATGGTTGTCACCTGGAGGGGCTTAAGTCCTACTTTATACCAGCGAGGGACTCTTTTAAAGGCTGTACAATGGGTGGCTTGTTTGTTTTTATTTTCTTACCAATCAGAGGCACTGTTGAGATCCTTGACACTGGATCCTATAATCTGCAAGCTCTGTTTCCTTCATTTGCTGGGGCATCTGCATTGTTATTGTTAGATTGTTATAACGCCAAAAGCTTCCCGCAAGATTTAAAAAACATCTATCTTTTGGACTCCTTTTTATGTTCTTTGAGGAGCACCAAGTGGGAAAATGTAGACATCATATTGGGGGACGACTTGTTTGAAGATACCTGAATCCTGCCCTACAAACCTTGCTCTTGTTCCTATTTGAAGGGCCTGCATTTTGATCATAATACACAAGGGAATCTGTTTAACCTGCTCCTTAATATATATGACCTAGCCTTACCCTTTGCAAATGTATTTATTCTTCTGAGGGCAAGCTTGTTCCGACCTTTGCAGGCAGAGGGTTTGCCTCTTTTATTGATTTTATTTTTGCCTCACTCCCTATTTATGCTTAAATCCTGAAGGTTTCTATAGACTGTAGCCCTCATAGTGACTACAACCTGAATTGTGTTACCCTTAGTTGGTGTAAGGTCTCAACGCAAAAATGTGAAGGTCCCAATGGAACACTTAAACCTATCAGCCAAGGCAGATGTGTACGCTGGCCTCAAGTCTCTCCAGATCATTTTAACCTTGTTTGTCTGGCCGAATGCTTGCAGGAGCTTGCTGTTTGCTCTGGTGGGTTTTTGAGTCCTCAAAAATTCTCAGATGCCTTGTCCCACATAGCTATCATAGTCAATAAATCCCTCACATGTACTAGGGGTTTTGTAGGCACAGGAGACGTTAAATGGTTTGACAAAGGATGTTCACATGCTCTGAGAAATCTCGAAGGCACCCTTAATGTGTCTCCACGAGAAGCGTCCTTGGTGCCACAATATTGCTTTAAATATATGGCAGAGATACAATGGCATAAAATGAGATTAGAGATGCCACATGGAAGGACCTGCTTTACCCAGGTTGTTTGCAAAATAGTGCCAAATTTTAGAACAACATTAACTCCTCTTATATGTGCATGTTGATGCCCCTGAATCAGTGTACCATATCGAGGAGGATAGGTGGGGTTCCCACTTCAGTGAGATATATGATGGGGACCCAGGTTCAGTAAATGGCAAGGCAGGTCTGCCTATAGAGGGAGTTCCCTGTCTTGTATTCACCCAGGAAAAAGTGACAAAAGGCATTGTGGGTTTGTTCTTAAACAAAGCACCAGGCCCGATGGAGTAACTCCTGATTTATATCAGAGTCGTGTGGGCACATGGGCCTCTGTCCTGACAAATGTTTGACTGCTTCAGTTAAAGTTGGGCCCACATCTTCTTGGTTGGCGGCTGTTATCATATCGGTCTTGAAGAAGGGGGATAGGAACAATCCCTCTTGCTATAGACCTAGCTCCCTTCTCAAGTCTATCATTAAGGTCTTGTGGGAGTCCTTTTCGGGAGAATTATCCACTGGTTAGAGGAGTTTAATATCTTGTCTGAACTCCAATAAGGCTTCAGACTTGGTAGATCCATCGCTGATCAGTGCCTACACCTCTATCTAATTCTGAATAAATACACTGTGGCCCAGAAGGGGTCTATTCAGTCAGCCTTTATGGGTTTAACCTTGGCCTTTGACTGAGTAAACTGAGACACGTTATGGAGAATCCTCCTGAATATGGGTGTTGATCAGAATATTGTTTATTTCCTGAGGGATCTCTATGCCAATACCAAGGCTGCTGCCAGGTACACTTCTGACTGTTTCTGCACAGAGCATATTAAAACTTTGCGGGCATGAGACGGGGGTGCAATTTGGCCCCCTTTTTATTTACACTCTATATAAATAAACATGAGCGGGTTTTAGTAGATGAGGGGTTAGATGGTTCCTGAGTTAAGGGCCAGCATCTGCCTGTTCTACTTTATGCAGACAATATCATTTTGGTGGCTAAAACGGCCAAGGGCCTGAAGGCACTTATTAATGCCTTTGTAGGTTTGATGGACTAGTTGAACCTTAGCACTAATATCAGTAAGTCACATATTGTGAGAGTGGGCCAAAGGAATATGAAAACCTCACCTTACAAGATAGGGTCTTTTGTTCTTACACAGGACAAAGATTTATTGTATTTAGGCATTTATTTGACTCCAGTTCACGATGTACAAACCTGCTCTCAGGTAAGGTGTCGGAGGTCATCAGGTCCAATGCTGCAGTCTGGAACTTTGCTTCCAGAGTAGAGAGGAAGCCAGTTTGTGTATTGTTTCAAGTCTATTATGCTTATACTGTCTCTAAAGTCACTTATGGGAGTGAGATTTGGGGACATATTAGGCACAACCACATCCAGGTTGCTGAAAATACATTTTTGAGTCAGATGCCTTGTGTTCCACAAAGTATTCCTTCCTATATTTTACATGAGGAACTGGGTTGTAGATATATCTCCGATACCATTAACCTTTGTCCCCTTTTATCATGGGTTGATCTTTTGACAAAAGGAGCCAAACTGAATAGGGAGATACTAGAAGACTGACTTTTCCTTGACCATGCAATGCAAATTCCCTGGCTAAAATATATCCGTTAGAAATGGGGTCTCTAGTTGGCAGAGGTATACACCCTTGTCCAAGGAGGGACCACAATCCTAGTCAGGGTAAGTCACACACAATCCAAATTATCCTGTGCCCACCCTCTGATAGCTTGGCACTGAGCAGTCAGGCTTAAATTAGAAGGCAATGTGTTAAGTATTTGTGCAATAAATCATTCAACAACACAGTGAAAACACCACAAAGATACACCACACAGGATTAGAAAAAATAAAAGATATTTATCTGAGTAAAGTAATGTTAAAACTATCAAGATTTGATAAGCACCAGTTGAAATATCACTTTTGCAATGATAAGAAAAGTCTCAAGTCTTTAAAAATCAACAAATGTCTCTTGTGTGCACAAAGTACCTGGTATGCATCAAAATTACATGCACGGAGACCGCAGAGGAGGAGATGAGTGGGAAATAGAAGGTGTGCTTCGGATTTCCCGTATGAGTTGATTCTTTCCACGCGGCAAGGGCTTTGCTTCGAATTCCGGTGTGCAGGAGTGGATCTTCCTACGATGCAGGCTCTTTTGACTCCCAAGGATGATGCGTGGAAATTCTGGGCATGCAGGACGAAGTCACAGGTGCTGCATCGATCCGGTGTAGCGATGTGTCAGAGTTTCTGTCGCACAGCAGGCACTGCATCGATTC
The DNA here is from genome assembly GCF_031143425.1 of Pleurodeles waltl. Lineage (NCBI taxonomy): Eukaryota > Metazoa > Chordata > Amphibia > Caudata > Salamandridae > Pleurodeles > Pleurodeles waltl. Next base: position 1,060,854,435 of record NC_090440.1, on the reverse strand, counting down.
CTCACGCAGGAAGTCCAGTTGCGTCGTTCCGGCTCGCAATGCATCTATTTTCGCCACACTGGGAGTTTCCATGAAGAGTCGTTTTGGCCCTGAGACTTCAGGAACAGAAGGCAAACTCAATCCAAGCCCTTGGGGAGCACTTCTCAGCAGAGCCAGAGTCCAGCAAGGCAGCAGGGCAATAGCAAGGCAGCAGTCCTTCACAGCAAAGCAGTCCAGGTGAGTCTTTTGGGCAACCAGGCAGCTCCTCTTGGCAGGTTACAGGATCTGGTTCAGAGTGTCTGTCACAGGAAAACTCTGAGTTGGTGGGGTCAGGGACCCAGGTTATATACCAAAAAGTGCTTTTGAAGTGGGGGAGACTTCAAAGAGTTATTTTGAAGTGCACAAGGTCCCCTTTCAGTACAGGTCTGTCTGCCAGGGTCCCAGTAGGGGGTTTGGCGGTCAATTGTGTGAGGGCAGGCCACTAGCCTTTGAAATGTAAGTGTCCCTCCACCTTTCCAGCCCAAGAAGAGCCATTCAGTAAGGCGATGAGTGCAGGTGTGACTGAAAATCCTTTGTTTGTGGTTGTCTGGGTGAAATGCACAAGGGAGCGGTCAATCAGCCCAACCCAGACGTGGATTGGATACAGGCTGTGAGGCACAGATGGATTTCAAGTGCAGAGAAATGATCACTTTATAAAAGTGGAATTTCTAAAATAGTAATAAAAAATCCTTCTTCACCAATAAGCAGGATTTTGTATTACCATTCTGGCCATACTAAATATGACCTGTTTACCCCTTTCTGTTCAGTATATACCACTCAAACTGTATATAAGGGTAGCCCTAATGTTAGCTTGTGAAAGGAGCAGGCCTCACAGTAGTGGAAAATGAATTTAGGATTTTTCCACTACCAGGACATATAAAACACACAGATATATGTCCTGCCCTTTAGCTACACAGTACCCTGCTCTCTGAGTTACCTAGGGCCTACTTTAGGGGTGACTTATATATAGGAAAAAGGGGAGTTTAAGGCTTGGCAAGTACTTTTAAATGCCAAGTCGAAGTGGCAGTGAATCTGCACACCCAGGCCTTGCAATGGCAGGCCAGAGACATGGTTAAGGGGCTACTTATGTGGGTGGCAGACCCAGTGCTGCAGGCCCACTAGTATCATTCATACTGGACACATGTAGTACCCTTTACTAGGGACTTACAAGTAGATCAAATATGCCAATTGAGTATGAACCAATGTTACCATGTTTTAAGGGAGAGAAGCTATGCACTTTAGCATTGCTTAGAAAGTGGTAAAGGGGCAGTAGAGTCATAAAACCAGCAAAAACAGTGTCAGAAAAGTATAAGAAGGCAGGCAAAAAGTTGGGTGATGACCACCATAAGGCTGTCAGGTATAACAAATTTCGAAAAAACTACTTCAGAACCTTTAGGAGGGGGGACGTTTTCAGCTGCATTGATATAATTATGAAGGCTGGCCCGGGCTGGATCAATCAAAACTTTTTAAAGCACAAGATGCCAGCAAGGGAAGCAAAGGCCCTACAGAAATCCTTCGGGCAGAAATATATACTGTTGAATACCACTCTATCTATAGAGCTCTACCTTACACATCTAGCCACACACAGTATCAGTCAACCAGATATAGGCTGAATTTTCTGCCACTGCTACTAGCATTCCCTGAGGACAGTATGAATTTCTTTCACTAACACCCTGCGGCTGCGACCAAAGATCTCTGCAGGATACCTTGCATTTTATCCTCTTTTGCAAATACTATGAGGTCCTGAGGAAGGCATATCTAATTCCCCTTCTCAAGGACCAAGGCTTTACTCAGGATTGCCCTGCACTTTTATTTTTGCAGATACCTTTGGAAGATGTTGTTTTCCATGTTGCTCACTATTTAAAGGCAACGGTGCATTTAAGGGACTTAGGGGGTGATTCCGAGTTTGGCTGGCTTGGCTTGGCTTGGTTTGGTTTGGCTGTCAAAAGACCGCCGCGGTTATTCTGGGTTTCCCGCTGGGCTGGCGGGCGACCGCCAAAAGGCCGCCCTGCCAGCCCAGCGGGAAACACCCTTCCACGAGGAAGCCGGCTCCGAATGGAGCCGGCGGAGTGGAAGGGGTGCGACGGGTGCAGTAGCACCCGTCGCGAATTTCAGTGTCTGCTAAGCAGACACTGAAATTCAAAGTGGGTCTCTCTTACAGGGGCCCCTGCAGTGCCCATGCCATTGGCATGGGCACTGCAGGGGCCCCCAGGGGCCCCACAACACCCCATACCGCCATCCTGTTCCTGGCGGCCGAAACCGCCAGGAACAGGATGGCGGTATGGGGGTCAGAATCCCCATGGCGGCGCAGCAAGCTGCACCGCCATAGAGGATTCCCCTGGGCAGCGGAAAGTCGGCGGTACACCGCCGACTTTCCGTTTCTGGCCGTGGCTGTACCGCCGCGGTCAGAATGCCCAAAGGAGCACCGCCAGCCTGTTGGCGGTGCTCCCGCGGACCACTGCCCTGGCGGTTTTTACCACCAGGGTCGGAATCAGGCCCTTAATGAGGTGCTGTCTTTGTTTTATTTGCCCCTGAATTTATGAATATGTATCACTGTTTTATCTTTTTAACCAATGTCCGTTTTATTCCTTTTATGAGTGTGCTGTGATGTATGCTTTTATAGTTGTTATTGTAACCAAATAAAGCTTTCTTGGTACTTGATACTTGACATTAACGATGACAATACTGTGCATGATATAATTATATATATATATATATATTTTTTTTTTTTTTCTCCTAAATTGCTTCTTAACGCAGAAGAAGACGTAACAGTCACTTACTTGCTTCAGCGAAGATTTATTCGGTCAGGCAGATAAACAAAAATGGCAATAATTCACTCCATTCACTCCAACGCGTTTCAGGAGACTATGCTCCCTTGTTCAGAGCCCATCTTCCATTTCCTGTTATAACTCAAATTACAAACATAAACATAGAAAGCGGACTACATCTCTTCCAAAATAATGGCGGCCATCTTAAATTGTGTTCCTATAACTACAAATTACTTAACATCATATGACACAGAAATTTTTTTACACATTTTCCAAAACAATTACTACAAACTTCTTTGTTATTCTCCAGAGCCAAATTCCATACATTTATTCAGTCCCCTAATCAAAACAGTATATTGTTCTATTTTCTATTTTTTAATTTTTAATTTTTATTTTTTTATTTTTTATTTGTATTTTTATTTGTATTTTTTTATTTTTTATTTTTTATTTTATGTACCTGTATTATATGTTTTATCCAATATACTCACACGCAAAATCTGCGGCTCTTATCCTTATAATTGCTTCCTTGAGTAGTCCTGAAGTTCACATGATATAATAGCTCCTTTGCTTTTTATTTTGGCAATCATGCCTCCTAATAACAGTGGAAATAAAAGAAAAACACACTTCAACATATATTTTAAAATCATGTTTCACGACCAAAAATTATTGTTATCAATATAAATGCATGGATAATTCTTCATCCTTATTCAATCCTCCTGGCTCCATTGTATTACATTTTATAATTAACTGTGACTCAAGTTTTCTTAGGTCTAACGTCCTATTACCTCCTCTTTTGTTCAATTTGACCCTATCCAGGACCATAAATTGTAATTTATTGACATTTTCATCATGGTATTCTTTAAAATGTCTTGCAACTGGATATGATTTATCTTCATTCTTAATTGATCTCATGTGTTCCAAAATTTGTTTTTTAGCCATATGTATTGTGCTGCCAAAATAAAAAAAATATTGCATGGACATTTCAAAGCGTAAATACCATAGTCTGAGGAGCAGGATACATGTTTCCTTATTATGGAAGGTTTATTTGTCCCTGGAAAATGTATCTCTTTGCAGTTTGGGCTATATCTACAGGCCTCACACTTTCCACAAATGAAGAAACCTTGAATAGGTTTCACATTTCAGTCCTAGATAATAGACTGTAACTCAACATATCTTTCAGAGACCGGCCCCTCCTCAACGTGAAAGCCGGAAACTGATCCAATAATTTACCTACATTCTCATCTGTTTTAAGGGCTGGCCAAAATTTTAAGAAAGCTCTCTTAATTTCTTTTATCTTATCATGGTATGAGGTGATAAACCTTATCTTTATATTTTAATCTTTAGTGTCCTCTATCTTCTCGACCAGAAGATCCTCCCTTTTAATCTGTCTAACCCTCCTCACGGCCTTCTCAATTACAGCCTGCGAATAACCTCTTTCACTAAATCTTCTAGTCATAACTTTAACTTCATTCTCAAATGTGGCTTCCAAGCTGCAATTTCTTCTAGCCCGTAAGAGCTCCCCCTAGGGAATACTATGGATCAGATTTCTAGGGTGACTACTCTTCGCATGAAGTAGACTATTGCCTGCAGTGTCTTTCCTATACAATTCACATTCCAATCTCTTATTAACCACCTTAATTTTTACATCTAAAAATTCCAACTCAAATGGATTCATTGTACAGCTAAACTTCAAATTAAATTGGTTGTCATTCAATTCTTCAACAAAATTCATGGCTGATTCCTTATTGCCTTTCCAGATACAAAAAATTTCATCAATATTCCTCACCCACAGGACTGCTCGGTCCTCAAAACCTGTGATGTTCCAGACCACCTGTTCCTCCCACCAACCCAGGTAAAGACCTGCATAGCTGGGAGCAAAACAGGTCCCCATTGCAGTCCCTTGGCTTTGACGGTATAGTGTATTATCAAAAATGAACAAGTTATAAGTTAGACACATTTGCACCATATCTAATAACATTTCAGTATGTGAAAGGTAAGATATTGATTTTGCCCTCAAAAAATGTCTCACTGCCTTAATACCATTCACATGAGGCATGTATGAACAAGGGAGCAGAGTCTCCTGAAACGCGTTGGAGTGAATGGAGTGAATTATTGCCATTTTTGTTTATCTGCCTGACCGAATAAATCTTCGTTGAAGCAAGTAAGTGACTGAGACTTCTTCTTCTGCATTAACAAGCAATTTTGGAAATTTGGAAGGGTTTGCGACCGTTTCACAGTCTGCCGTGTAGGGCGCAGACTGTACGCGATTGTGAGGCTTCAGTTTTAATATATATATATATATATATATATATATATATATATATATATATATATATATATTTATTTATATATATATATATATATATATATATATATATATATATATATATATATATATATATATATATATAAAGCAAGGAACTCTGGGAAGTTCCCAAGTTTAGGCAGACAGCAGGTCCTTTATACGGAGCATCCTACAACACCATGTCACTGGATCCGCTCCCCTCCAATGTCTGTTTCTACAGAGTTTTATGCACAGGATTTGCACAGTGTCATCAATGTTGGGCCAGAAGCCTTATGCTAATTTCACAGCAAAATCTTTAAGGATAGGACTAGCACAGTGCCATTGATGCCTAGCTGAAAAATGACAAAATGCTTTTACCACTCCAGGCACTCTTTTACAGCTTTAGATTGGTAAATACCACCCAAGCCACGCTCACCTGAGAGGTACAGCTTTGTCTAGACATAAGGGAGCACCCAGTATAAGTCCACAAGGGCGCAACCATCGTAAATCAAAGCAATACCCTTTTAGGCTTAAAGTGCTGAATAAATTATGCAAAACAGGAAGTAAATTAATTTTAAAAATATTCGGCACATTACGCGGTCATCAGTGGGTAGTTATAGTTAGGTCTGCGATGCAGGAACAGCATTCTTTGGTTCGCTAATAACTTTGGCTCAGTCTGTTGAATCTTCACACTAAGGGGAAACGGTACGCTCAGACATAGATCCCGTGCTCACTGCACCACTGGACTCAAGTTAGCCTGGCTGATGAGGGGTGATAGCCCAAAACCGGTTGCAGGAAGCTTGTTTCCGGTCCAGTGAGGACCTGGCTTGGCAGTTCGGGCTGGACTGTTCCCATGAGGAACAGGGTCAAGACTGATTTGCATATGGCTGGGTCCAAACTGGGGTGGCATGGTGAGCAAAAGAACGATGGATTAAACCCAGATCTGTGACTGGGGGTGAGTGTTTGACAATGTTCAGCATTCCGTCCATCACTTGTTGTTTTTGCTTTGTCGCCCTAAGTGGGAAGGGTATGCCCAGACGTGGGTCCCGTGCTTCCCGTGCTTCCCATGCCACTGGATTCAAGCTAGCCTGGCTGATGAGGGGTGAAACCCCGAAACCGGTCCCAGGAAGCTTGTTTCCGGTCCAGTGAGAACCTGGCTTGGCAGTTCGGGCTGGACTGTTCCCATGAGGAACAGGGTCAAGACTGATTTGCATATGGCTGGGTCCAAACTGGGGTGGCATGGTGAGCAAAAGAACGATGGATTAAACCCACATCTGTGACTGGGGGTGAGTGTTTGACAATGTTCAGCATTCCGTCCATCACTTGTTGTTTTTGCTTTGTCGCCCTAAGTGGGAAGGGTATGCCCAGACGTGGGTCCCGTGCTTCCCATGCCACTGGATTCAAGCTAGCCTGGCTGATGAGGGGTGAAACCCCGAAACCGGTCCCAGGAAGCTTGTTTCCAGTCCAGTGAGAACCTGGCTTGGCAGTTCGGGCTGGACTGTTCCCATGAGGAACAGGGTCAAGACTGATTTGCATATGGCTGGGTCCAAACTGGGGTGGCATGGTGAGCAAAAGAACGATGGATTAAACCCAGATCTGTGACTGGGGGTGAGTGTTTGACAATGTTCAGCATTCCGTCCATCACTTGTTGTTTTTGCAACATTAGCAATGACACAGATAACTGGAAGAGACATGTGACAAGCCATGGTGAACTGTATTTATAATCCATAAAGTTCTGCAGTGTCAGAAATATCTATGTCAGTCAGTATACATAACTCACATATACAGGTATGTTTCTAACAATGTGCATACTAACTAACATATTTTTTTCTACTTTCAGCTGACCAAAGTTATGTTCTGCTGCTGTGAGTCATGACCACATTCCCCCCTCCCGAGTCAGAGGCCAAAAAATGATACAACCATGTGCCGAGTAGGACTCGGAACATTGTAGACAGTATATTTGTTAATTTGATGTCCAGGTTTTGGTACCTGGATATGTTTGGAGAAATATTTCTCTCCTCATCCCCTACGACGTGCAAGATCATCCTAGTATGTGCCATATTACAAAACATTTGTGTCCAGACAAATTTGCAAAGGAGGAGGAGGAATACATGTTGGAGACCCCAGCACACAATGGCAGGACCTCAGCAGCACAATACCATTGTGTCAAATTTATTTTCCTGATCATTTTAAACAACAGACCAAGGCACTCATTACAACCTTGGTGGTTGGTGATAAAGTGGTGATAATACCACCAACAAGCCGGTGGTAACTACTGCCAAATTATGACCATGGCGGAAAGATCCCAGATAGACAGCCACTTTACCACACCGATCGTCAAAGTGGAAATAACAGGCACCACAGAGGTAGCCGCCTACAGCCAGACAGAATTCAATGTTCTACCCACCGTATTATGACCCTGCAATCCGCCACCTTTTCAAGGGCGGTACCAAGCACATCAAAAGCCTGGTGGAAACAGACCTCAGAAGGGAAACGACTCACCTTTGGAGACACAGGGAAGAACCACGCCGCCATGTAACCCGAGCTGCAGATTTTTCCTATATTCTTCTACGTCCTGCTCCACCACGAACACCAACGACGGCGAAGACGACCACGATGAGTACAGCCGCCTAGCACACGGAGGGGGGAAGAAAAAGAGTGACGCACAAATGCACAACACACACACCCCCGCCCCCAGCACCATACACACAACTGATGCAGCAAGAAAACAAATATACCCCGTACCACTCAGGAATAACGCAAAGACAACAAAAATAGATGAAAGTGAGTGTAATAATATAAATACATCATTAATACGTACATCCAATCTAAAAGTATATACAAATGTACAAATCAAGGGACACTGCCCAGTCCTCAACGTGCGTGGGCCACAGGGCCACATCACAAAGTCCAAGGCCCCACTTGTTTCCTGCAACAACACAGAGAGAACACTGCAGGGGCATTAGTTCGAAAATAGGCAGGTACCTCAGGGGGACAGGGAACAGGGGGCACCTCAGCCGGCAGATGGAACAACACCACTGGTCCTGGAGGGGCCAACATGCCCATTGCTCTTTGTCCTGGGGAGTGCAAGGCCACAGTCTCTCAAGTGGGTGACTTGCCCACTGGCTCTGGAGGGGACAACATACCCATTGCTCTTTGTCCTGGGGAGTGCAAGGCCACAGTCTCTCAAGTGAGTGACTTGCCCACTGGCTCTTGAGGGGGCAACATACCCATTTCTCTTTGTTCTAGGGAGTGCATGGCCACAGTCTCTCAAGTGGGTGACTTGCCCACTGGCTCTGGAGGGGGCAACATGCCCATTGTTCTTTGCCCTGGGGAGTGCAAGGCCACAGTCTCTCAAGTGCGTGCCATACCCTGCAGCCTCAGATGGCTGCCCACTGCTGGTAGCGGTGCTGATACTGCTGGTGGTGGTTGTGGGGGGAAGCTGCAGCCCATCCCCTGCAGCCTCGGATGGCTGCACAACCATGGTTGGTGTTTGGGGCTGAGTCCCTGCACCAGGCCCCTTCTCCTTCCTGCCTGCTGGTGCAGGCCCCTTGCCCTTCCTGGCTGCACCTGGGGATGGCTCCTTGCCCTTACAGGCAGCACTTGAGGATGGCTCCTTGCTCTTCTGGGCAGTACTTGGGGCAGGCACCCTTTCAGTGAGTCTGGCTGGTGGCCTGGATCCTTTACCACTACGAGTTGCTGTGGACACTACTGGGTCCGTGGACTGGGTGGCTGAGGTGCTGGCCTGGGTTTTACCCACCCTGGCTGACGTGAAGGATGGGGGAAAGGAGTAGGGAAGAGGTCAATGGTGGAGAGGAAAAGCTTCTTAGGGATATAGGGATGGGAAGAGGGAGAAGGTTTGGGAGTGGAGGAAGAGGGAGTGTTTGTAGGAGGTGTATGCTGTGTTTGGATGTAGGTGCAGGGGCTGGATGCTGTTGTGAGGTGGATGGCTGTTGGGTGTCTGAGTGCTTGCCTTTGTGCACCTGGGAGGGGGGGCACAGACACAGTGGGAGAGGACACAGAGGACGTGTGCATGGCTGTTGGGGTGGTGTCTGCCAATGAGGTGTGTTCTGAAAGGTGTGGTTGTAGTGGCTGAGGATGTTGTGCATGCTGGTGTGAGTGGATACGCAACTTGGAGGGAGGTGGAGGAGGAGGAGGAGGAGGGGGACACAGTGGAGGCAGTGGATGTTGGTATGTCTGCATCTGGATGGTGTTTGTGTGAGTGCCTGTGGGATGAAGTGAGGTGCTTATGTTTGCCTGAACCACTCTTGTATGTTGTCATGTGTGCATGCTGGTCTGCCTGTGTGTTTCGGATAGGTTGAGGGGAATGGGATTGGGTAGAGGACGTTGGAGGGGGAGGGTGGAAACAGGGACAATGGCTGCCAAAGAGGAGGCCAGAGCCTCTACTGATCTATGTTGGGCCGCCAGAAAAAATAATACACAGACATTGTACAGCAATATGATGAGACTCTAAGTCCTGTAACACAACAATATGAGCAGATGATGTTACAATGTGAGTATGGATATGGCTTTTCCAAATGTCATGACACCTGAAGAATACAAAGATGTCAAGATTGGGAAGAGTCCTTGTCAAAAGTCAGATAAAAACTGTATGTGTACACACACACACACACTAACTCTTTGAACATGGTACGATGTAGGAATTTGAATATGAACTTACCTCTGCATTGTAAGAGTAGTGTACCTCTGTCCCAAATGTACAGGTGCATAGTTGAGGGGATCACAAATCTTGTATCATCTCAAAGGGGAAACGTGAGTTGACTGTGTGCCATTACATATGCCTGTGTCAGTGAACGCAGTCTCCTTGGACCAGGAGGTCCACAAAAAGACATGCCCTCAGAGTAGATGTAAGGATACTAAATTAGACAGGAGTAAGATAAAGTTCAGGTGTGTTTGGCAGCATTATGTTAATTGAACATCAGTAGTGAAAGTGACTATGTGACCCTGGTTTACTGCAGTGAGGCATAACTGCTCACTCACCTATTCAAGTGGTCTATTGTTGTCTGTCATACTCACTCCTGCCCAACATCATGTTGTTAGAAATGTGTGCATGATAACACCATGTGCAGAACACATGTGCCTGTGCAAGACATGCACAACAGAAAGAGTGCAGTGTGGAACAGTGTGCACATGCTAAGAGTGTGTGTGCTGCAGGATTGGTATCACCTTCAGACACTCTAGCTCAGTCCAAACAGTGTGCAATGATTCAGTGTGTGTGCTACATGTCATGATGTTTGTTTCTGTGCTAGATATGTGGATTACAGAATAGGTAACATAGTATCCTGTGACTGTACACAGAGGGGCATATAATAAGCATGGCCATACATTGCAGCACAGATAGTCTCCCTCCTGAACAGCTATGTGTGAAAGTAAAACGCAAGTCATGTTCTGTATCTAACATAATACTAAAAAACATGCCTATTTCACTGTGTCTGGTCTGTTTTGGCTGCATAGTCCCAGTGCAGACATACTTGCACCATGGGGCAAGGATGCAACTATATCATGCAGGAATGTATGCTTCCATGAAGGTGCGTCTTTCGGCTAACCCACATCCTGTAAGCCATATTCCACCATCTATGTGTACTGCAGAATGTTGCACACATAGAAAAATGGAGTAAGGAGGAAAATTTAAGTTCTAACTTCATGTAATGCCACTCTTGGGAAGGTAATACTTACTGGTGCATTTCCAGGCTTAATTAGTGTCGTAGGTTTGGTATTGCATATATAACCATCAGATGTGAATGGCTACCCACAGGAAAGAGTCAAGGAGCCGCTCTCTGGTACAGAGTGTAGGAATGCAGTGATTTGCAATATATTGTGTGACGTGATTAATTACACTTGTCTGGGCTACTCAAGCTGGCCTTGTTAGGTTCAAACAGTACACAAATAGATTACCGTAGCACACTTACCATGGTGTATTGTGCAAGCACCACACATATTGGTTCAGACATATAGCCCTGAGCGCAGACGTGTCTTTACTACCGCATTACATGTTGGAATTTGCCTAGCTCTGTATGCAAATACAATGGTGCTGGACAACTGCATATGCCATATTGGAATTACACTATATCTTTGTGCCTGTCTCTGTGCTTCCATAAGTGTATTGCATCTATAACACATGTTATGGCAGGAATCCTGAGAGTTTGACTCAATAAGGATATTTGGCAAAATAGGGGATACAATAGCTTTGCACAGTAGTAATGCATATATATGACATAATTTACGCATCATTACAGCTACCTAAGTCCAACCAAAGCTACTACAAACCAAAAATGGTAGATAAACTTAAATATGTCTCAGTACATTACAATAGCTACTTGGTTTCCCTCACTATATGTCACACCTAAGAAGGTAAAATGTCATATATAAGCACAATATGACCACTCAAAATTCACACATCAGTGACATACCTCTCTGTAAAAATTCAGGACCAATGAAAGCGTGCCCAAGGTGCGTTTAATTTCATTTCACAATCCACTACAGTGGATCCCACACATTAGGCCAGTTGTGTGTGTCAGAACCCAGGCATCAACCCAGTTGTATGGTGCATTGCACTAGTTACGCTGGTCATAACCCGTGCATTGATGCAAATGTGTGGAAGTGACAGCAGAGGTGCTCTAATGCACTGTGTGTTCATCACGCATTGGACATTTCAGTCGCGATGCGTAAATAAAACATCACAATTGTCAAAAATGGGCGGGATACACCCAGGAAATGACACAATGGTTGTGGCAGTGCGCATTACAAGAAGTGTGAAGTTATTTTTATTTTCTCTTACTCTCTGTTCATCTGTGCTAAGTGTAGGAGGTATTTTATTGTGTAGAGAGGCTGGTCTTTTTGCAAATATTGTCATTGCTGGTGTGTGGTCTGACTCTCTATAGTGCACTTTGGGTGTCTTTCGTGCCTTGTTTTGTCGGTTGTCTGTCAATTTACGTGGATAATGTTTTAGGACTAGTCTGCAGGTTAAGGGGGTTTGTTTTGTTTATAGGTACTTTTGTTTCTTTGAGAAAGGGTAGGGCCAAGAATTTATTTGAGGATGAGTTGGGATGTCTGCTATGGGTCCAGAGCGATTACCTTCTGAACATGCTGGCATCAGGGGGCAGAGTCAGCCAGGGATACCCTGCCAAGGAGCAGAAGTAATGCTGGGAGAGGGTGCAGTGGCACATCAACAGTATTTTGGAGAGAGTGCACCATCCACCATCTAAAACACTGCTGGGATGATGCGGCCTCCCGAGAGGATGATCTGGTCGACTACATTGGATTGGAGATTGGTGGACCATTGGTATGTATGTATATACATACCATTTCCATGTAACTCTGTTAGTATCACATTAGAAACAGTGTAAGGATGTAAGAGGCAGCTCATTCATTGTATTGGTTATAATATTCTATTGTGATATTACGCAGTTGCCATACTCTGCCTCAGAGTCTGTCCAATGGGGTGTGTATTTGTTTCTTGGATTTAACATGCATGCTGGTCTTTGGAAACTTTGCCTGAATTCACATACATGCATGTACGGGGTATGAAACAAACATTTTGCAATCCAAAGCAGGTGAAGTGAAATGAGAAGTGTCATGTTCATTCCCCTCTAATATGAACCTTTTCATGTGTGCTACATTGTTCAGCACAAGAAGACGGATGAAAATGCCTCTATCAGGTGCATTTGTTCATGTAAGTGTTGCTTTCCTGAGAAAACATTTATACAATCTTCCAAGGCATGCACGCCTGAACCATGTTGTAAAGTAGCATGATTTGCAGCTAGTCAGCACTCTGTTCACCAGGACCATGAATAGTCTGATATGATCCTTGTAATGTTACATACGGTGTAAACCTGTCCTAATCCATTGCTGCACTGCTTTGGTCTGACTAGAGCCAATACTTTACCCCTGTGTCATGGGGCAAGGGAGCCTGAGGTGATGCTGCCCATTAGTACACATAACATCACACATCTGAGACATGCTTCAGGCATGTGATGTTAGCAATATCTGAAGCCCAACATCCAGCCACCTCTGCCATGCAAAGTGTTCAGCTGCGTCTAATATTCAGACGTATACAAATGTGTGCCCAAAGTGTTGAATCTCCCAATTCACTGGGATGTCAGAGTAGTGTTAATGGAATTAGGGCTGTGTGTATTTGTACTATTTCCAATGCAATATTCCAAATTTTATATCTTGTAGGTGAACCTGCCCCATACAAAAGAGGTGAGGTAGATATCTTCTGGGATCCCAATGCTACCAGTAAGTGTGGTAAGTACATGGTTGTAGCTCTGTAAACTCTGGTGGTCATTCTGACCTCGGCGGTAAAAGGCGCCTACCGCCGGTCAGAAATCCTCCATAATCACGCCGCGGTCGCGGAAACCCGCCACGGTCATTCTGACCCGCAGAAGGCAAACCTCCGAAAATCCGACCGCCACAACAGACCGCCAGACCAGCGGTCGGCGGAAAAGTGGAGGTTACAAAACCTCCACCGCCACGCCAACAGAAATACGCCCATGCCATTACGACCCACGAATCCACGCGGCGGTCCTTCAAACGCGGTATTCCATTGGCGGGACACACCGCCGCGGTCAGAATACACACAAACGAACAAAACTCAGCCACATTGGACGATTTGAATCCCACACACCTGATACACATACACACACCACTCCCACACACACAATACAATATAAAACACACACCCACATCACCCACAAACCCCTACGCTAAAAAATTCTGAAAGAAGGCCAGAGCGAGACACCAGCATCCACAAACTAACAGCCACAGCCACTCAACACCATCACCCACACACTATCCACACACAAAACAACACACACCACCACACTCAACTCACTTAAATACACATACTCCACCCCACACATCATACACACCACCCCATGGCACCCCAAAGACAACCCCGCTTCACAGACGAAGAACTCAGGGTCATGGTGGAGGAAATCGTTCGGGTAGAGCCCCAGCTGTTCGGCACACAGATACAATACACCAGCATTGCCCGGAGGACGGAGCTATGGCAGAGGATTGTCGACAGGGTCAACGCAGTGGGACAGCACCCCAGAAATCGGGAAGACATCAGGAAGCGATGGAACGACCTACGGGGGAAGGTGCGTTCCATGGTATCCAGGCACAACATCGCCGTGCAGAAGACTGGCGGAGGACCCCCACCTCAACCCCCACAATTCACATCATGGGAGGAGGAAGTCTTGAACATCCTGCATCCTGACGGCCTCGCAGGAGTCGGCGGAGGAATGGATACTGGTAAGTTGAAGCTTCAATACTGCTTCCCCCCCACCTGCATGCCAAATCAGACCCCAACCCTCACCCCCATCCTCGAACCCCACCCTCACCCTCACCCCCACCCCCATCCTCACCCCCACCCTCACCCCCACCACCATCCTCACCCCCACCACCATCCTCACCCCCACCCCCAGCACACCTATTCCCCGCCAATGTCTCACGATCACAACCCACACATCCCAAAACCTAGGCCTGCATGTGTCCACTAAGCATGGACACCCATCACCAAAGCATGCCCAATGCATATACACATCCCCCCCACAAGCCACCCTCACCAAAGCCCCCACACACGAATGCCAGCACTTGGGGACACGAGAACCCATAGATACACCCATATGCCACTCATTGAAACTATAACCATACCTCTATACCCCTGCAGGACCCGACCGTCAACACACCGCGGCGGAGGGGCCAGAATTCTCCACACCCCCCACCCAAGAGGCCGTCAGCGATGACAGCAGCTCTGTCGACCTGGACACCGATGACCAGCCCGGACCATCGGGGACCTCTGGACAGTCGGTTCCCCTCACACAGGCCCAGGCCACTACAGACCCTAACCCCTCTGGGAACACCAGCACAGCTCCCACCCAGCGGGCCCATGCCTCTGTCTCCAGGGCGCGTCAATCTGCGGTGTGTCTACCACTACAGGGCACCCAGGATAACCCACCACCCCAACAACAACAGGGACCTGGGGGCAGTGGTAGTGGGCACACCGGCCAGGGGGCAGAGGCCCAGGGAAACAGGGGAACTCGGAGGGCAGCTGTGCGACAGGGGGGGGAGGAGAGGCCCAGGGAACCCACTCTCCACGAGGTCCTCACCACCATCATGGGAGCATACAACCGCTCCCAGGAGACGATGGCGACGGTACTGGCCCGGTTCCAGGAGATCCAGGCACTGCAGGAGGAACACTATCGGGGGTACAGGGAGGACATCAGAGCCATCAACACCACCCTGGTTACCATGGTAGGGCTGCTGCAGGACCTCGTCAACACCAGGGCGGACACTGAACAACACCCAAGGGCCCCTGCCACTAGCCTGGACCAAGAACAGCCAACCACCTCCGCCGGCGCTAGTGGACAGGAGGCCCCCGCACAGCAGCAGCCCACCAGACCCCCACCTCCTGCAGGAGAAGAACCACCCCGCAAGAGGGCCCTGAGATCTCGCAAGAAGACAGAGTAGGATGTCAAGACCCCCGCCAGCAATGGATACCACCTGATGTCATCCCACTGTCCCACATTGTCACCCTGTCCATCCTTGAACTTCCCATGCTCCATCTCTCCACAGGCCTCTGGACAATGCACCTGTGTGACTGTTACTCTGGACTCTGCCATGGACATTCCTTCACCATAGCCCCCACCCACTTGAAACCACCCATCCCATTTTGAGCACTTAAATAAACACCTATTTTGCACCAAAATATCTGGAGTCTGGCTGTGATTTCAATATATTGTAATTGACATGACAGTGCAAATATGTCCTTGTACATGGTGAAGTCAACAAACAGCTGCCACAAAGCTGTAGTCCATGGGGAAACGAAGCACAGGACTCCTAGTGGGGACCCCAGATCTGAAATAGGGAGGGAAAAGCCAAAACTCAGTCATCATACACTGGGGCAAATAGACAGGCAGCAGAGATGCAGGAGAGTAGTTAACATTTACTAAATTATCTTTGAAATGTTACCTGTGTCCTATTGGAAGTACTGTTCAATGATTCTGTCCCTGTTGTCTGTTTCAGCCCCGTCGTCTTCCTCCTCGTCACTCTCCTCAGGTTCCACCGCTGCCACAACACCACCGTCTCGACCATCCTCCTGCAGGAAAGGCACCTGGCGGCGCAAAGCCAGGTTGTGAAGCATGCAGCAGGCCACGATGATGTGACACACCTTCTTAGGTGAGTACATTAGGGATCCACCTGTCATATGCAGGCACCTAAACCTGGCCTTTAGGAGGCCAAAGGTGCGTTCGATCACCCTCCTAGTACGCCCATGGGCCTCATTGTACCGTTCCTCTGCCCTGGTCCGGGGATTCCTTACTGGGGTCAGTAGCCACGACAGGTTGGGGTACCCAGAGTCCCCCACTAGCCATACACGGTGTCTCTGTAGCTGTTCCATCACGTAAGGGATGCTGCTATTCCTGAGGATGTAGGCGTCATGCACTGACCCTGGGAATTTGGCATTTACATGCGAGATGTACTGGTCAGCCAAACACACCACCTGGATGTTCATTGAATGGTAATTTTTTCTGTTCCTGTACACCTGCTCCCTGTCTCTTGGGGGAACCAAAGCCACATGGGTCCCATCAATGGCACCAATTACGTTGGGAATATGTCCAAGGGCGTAGAAATCACCCTTCACTGTAGCCAATTCGCCCACCTCAGGGAAAATGATGTAGCTCCTCACGGATTTCATCAGGGCAGACAACACTCTGGATAACACCTTCGAAAACATGGGCTGAGACATCCCAGAAGCAATTCCCACGGTTGTCTGAAATGACCCACTTGCCAAGAAATGGAGTACTGACATGACCTGCACCAGAGGGGGAATCCCTGTGGGTTGGCGGATGGGGGACATCAGGTCGGGCTCCAGCTGGGCACACAGTTCATGGATAGTGGCACGGTTAAGACGGTAGGTCAGGATAATGTGGCGTTCTTCCATTGTCGACAGGTCCACCAGCGGTCGGTACACGGGAGGATTCATCCGTCTCCTCGCCCAACCCAGCGGACGGTGCCTAGGAAGGACAACATGGAGCACACAGTCAAGCAACCCACAGGTACGTACTCACAGCTAGCACAGTAAACGATTCTCTATGCAGTGAATGGCATGTCTGAGTGGCTATGCAAGGCCTAGGCCTGTGTGACGCAGTTGAAATTGAGCCATGTGGGCCCTGGAAATGGCGGCTGCCTGACCTGTGAAGTGTGACAATGGGATGTGAGGTCAATGCGCTGGCGTGGCACACCGCGGCGGGCGGCGGGCCAAGACCGCGGCGCCAAGCCGCATTGGTTAACATTGAAGCCTATGGGTTTCAGGAGCCAATGGCGAAGGGCGCCGGCGGTGGCGGGACGCACCGCCGCGGTACGCACCGCCGCGGACGTGACCGCCATTTTCTATCTACTTATCCACTTGCGACTTGAACTTTCACAGGAGACGACCTATACTGCAAGTGTTGCTGTGACCTCGGTCTGGAAGGGACAATGGCTGCTGCGCCTGGGGAAAGGGCCCCTGCCTTCACTGGAGAGGAGTTGGAGAAACTTGTGGATGGGGTCCTCCCCCAGTATGCGCTACTCTACGGTCCTCCAGACCAACAAGTGAGTTTAATTCAATCTGGATTTGGGGCCACTGGCTGGCTTGGGGGCCTGGCGGGGGGCCTGGCGGGGATGGGGGGCATGTTAGGCCTGGCGGGGGGCATGGCGGGGGGCCTGGCGGGGATGGGGGGCATGTTGGGCCTGGCGGGGGGCATGGCGGGGGGCCTGGCGGGGATGGGGGGCATGTTGGGCCTGGCGGGGGGCATGGCGGGGGGCCTGGCGGGGATGGGGGGCATGTTGGGCCTGGCGGGGGGCATGGCGGGGGGCCTGGCGGGGATGGGGGGCGTTGGGCCACTGGCAAGGAAAATGCTGACAAACTTGAACGTGGTATTTCTCCCTCCCTGTACGTGTCACATAGGTCCGCGCCCATGAGAAGATCGGGATTTGGCGTGCCATCGCCAAGGAAGTCCGGACCCTGGGGGTCCACCATCGACGGGGCACCCACTGCCGCAAGAGGTGGGAGGACATCCGCCGCGGGACCAAGAAGACCGCCGAGTCTCTGCTGGGGATGGCCTCCCAACGTAGTCGGGGTGCCTGCCGTCAACTGAGCCCCCTGATGTTCCGGATCCTGGCGGTGGCCTACCCTGATTTGGATGGGCGCGTGAGGGCAGCACAGCAGACACAAGGGGGTGAGTCCAAGCATTATCTACTCTGTTGTCGCGCAGTGGAGGTGTCTGGGTGGGGGAGGAGGGCTGGGGGTCCCCCTAGGCCAGGGCGATATCTGTAGGCTGGGCACCCCCGTAAGCCCCTGTGTCCCCAGCCACCACCCTCAGTAGTTTGTCAGTACAGCCATCCCTGGGCCGTGTCATCCATGGGTGCAGTTGTCAACTCTAGGCGTGTAGGGCATGTTCCACGGAATGCGTAGCGGACCCCAAGTGCGCAACTTAGTGCAGGGGGCATCTGTGTCTGTCATGTCCGCTAACTGTACCGGAGATCCATGTAATCAATATCCTTTTATTTCTCTCTCCCCCCCCCTTTTTGTTTGTCTTTCTGTGCTTGTGTGCATCAGCATCATCAGGCGGAGGAGAAGTGGCATCGGGGCAGGAGGGAGCTGCATCTCACATGGCCCAGGAGGGCCATGCCACAGAGTCAGACTGGACCAGTGAGACGGAGGGCGAGGGGAGCTCCACGACGGGGACGACTGGACCCTGCAGCGACACGGACACGTCCTCGGAAGGGGGCTCCCTTGCGGGGGTGGCACCATCCGTGCCCCCGCCATTACAGGTACAGCCGCCACCCAGCGCACCATCTCCGCCCTCCCAGCAGCCCCTCAGCGTTCGCCCCGTGCCCGCTCTGCCAGGAAGCCGGGCATCTCCTTCGCCCCAGGCACCTCAGGCCCTGCCCCTGTTACCCCCGCTGCCCTCAGTGAGGAGGTCATTGACCTCCTCCGAACGCTCATTGTTGGGCAGACTACCCTTTTGAATGCCATCCAGGGGGTGGAGAGGGAGGTTCATCGCAGCAATGCGTACCTGGAGGGCATTCATTCGGGTCAGGCTGCCCATCAGCGATCGTTCCAGGCTCTGGCCTCAGCACTGACGGCAGCCATTGTCCCTGTCTCCTGCCTGCCTCTACTAACTCCCTCCTCCCAGTCTCCTGTTCCTCTGCCTGTCCCACCCACACCATCAGACCAGCCTGCACACACCTCAACACCCAAGAGAAGCTCATCCAAACATAAGCACCACAGATCACGCAGACATTCACACACGCAACATTCCGATGCAGACATGCCAACAGTCACTACCACCTCTGTGACCCCCACCTCCTCGTCTCCCTCCTCCCTCCCTGTGACGTCTACACTCACACCTCCATTCACCTCACCATCAGCCAGTGTTTCCATCACCAGCACACCCTCCACTCCAGTCCGCACACGTGCAGTCACCACCCCCACTGCCATTTACACGTCCCCTGTGTCCTCTCCCACTGTGTCTGTCACCCCCTCTTCCACACCACACAAACGCAGCCACCCACCCACCCAACAGCCATCCACCTCACGACAGCCTATCCCTCCTGCACCTGCACCCAAAGACAGCAAACGTGACTCACCTACAACCACATCCTCTCCCTCCACTCCCATTCCCACTGTACCTACCACTCTCCATTGTCCCAAGAAGCTCTTCCTCGCCACTACTAACTTCTTTCCTGACCCTGAGCCCCCCCCTCCTTCTCGTCGGGGTAAGAAGAGCACCTCAGCCACCACCAGCCCTGCAGCCCCCTTGACAAGGGTGCAGGGGTATTGGAGCCCGCCAGCCCGCATGTCTGGATCTTCGCCCAGCAGCAAGGGGACAGCCAGCCCACCCCCTGGGAAGAGGAGCAGAAGGCGGAAGGGGCGCCGCAGGAGCCCGCCTTCTACATCCCCCCCGGACACCACCCAGAGACAGTCACCAGCCACAGCTCCAAAGGGAGGAAAGGGCCACAGGCCCACGACTAAGGAGGGCAAGGGCAGCAAGTCGGAGAGGTGAGGCAGCAGGCCTGCTGCCCAGGAGGAGCCCACAACCCCCATAGCCGCTGCCCCGGGAGGAACCGGCACAGCTGCCCCGGGAGAGCCCACCACCCCCATAGCCGCTGCCCAGGGAGGACCCAGCCCAGCTGGCCAGGAGGGCCCCACCACCCATAGCCCAGGTGGGCATTGAAGGAGCACCATCCCCGCTGCCCAGAAGGGCACCACCAGGCAATGAACAGTTGGCCATAGACCGGCTGCCGTCTCCAGAACCGCTGAACTGGGCCCCGCCGTCTCAAGCACCGCTCCGCTGGGCCCCGCCGTCTCCAGAACCGCTGAACTGGGCCCTTCAAGGCAAGGAGCGCTGAACTGGGCCCCGCCGTCTCAAGAACCGCTGAACTGGGCCCTTCAAGGCAAGGACCGCTGAACTGGGCCCTTCAAGGCAAGGACCGCTGAACTGGGCCCCGCCGTCTCAAGAACCGCTGAACTGGGCCCTTCAAGGCAAGGACCGCTGAACTGGGCCCTTCAAGGCAAGGACCGCTGAACTGGGCCCTTCAAGGCAAGGAGCGCTGAACTGGGCCCCGCCGTCTCAAGCACCGCTCCGCTGGGCCCCGCCGTCTCAAGAACCGCTGAACTGGGCCCTTCAAGGCAAGGAGCGCTGAACTGGGCCCCGCCGTCTCAAGAACCGCTGAACTGGGCCCTTCAAGGCAAGGACCGCTGAACTGGGCCCTTCAAGGCAAGGAGCGCTGAACTGGGCCCCGCCGTCTCAAGCACCGCTCCGCTGGGCCCCGCCGTCTCAAGAACCGCTGAACTGGGCCCTTCAAGGCAAGGAGCGCTGAACTGGGCCCCGCCGTCTCAAGAACCGCTGAACTGGGCCCCGCCGTCTCAAGCACCGCTCCGCTGGGCCCCGCCGTCTCAAGAACCGCTGAACTGGGCCCTTCAAGGCAAGAACCGCTGGCCCTTTTGCAGACGTGGCAGGGCAGGATCTATCTCGGGCAGGGCTGCAGGATGTCCTCTGGCCAACTTGCCTCCTCCAGTGGCAGTGGGGTCTGTTATGGACTGTATGGACTGTGGCTTTGCTCTCCCCAGGATGGCCCAGTGGGCAGGCCACCCACTGTATGGACTGTATGGACTGTGGCTTTGCTCTCCCCAGGATGGCCCAGTGGGCAGGCCACCCACTGTATGGACTGTATGGACTGTGGCTTTGCTCTCCCCAGGATGGCCCAGTGGGCAGGCCACCCACTGTATGGACTGTATGGACTGTGGCTTTGCTCTCCCCAGGATGGCCCAGTGGGCAGGCCACCCACTGTATGGACTGTTTGGACTGTGGCTTTGCTCTCCCCAGGATGGCCCAGTGGGCAGGCCACCCACTGTATGGACTGTTTGGACTGTGGCTTTGCTCTCCCCAGGATGGCCCAGTGGGCAGGCCACCCACTGTATGGACTGTTTGGACTGTGGCTTTGCTCTCCCCAGGATGGCCCAGTGGTCATGGAGTCCCCTCGTGGATCTGGCGTCGTGTACTCAAGTGGCTGAGGTGCCCCCCCTTCCCTTCCCCCTGAGGTGCCTGTCCTATTTTCTTTCTGATGCCCCTGCAGTGTTCTCTCCGTGGAGTTCTTGTCGTGGGACTGGGCCTTGCCCCTTTGCACAGGACCCCTGTGATCCACGGACAGTGGTTGGACTACATTTAGTAGCTGTATATATTTTGTACATAGTTTATTTATTTATTGGGATTACTGGTGTCCATATTTCAATATATCTGGCCGTTTATGATCTCTTCTTTTGGTCTTTGCATTATTTCGGTGGGGGGTGGTTTGTGGGTTGTGACAGTGATCTGTGGGAATGCATTGATGTGTGTGTTGTAGTGGGTGTGGGTGGGTGGGTGTGTGCCGGTAATCTTTTCCCTCCCCTGTGTCGTAGGTGCAGTACTCACCGATGTCTTCCGCGCCGCCGGGCGTGCTCCTGGTATATGAGCAGGTATAGGAGTGCGGGGATGACCTGCAACTCTGGTTCCATACTGCCGGAATCTCGCGTGGAGTGCGTAGAGGTGAGCGTTTTCCCGTTCGTAGTCTGTTTCCGCCGTGTTCTTATCGGCGGTGCTCCCGCCCCGGAAAAGGTGGCGGATTGGTGGGTCGTAATAGGGTGGGCGGTACATTGTCTGCCACCTGGCTGTTGGCGGGAACCGCCGCGCTGTTTGTTTGTACCGCCGTGGCGGGCGGAGTGTTAAGTTGGCGGGCTGTGTTGGCGATTCCCGCCAGGGTCAGAATTGCATATTTTAGACCGCCGGCCTGTTGGCGGCTTGGCCGCCGCTTTATCACCGACCGCCAGGGTCAGAATGAGGGCCTCTGTGTGTGATCCTTGATAGTGATAAGACTGTGATGTGTATGTAGATGTATCAATCACCTGACAACAAATTACACTCAGTGTATCAGCACAACTGAACTTGTACCCAGAATGATGTTAAAAGGCCAACAACATATGTAAATGTGTATGCAGGGCCAATGTATGCAGGCACACAGGTAGTATGGATCTTTAACAGCTGTGGTGATGTTTGCTCAACTACTGTTTTGATGCTTATGGCACATGTTCCATCATCTGGCACTTAATCAGCAGATGGTCAACACAATCTAAATGAAACATCAAACATATAGCATAGGCATTTCTACAATGTTTCAACATATATTGCGTAAAAGTGGAATGAGACAGGCTAAGCTTGCTTGGGCATGGTTTGGCAACGTACGTCCATATTTGAGTATGACACTGGTCCTGATGAGGTGTAATACATTACCCAGCCAGAGTTACTAAGTGTAAACAAATCTTGTCTTGTGATATATGATTTAGAGTAAGTGTGTCTCCATATGCAACAGTTATTGCATCGTTTTCCTTCATACAATGCACATACATGCTGCATACGTTAAATCTATCCTACAAAGTGGATGAATATAATTGTGGTCAGACATTCCTGCAGGAATACACTGAAAATGATGGTGACATGTACCTGTTTGTGTATGCGTGTGTAAAAATTTGATTACAATTTGTTAATTCTTGTATGACCATGCCAGCATACTACCCATCACAAACAAACCAATGTTCCTATGATAGATGCTGTAAATATTGTTGTGATAGGCCAACCTTGTTCAAAATCATGGATTTGATTCATGACAGAGGACATATGACATCTCAACATGTGTCTCTAGAAGGGTGTGAGTACATTATCAGGAGGATATTGATCACGTCATTTACTTAGCTTAACTTCAGGTATGTCTTCTGTAATCTAGCCTCGGGGGAACATGAGCACCACTCAGAGTTGTACATGTCATTGTAATGTGAATAGGAGGGACAGAGGATCATTAATTCAGATGTCCTGGAAGCTGCAAGGATGTAGGCCCGTGACTGTTATCAGCCATGGTGTTGGACAAAACATTACCACACTGTCTGACTGATGCACATTGTGAGGGTAGATGTCCAGAAGGCAGAGGTATGGACATATGGCTTGGCAGGTCATATGAGGATGTCAGAATTCCTAGCTCAGTGCAACCAGAATAATATGGAACAGAGTGGGCAAAGGTCACTGTTCTGCACATGGACTTCCATTGAAATTCCAGACTCATTGCCTTATAATACCCTGTGTCCCATTCCTCGGAGGCATTAACCCAATGCAAGGCATATAGGGATATTGGTGCACTGTGCAAACATTCTTGTGCAGGGATTACACTGCTCACCTACTGGTGGAGTAACTTATACTGGCTAGCAACAATGCAGTCAGCCTTGCCATATGGTACACGGTTCTCTGCATTGTACACCACTTAGTTCTTGCACAGATGGGTACTCCAGCATACATACACACACTCCTCAGATGCATTGGCAAATAAAAATGTGTAGGGTGGAAACTAGCCTTGAGAGAATGTGTGCACAACCACTGGGAAATATTTAGTTCACCATAGTATTGCTACAATTGTATACCAAAAGATACTTGTATGAATCCTTGGAATTTGCCTGAGGCTCAAGTGTTGTGATGTACTGCAGTTATTTCTTGCAGAAGGTAGCCACCCTCCATCTATCTATTGATTCTCTATCTGGCACTAAGTAACTCAAGAAAGCAATGTCTTTTGCCTTGTGTTACTCCAGAGGACTAATGCAGAAGCACACTACATCGACTTGCTTAACCTAACACATTTCATATATGGTAATGAGTAAAGTACGTACCCACTTGCATGAAGTAATACGAACAGCAAAGTGTCCAGATCTGGACCTTGTGTCCTATTCCCAGTGTTCACACATCATGATTGCAAATCACTGTCATGAATGATATGCAATTGCAGAATTGTGAGACTACATTTCAAAATATAATACCTACTCTGCTGCACTTGAGACAGTTTGCGTTGTCATTTTGAGATGTATTTGTTCAGGCGGTATATTATCCAGATCTTTTTTGCCATATTTGTGGTTGGTCTGGGCTGCCACATAAAACTGTATGACAGTGTAAGGTGTAGTGTTGCAAGCATCATGTACATTGTTTACTGGAGCTGATATACCATTTTTTTACCTCCCTGGATAACCTGACAGTAGATATCTATATTACCTATAAATTGCCTGCTGGCACATGCCAGTAAGTAGTTATAATTAGGACATAGGAAATGATTATCATTTTGGTGGTCCAACCATTGGACTGCCAATAAGACAGTTGGGAGTATGCTGGCAAGCCGGCAGCCTCCTGACTGCCATATTATGATATTCCTACAGGCCTAGATGGCTCAGACAGTGTAGCTGCATTGTTTTTTGCTTTAAGGGAGAGCGAAGGCCAATGCCCCTGCACTGTCTGCGCCATCAGCACAGTTGGAATGCACACTGTTGCCTTTGCAGACTGCCCATTCTGACTGTGCTGACAGGTGGCTACTGCACTGCCTTCAACAGGGGCATGGGCAGCGTAGGGGCCCCCCTTTACCCCTTCCTCTGCCTTTCTGCTGACCTTTTCATGGTGGCGTCCATGCCTTGAAAAGTTCAGCGGAAAGGCAAGTTGTGATTAGCACAGTGGTGCAGACACTGCCACGGTTGTAATTAACCACATCTTTCTGCACCGCTGCAGCAGCGCGATCTGTGATCCTGATGGTTATGGGGGTCTTGTGGGATTCCGACCACCAGCTTCATAACCTGGTGATTGGACTGCCAAGAAAGTGGTGGTCGGACCATCGCCGTGGGTACGGCTGTCCTAGGACCGTCGTACTTGTGATCAAGTCCCTAGTTTCCATATGAAGAACATTTATTGTTTTGTCAATTACTTTGGTGCTGTTTGATGAATCTTCCTGAAATGTTCAATACTTACACTTCAGTCCGTTCGGCTGCTGCCTTGAAAGTTTTGGGGGTTCCATCAAGAGCGGGCTGAGAAAAAAGGAGGTCCCAAAACTCATTTTCCCCATTCATATTTTCATAGGTTCTTTAGACATCCCTACAACCCAAAGTGCTGAACAGTATTACACCAAATTTGTCAGGAAGCTCTTGGTGCACAAATTGTGCTTTTTGTGATTTGGTGTGATCCGGTTCACTAGTTTTGGTGTTATTTCGGGTTAAAAAATAGATATCTAGGGACGCAGAAGATTGAGACTCAGATCCACGGATTCAGGGGAAAAGCAAGGGGGAAAAACAAGGCCCTGATTGGTTGGCCACAAAAGTGACAGAAAAGTTATGGCCACCATTTAGTTTGTCGCATGGTCTGGGGGGTGGGAAAAGAAGAGTGGGAAAACACATAAGGGGTCAGGCTACAGGTTTCCTGACCCCATAGGACACATAGAGGTGTCAAGGGAAAAATTGCCTACTTTTTTTGTCATATCCACGCAGTGGAACCGCAAATCCAGAGAAATATTGAAAAAAACCTATCTACTGCATCCAACCTCATTCTGCGTATGGCTGAAGGCCGTGCACAGCTTTTGTTTGGGTGCATGCAGGAGGGTTGTCTGCCAGCCGCAGTGCTGGTTATATTTATGAGTATGTGCTAAATAAACTATCGAAATTCACTGGAAAAATCAAAGGTACAGGGATGTTACAGTTAGGTTCTGAATTTATTGCACAAAGCCATAGAAATTCAGCAGCTATAGTTATGGTTAACTCAAGTAACTATACCTTGCACCTTAAGGTAACTATAACTCGCACTTTCGCCATGCACAGCTAATTTACTCCACATATTATATCATTGAGGACACCTTCTATGGCATCACTAATATTATCACTGCAACAATTACAATAAAACTCTTGATGAGAAAATTGTGCATGGCAGGGGCACACGTTATAGTTATGTTAGGGTGCGAGTTATAGTTACTTGAGTTAACCATAACTGTAACTGCTGAATTTCAGTGGTTTTGTGCAAGTCAATCAATCAATCAATCAATTTGTAAAGTGCGCTACATACCCGTGAGGTTTTCAAGGCCCTGGGGTGGGGGGGGAGGGTGCTGCTACTGCTAGAAGAGCCAAGTCTTGAGGAGTTTTCTGAAGGAAAGAAGGTCCTGGGTCTGTCGTAGATCTGGCGGGAGGGTGTTCCAGGTCTTGGCGGCGTGGTACGAGAATGATCTGCCGCCGGGAGATTTGCGTCAGATGCGGGGGATGGAGGCGAGGGCAGCGGAGCAGAGGTGCAGGGTGGGGGTGTAGAAGCTGAGTCTGTTGTTCAGGTATGATGGTCCGGTGTTGTGGAGTGCCTTGTGTGCGTGGGTGAGGAGCTTGAAGGTGATCCTCTTGTTGACGGGGAGCCAGTGAAGGTCTCTTAGGTGGGGAGTGATGTGGCAGTGGCGAGGGATGTTGAGGATGAGTCGGGTGGAGGCGTTTTGGATGCGTTGGAGGCATCTGAGTAGTTTGGATGAGATAACGGTGTTGAGGGCGTTGCCGTAGTCGAGTCTGCTGCTGACGAGGGCCTGGTTTACTGTTTTTCTTGTTTCTGTTGGGATCCATTTGTAAACTCTGCGAAGCATGCGGAGAGTGTTGTAGCAGGAGGAGGAGATGGCGCTGACCTGCTTTGACATGGAGAGTGAGGAGTCGAGGGTGAATCTGAGGTTTTGTGCGCTGTCGGTGGGGGACCCAGCATGGACGGCCACCATGAGTTGTCCCAGGCGGAGGGGGTGCGCCCAAGGATGAGAACCTCTGTTTTGTCCGAGTTCAGTTTTAGACGGCTGTCTCTCATCCAGTCGGCGATGGCTTTTAGTCCCTTGTGGATGTTGGTTTTGGCGGTGTGCGGGTCCTTGGTGAGGGAGAGGATGAGTTGGGTGTCGTCAGCGTAGGAGATGATGTTGAGGTTGTGCTGGCGGGCCACTTGTGCGAGGGGGGCCATGTAGATGTTGAACAGCGTCAGGCTGAGGTATGAGCCCTGGGTACGCTGCAGATGATGTTGAAGGCTTTGGATTGGTACGGGGGAGGCGGACTCTTTGAGTTCTGCCGGCGAGGAAGGATGCGGTCCATTCGAGGGCTTGGTCCTGGATTCCTGCTGCATGGAGGTGGGATTTTAGGGTGTGGTGACAGACGGTGTCAAAGGCAGCTGATAGGTCTAGGAGGATGAGGGCTGATGTTTCTCCATTGTCAAGGTGGCTTCTGATGTTGTCTGTGGCAGCGAGGAGGGCGGTGTTGGTGCTGCGGTTGCATCTGAAGCCGGACTGGGAGGGGTCGAGGATGTTGTTGTCTTCGAGGTACCGAGTGAGCTGAGTGTTGACGATTTTCTCGATGACCTTCGCTGGGAAAGGGAGCAGAGAGATGGGATGGAAGTTTTTCAGGTCCTTGGGGTCCACCTTTGGTTTCTTGAGAAGGGCGTTGATTTTGGCGTGTTTCCAGCTTTCCAGGAATCTTGCAGTTTCGAAGTAGATGTTGATGGCTTTCCGTAGGTGTGGTGCGATGGCTGTGTCTGCTTTGTTGAAGATGTGGTGTGGGCAGGGGTCTCATGGTGATCCGGAGTGGATGGAGTTCATGGTCTTGCGGGTATCGTCGTCGCTGATGTTGGTCCAGGAGGCCAGTCGGCTGGAGCGGGTGGAGTTCGTGGTGGGTGGGGTAGGAGCGTCCGGAGTGTGAGGGGAGTTGAAGCTGTTGTGGATGTCCGTCATTTTTTGATGGAAGGCGGTTGCTAGGGCATCGCATAGTTCTTGCGAGGGGGTGATGTCGTTGACGGTGGCGTTTGAGTTGGAGAGTTCTTTTACGATGCTGAAAAGTTCTCTGCAGTCGTGGGAGTTGTTTTCTAGGCGGGTTTTGAAGGAGGATCTTTTTGCTAGCCTGATGAGTTGGTGGTGTTTGCGTGTGGCATCCTTGAGTGCCGTGTGGTTGTCTAGAGTGCGTTCGAGTACCCATATTTGCTTGAGTTTTCGACAGTGGCGTTTGGAGGCTTGGAGGTCGTCGGTGAACCAGGTGGCTTTTTTATTGATGTGGTTGTTGGAGGGTTTTCTGAGTGGAGCAAGGCGGTCGGCGCAGTCGTTGATCCATAGCTTGAGGTTGTGTGCCGCGATGTCGGGGTCGGTGGGGTTGACGGGTGGTTTCTGGGCTAGGGTGTTGGTTAGTTGAAATTCAGTGACTTTGCCCCATCGACGGTGGTTGTTTGGTGAGGTGGTGTTCTGTCTGTTTCTTGAAGGTGAAGTGGATGCAGTGGTGGTCGGTCCAGTAGAGTTCGGTGGTATGGTTGAAGGTGACGTGGTTGCTTGTGGAGAAGATGGGGTCAAGGGTGTGACCGGCTGTGTGGGTGGGTGAGTTGACGAGCTGTGTGAAGCCGAGGTTGGCGAGGTTTTCGGTCATGGTGGTGGAGTTGTTATCATTGTTGTTTTCGAGGTGAAAGTTCAGGTCCCCGAGGAGGATGTAGTCTGTGGAGGTGAGTGCGTGGGTGCTGGCCAGGTCGGCGATGGCGTTCCTGAAAGGTGCCCTGGGTACTGGGGGTCTATAGATGAGTGTTCCTCTGAGCGCGGTGTTGGGGTCGGTGCGGAATTGGAAGTGAAGGAGTTCGGCGGTGCTGAAGGAGTCGTCCAGGGTGCTTTTGACTTCAAGGGTGGCTTTGTGGACGATGGCTATGCCTCCTCCGGAAGTAAATTCAGAACCTAACTAAAGCGTCCCTGTAACCTTTGCTTTTTTTCAGTGACTATATTTATATATATGTATATATATATATATATTTATGTATTTGTATATATCTATGTATATATTTACATATATGTGTGAATATATAAATATATATATATATATTTTCTTTCTCTGAAAAAAACAAGGTTACATGGATGTTATAATTAAGCTCACATTTCACACATACAAAACCATAGAAATTCAGCCGTTATAGTTACCTTAGCTAACTATAACTTGCACCTCCATAATGCACTGCTTATGACCCAACACATTACATCACTCATGACAAAGTCAGTGACATCACTGATGACATAACTGATGTCATCCCAAATGACACTGAATTTGTGAGTTGTTTTTAAATATATTTCCTAACTATTACGTTCCTGCAACATGTGTGTTTAACAGTGAATTAAGTTAAAGTAAAGTAATTTTTTTATTATATGTTAATCCACCCATCGCCGCGCATGGCCTTCGCGGACAGGCCAAATATAGGCAAGTAAAAAATATGTTTCCATTGAAACTAGGTCACGTATATATATATATAGATATATCTATATATATATATATCTATATATATATATATATATATATCTATATATATATATATATATATATCTATATATATATCCCTAGTAGGTAGTTACAGTTAGGACCTAGTTTCTATAGAAAAAGGGCCTTATTACAACCCTCGACGGTAAAAGAAATGGAATTATGACAACAGCGGAACCCGCCCACACAGACAGCCACTTTAACACACCGACCACCACGGCGGTAGCAACAAGCACTGCAGCGGTAACTGCTAACAGCCAGGCGGAAGACAATGTACCGCCCACAGTATTACAAGAGGCCTATCCACCACCTTCTCCAAGGCAGTACCAACAATATCAAAAGCACGCCCGAAACAGTACACAGAAGGCAAAGGACTTGAAGTGAGTGTAATAAGATAACATTTGTAGAAATACATCCTCAAAAACAAAAAAGTATTTATACATATATACAAATGGAGGTACACTGCCCAGTCCATAATGTCCGTGGGCCACAGGGCCACATCACATAGGCCAAGGCCCCATCTTAGTCCTGCATCAACACGGAGAGAACACTGCAGGGGCATCAGGTTGAAAATACACAGGCACTTCAGGGGGACAGGGAATGGGGGGGCACCTCAGCAGAAAGATGGTACAACACCACTGGTCCTGGAGGTGGGTACATACCCTGTGCAATGTCCTGGGGAGTGCAAAGCCACAGTCCCTCAAGTGGAGGGGTTACCCACTGCTTGGTCATGGGGAGTGCAAAGCCACAGTCTCTCAAATGGGTGGTTTTCCCACTGCTTCGTCCTGGGAAGTACAAAGCCACTGTCGCTCTAGTAGGTGGTTTGCTCACTGCTTGGTCCTGGGGAATGCAAAGCCACTGTCTCTCTAGTGGGTGGTTTGCTCACTGCTTGGTCCTGGGGAATGTAAGGCCACAGTCTCTCAAGTGGATGGCTTCTCTACTGGTTCTGGAGGGGGCTTTGTGCCCAGTGTGCTTCATTCTGGCAAGGATAGGGTGAGTGGATGCCTTCTTCCACTGGTTCTGGAGGGGGGTTTGTGCCCAGTGTGCTTCATCCTGGCAAGGATGGGGTGAGTGGATGCCTTCTTCCACTGGTTCTGGAGGGGGCTTTGTGCCCAGTGTGCTTCATCCTGGCAAGGATTGGTTGAGTGGATGCCTTCTTCCACTGGTTCTGGAGGGGGGTTTGTGCCCAGTGTGCTTGATCCTGGCAAGGATGGGGTGAGTGGATGCCTTCTTCCACTGGTTCTGGAGGGGGCTTTGTGACCAGTGTGTTTCATCCTGGTAAGAATGCGGTGAGTGGATGCCTTCATCCACTGGTTCTGGAGGGAGCTTTGTGCACAGTGTGCTTCATCCTGGCAAGGATGGGGTGAGTGGATGCCTTGTTCCACTGGTACTGGAGGGGGATTTGTGCCCAGTGTGCTTCATCCTGGCAAGGATGCGGTGCGTAGATGCCTTCTTACACTGGTTGTGGAGGGGGCTTTGAGCCCTGTGATGCAGCACTTGGGGAGTGCAAGGTCACAGTGACTCACCTGGGTGTCAGCCCCACATGATTTGCAGTGGTCAGGATGCACTACAGTCCATGGAGGCAGGACTACACACTGCCCACCGGTGGCAATGGCTGCTCAGTGGTGGCAGTGCCGGTGTTGGTGTCGGTGCTGCCAGTGGTGGAGGGAGGCTCCAGCCCTTCCCCTGCAGCCTTGGATGGCTGCCCACTGGGGCTGCTGCTGCTGGCAGTGGTGCTGGTGGCTGTGCTTGTGGTGGTGCTGGTGGCGGTGCATGCAGTGGTGGGGGGAGGCTCCAGCACTTCCCCTGAAGCCTTGGACAGCTGCCCACTGGGGCTGTTGCTGCTGGCAGTGGTGCTGGTGGAGGTGCAGATGACGGTGCAGGTGGCGGTGCTGGTGGCGGTGCATACAGTGGTGGGGGAAGGCTCCAGCCCAACAAGCCGACTGTAAAAAAAAAATGGAATCATGACAACAGCGGAAACCGCCCACACAGACAGCCACTTTAACACACCGACCACCACGGCGGTAGCAACAAGCACCGCGGAGGTAACTGCTAACAGCCAGGCGGAAGACAATGTACCGCCCACAGTATTACAAGAGGCCTATCCACCACCTTCTCCGAGGCGGTACCAATGACATCAAAAACACGCATAAACAGTACACAGAAGGCAAAAGGACTTGAAGTGAGTGTAATAAGATAACATTTGTAGAAATACATCCTCAAAAACAAAAAAGTATTTACATATATACAACTGGAGGTACACTGCCCAGTCCATAATGTCCGTGGGCCACAGGACCACATCACATAGGCCAAGGCCCCATCTTACTCCTGCATCAACACGGAGACAACACTGCAGGGGCATCAGGTCGAAAATACACAGGTACTTCAGGGGGACAGGGAATGGGGGGCACCTCAGCAGGAAGATGGTACAACACCACTGGTCCTGGAGGTGGGTACATACCCTGTGCAATGTCCTGGGGAGTGCAAAGCCACAGTCCCTCAAGTGGGGGGGTTACCCACTGCTTTGTCATGGGGAGTGCAAAGCCACAATCTCTCAAATGGGTGGTTTTCCCACTGCTTCGTCCTGAGAAGTACAAAGCCACTGTCTCTCTAGTAGGTAGTTTGCTCACTGCTTGGTCCTGGGGAGTGCAAAGCCACTGTCTCTCTAGTGGGTGGTTTGCCCACTGCTTGGTCCTGGGGAGTGTAAGGGCACAGTCTTTCCTGCTTCGTGTGTTGATTCTTCGGTCGCGTTTCCTGTGAGCGCCGATTCTCAGCTGCAGAGCCAGCAGCATGTTGTTTCTTCAGCTGCAGATCAGAGTCGTGTCTATCTTTTCCCCGCACGGTGCTCTGTGCGTGGATTTCCTTGTCTTTAGGCTGCCAGCTTCTCCTTTCAGGGTCCCAGGAACTCGATGGGCACTACAGGGCAGAGTAGGAGTCTCTCCAGAGACTCCAGGTGCTGACAGAGAGAAGTCTTTGCTGTCCCTGAGACTTCAAACAACAGGAGGCAAGCTCTAAACCAAGCCCTTGGAGATTTCTTCTCAAGATGGAAGGCACACAAAGTCCAGTCTTTGCCCTCTTACTCTGGCAGAAGCAGCAACTGCAGGATAGCTCCACAAAAAACAGTCACAGGCAGGGCAGCACTTCTTCCTCAGCTCTTCATCTCTTCTCCAGGCATAGGTTCCTCTTGTTTCCAGAAGCGTTTCTAAAGTCTGTGGTTTTGGGTTCCCTTCTTATACCCAATTTCTCCTTTGAAGCAGGCCTACTTCAAAGTAAAGTCTCTTTTGAATGTAAAATCCTGCCTTGCCCAGGCCACTCACTAGGGGGTTGGAGACTGCATTGTGGAGGGCAGGCACAGCCCTTTCAGGTGTGAGTGACCACTCCTCCCCTCCCTCCTAGCACAGATTACTCATCAGGAAATGCAGACTACACCCCAACTCCCTTTGTGTCACTGTCTAGTGTGAGGTGCAACCAGCCAAACTGTCAAACTGACCCAGTCAGGGAATCCACAAACAGGCAGAGTCACAGAAATGGTATAAGCAAGAAAATGCTCCCTTTCTAAAAGTGCCATTTTCAAACACACAGGGGGTCATTCTAACCCTGGCGGTAAAAACCGCCAGGGCGAATGACCGCGGTAGCACCGCCAACAGGCTGGCGCTGCACCGCTGGGCATTCTGACCGCGGCGGTTCAGCCGCGGCCAGAAACGGAAACTCGGCGGTGTACCGCCGACTTTCCGCTGCCCTTGAGAATCCTCCATGGCGGCGGAGCGCGCTCCGCCGCCATGGGGATTCTGACACCCTTTACCGCCATCCTGTTCCTGGCGGGTCTCCCGCCAGGAACAGGATGGCGGTAGGGGGTGCCGTGGGGCCCCTGGGGGCCCCAAAAAGAATTTCAGTGTCTGCCTAGCAGACACTGAAATTCGCGACGGGTGCTACTGCACCCGTCGCACTCCAGCAACTCCGCCGGCTCCATTCGGAGCCGGCTTCATCGTTGCTGGGTCTTTCCCGCTGTGCTGGCGGGCGGCCTTTTGGCGGTCGCCCGCCAGCACAGCGGGAAAGCCAGAATGGCCGCCGCGGTCTTGTGACCGCGGTGCGGTCATTTGGCGGTAACCGCATGGCGGGCGGCGACCGCCGCCTGCTGCGGTTAGAATCCCCGCCACAATCTTAAAATAAACTTTAATAAAAGATGTATTTTCGAATTGTGAGCTCAGAGACCCCAAACTCCACATGTCCATCCGCTCCCAAAGGGAATCTACAATTTTTCAGATTTAAAGGTAGCCTATGAGAGGGACAGGCCTTGCAACAGTGAAAAATGAAATTAGCAATATTTCACTGTCAGGACATATAAAACACATTACTATGGGGGTTATTCTAACTTTGGAGGAGTGTTAATCCGTCCCAAAAGTGACGGTAAAGTGACGGATATACCACCAGCCGTATTACGAGTTCCATAGGATATAATGGACTCGTAATACGGCTGGTGGTAAATCCGTCACTTTTCCGTCACTTTTGGGACGGATTAACACCTCCTCCAAAGTTAGAATAACCCCCAATATGTCCTACCTTAACCATACACTGCACCCTTCCCTTGGGGCTACCTAGGGCCTACCTTAGGGGTGTCTGGCATGTAAGAAAAGTGAAGGTTTAGGCCTGGCAAGTGGGTACACTTGCCAAGTCGAATTTACAGTTATATCAGCACACACAGTCACTGCAATGTCAGGTCTGAGACATGATTACAGAGCTACTCATGTGGGGGCACAACCAGTGCTGCAGGCCCACTAGTAGCATTTGATTTACAGGCCCTGCCACCTCTAGTGCACTTTACTGGGGACTTACTAGTAAAACAAATATACCAATCATGGATAAACCAATCCACAATACAATTTACACAGAAAGCATATGTACTTTAGCACTGGTTAGCAGTGGTAAAGTGCTCAGAGTTCAAAACCCAACAGCAACAGGTCAAAAAAATAGGAGGCAGGAGACAGAAAGATTGGGGATGACCCTGGATAAGCATAAAAAGTCCAACAGTACATATATTTCATTTGTCCCCCCCCCCGGAGAAATGAACAGGTGTTCTGGCGGACCAGTACATTACCCATGTCAATGCAAAGTATCCTGGGTCTGTGTATGATGCCTTTATCCTTAGTAAAATCAGCATCCCATATGTGATGGCTCAACTCCAGAGGCACAAGGTGTGGCTAATAGGTGAGCCCATGGTCCCTACCCAGTATATGTTGGTGTATGGGCATGGGGTTGGCCCTAAGGGTTAGTGTCTGGCTAACAGGTATCCCTAGGTATTTTCAGATGACTGGTTACCCCAACCTCTCATGGCTACTGACCCCTGTGAGGAATCCCAGGACAAGAGCAGAGGAGCGTTACAATGAAGCACATGGGCAAACAAGAAGAATTATAGAGCGAACCTTCGGCCTCCTGAAGGCCAGGTTTCGGTGCCTCCATCTAACAGGTGGTTCCCTGTACTACTCACCGAAGAAGGTGTGCCAGATCATCGTGGCATGTTGCATGTTGCACAACCTTGCCTTATGTCGCCAGGTGCCTTTTTTGCAAGAGGATGAGGCTGGAGATGGGCGTGTTGCAGCGGTGGAGCCTGTGGACAGTGACGAAGATCAGGCAGAGGATGAGGATGTGGACAATAGAACATCAATCATACGACAGTACTTCCAGTACTTCCAGTGACACACAGGTAAGACACTGTGGGGGTTATTCTAATTTTGGAGGAGGTGTTAATTAGTCCCAAAAGTGAAGGAAAAGTGACGGATTTACCACCAGCCGTTTTACGAGTCCATTATATCCTATGGAACTCGTAATACGGCTGGTGGTATATCCGTCACTTTACCGTCACTTTTGGGACGGATTAACACTCCTCCAAAGTTAGAATAACCCCCTGTAACTTCACCTTCCATTGCATTTTTGTATTGTAAATTTTCACTGGCAGGCTGATATTCCCACTACTATGGCCACTTACTGTATCACTTGACAGAATCAATACTTTTATTTTTTACAAGGATGTTTATTTATGTGCTAATAAGTGGATGGGGTATTGCTATAGGCTGGGGGGTGGTGGAGGAGAGTCCAGGTAAGAGTTCCAGTCTATTTGTATCACAGGTGCATTGTCCAAGGGGGCATAGGAAGGGGAGCAATGGCAGTTGAAGGTGGACAGGGTGACAGAGTGGGACACAAGGGTGACAATCAGGTGAGTCTAATTTCCTGGTGGGGGTCTTGGCAATGTTCTCTGGCTTCTGCCTGGATTGCAGGGACCATTTGCGTGGTGGTTCTCCTGCAGGAGGAGGGGTGCTGATGGCCTGTTGATCCTGTGGCGGAGCCTCTTGTCCAATAGCGTCAGTGGAGGGCTGTTCATCGTTTTGACTAGTGCCAGGGGCCCGTTGGTGTGCCATTGCCTCCCTCATGGTGTTGGCCATGTCTGCCAGCACCCCTGCAATGGTGACTAGGGTGGTGTGTATGTCCCTCAGTTGCTCCTTGGTCCCCATATACTGTCCCTCCTGCAGCCACTGGGTCTCCTGCAACTTGGCCAGTATCTGGCCCATCGTCTCCTGGGAATGGTGGTATGCTCCCAGGATGTTGGTGAGTGCCTCGTGGTGAGTCGGTTCCATGGGCCTGTCCTCCCCCTGTCTGTGCTTGTTGAACCCTCAGTCTTTCGAAGCTCACATATGAATGAAGAATGCATTGGAATTGACGGGTGACTTGGTATATGAGGAGGAATGATATTTTAAAATCAGACTTGATCTTCTCATGAATAGACAAGTAAAAGAAGTGAAGAAGTCAGAGGATATATGTATAGGACTCCCATAGTATTAGTCCTGAAGAAGACCCACTGTGGAGCTGGGATTTGGCCCAAGATATAGAGGGGTCGAAACGTCGACGGATATATCATAGCCTGGATTGGTTTCTGCATAAGATTCTTTGGAGGATTGAAGGCATTGATTTAGACTCTCTGAGGATTTGGAATGGAGTTAATGCAGCAAACAAAAAAGAACCAACCGACTGTTTTTAATGTTTTTTGTATAGGTTTTTGATTCATTGGAATATGTATTATTCTCCTTTCTATCTATCATGAGCACTTTTTCTCACACTATCTGTCCCTGGGTGTGTTGTTTTATCAGATGGGCTATCCATTTAGGATGAATATATTAAATTGATATTTATGTATAAGAAAATAAATGAATATATATATTTATACGAATAAATAGCTTTTTTGCTTTCACCTATGTTGTTTTATGATGTATAAATAATTTGTCAGTTTCTCCCCGTTAGGGCATTGTTGTATGTAATGGTTATCTTCTACCCAGCCCGGTCGGGTCATTGGGTTACCCTTTGTGGTTTATAAGTACTCCCCCTGTCGCACAGCAGTCCTCCCAGCTTCCCTGTTGTCCTGTGCCTCTGTCCCCTGAACCGTGTGTCCACTGCCACTGACCCGAGGTCCCTGATTGTCCTGTGTTTGTGGTGTGGCCTGGGGTCCCTGTAGTGGTGGACACACTGCTGATTGAAGTGTCCTGGGGACCGAGGTATGGGTCAGCTGGGTGGGCACTGTGGTGGTGTTTCCTGAGGGGGGAGGCTCTGTGGTTTTCTGTGACTGTGCCTGGGTAACTGATTGTCCGGAGGTCCCTGATGGGCCAGGTTGGTCATCCTGATCCAGACGTGCAGAGCTGCTGTCATCAATGTGGGCCTCTTCTGTGGGAGGACTGGATGTTGCTGGCACCTCCTTTCCGGTGACCTTGTGTGGGGGACCTGTGGGGATGTAAATGCAGTATTAATGTTTCTGCGTGTGCCATCTTGTGCATGGGTGTGTTGCCCTGTATGGTTGTTATTGCCCTGGCAGTGTATGCTTGTATGAGTGGTGATTTGGTTGAATAGGTGATTGTCTCAAGTGTGCATGCTTTGGTGATGGGTTTCCATGCAGGTCTGTGATGGGTGTCAATGCATTGGTGTTGCATGCAGGGCTTGGTAGTAGGAGGGGTGGGTTGTGATGGTGGGGTGTATGTGAGGTGGTGGAGTGATGGGAGTGAGGGTGAGGATGGGGGTATGTGATGTCATGCAGATAGAGGCGTGATAGCAATAGAGATTTCACTTACCAGAGTCCAGTCCTCCTGCTACTCCTGCCAGCCCCTCAGGATGCAATATTGCCAAGACTTGCTCCTCCTATATTGTTAGTTGTGAGGGAGGGGGTGGGGATCCACTGCCAGTCCTCTGTACTGCTATCTGTGTCTTGCAACCACGGAACACAACTTCCCCCGTAGGTCATTCCACCTCCTCCTGATGTCATCCCTTGTTGTTGGGTGCTGTCCCACTGCATTGACCCTGTCCACGATTCTCTGCCGTAGCTCCATCTTCCTAGCAATGGATGTCTGCTGCACCTGTGATCCCAATATCTGTGGCTCTACCCGGATGATTTCCTCCACCATGACCCTTAGCTCATCCTCTGAGAACCTGGGGTGTCTTTGTGGTGTCATAGGTGTAGTGTGAGTGGTGTGTGTGAAGGTGTGTGGGGTGATGTGTTGGGGTGTGTGCTGTGAGGTGCGTTGATGGTGTATGGGTGATGGTGTTCTGTGGCTCTGGTTGTGTGGGTGCTCTTGCTGTATTTCTCTCTAGTGGCAATTTTTTTGAGTCATAAAGGGTTGTGGGTAATGTGTGTGTGGATGTGTGGGTGTTGTGTGTGTATGGGTGTCAGGTGTGTGTTATTCAAATTGTCCATTGTGGTGTTGTTTTGTATGTGTGTGTATATTTTGAGCGTGGCGGTATGTACCGCCAAAGGTTTACCGCAGCTGAATGAATGCTGTGGCTGCAGTTCTGTTGACGTAACGGTGTGTATTTTGGTACCGCCATTTTATCACTGACCTTTGGGCTGGCGGACTTGTGTGTGTGTCTGTATAGTGACGGATTGCTATGTGTGTGTCATAATATGGGTAGCGGTAAACCGCTGCGACGGCAGTATGTTGGCAGCAGTCAGCATGGTGGTAAGCGGGACTTACAGCCAATGTCATAATGAGGGGCAAAGTGTTTTTGTTTTGCTTATAACTTTGGTGCTGTCTGTTAAATCTTCACGAAATTTCCCAAGAAAATACGACACTCTGGCCCTCATTCCAACCCTGGCGGTCTATGACCGCCAGGGTGGATGTCCACGGAAGCACCGCCAACAGGCTGGCAGTGCTTCATGTGGAATTACAGCCGCGGTCGCCCAGCCGGGTCCGGCGGATTCCGACCCCCTTCCCGCCAGCCTGTTTCTGGCGGTTTTGACCGCCAGGAACAGGATGCTGGGAACGGGTGTCGTGGGGCCCCCTAACAGGGCCCCAGCATGATTTTCACTGTCTGCATAGCAGACAGTGAAAATAGCGACGGGTGGAACTGCACCCGTCGCACCCCTGCAACACCGCCGGCTCCATTCGGCGCTCCTTTGGCGGGCGCCCGCCAGCCCAGCGGGAAAGCCAGAATGGCCTCCGCGGTCTTTTGACTGTGGAGCGGCCAAATGGCGGTGACCGCATGGCTGACCGCCTCTGTCTAGAAAGTTTTGCAGTGATCCGTCAAGTGGTGGCTAAGAAAAAGTGTGGGTCTAAAAACATGTTTTTCCCATAGGGATTCTGAACAGCGATAGAGCTCAAACTACTGGCCGCAATTATACCAAATTTGGCCGAAAGGTAGTTCTTGGCCCAGGAAAAGTTATTTGGGGTAAATCCGTTTGGCAATTTTTGAGATGGTAAAGAGCACCCAAATTTGTATACATTTGGAATGCAAAGTCTTTGTGAACCATACAGATCTTCTGCTGACCTCTGGTTGACTGCTAACACTTCAACAAGGAAGTGTTAGCAGCCATCTTGGGGCTCGGTTTCAGCCAAATCCCAGGAAAAAGGCTAAAAAATAAGAAAAGAGGCCAGAGTAGAGTTACCTTGACTTCTTAGCTCTAGTGCTTGGGTCCCAGAGGGACACCCCACTAAGTGAGAAAGCATTTTTTTGACATTTTAGCCACAATTTGTGGCATATCCGTGGATTCGGTGACATTTTTCTTAAATTTAAGCGCAAGCTCCTGTGCTTCTTAACACTGAAGCCCCCGGGTGAGCCAAGGCCCAGAGGCACTGCTAATTTTTAATGCCGGTGTGGGGTGTCTGGCCCACCTGCCGCACCGGGCCTGCCACCTCTCTAGGACTTAAACTATTTTGTGTGCGGCGGCCCCTCTGCAGCCATGGTGACCTCCACTTTCCCAGGGCACATCTCTTAATGCAATTTAGAGGGTGGACCTGCCCCCCCCGGCACCGGGGAACCACCACCTCCCAGGAGCTTTTACCAATATGTATGCGGGAGGGGGACCTGGCCCCCCCACAGCCCCAAGGATTGCCTCCTGCTCTGGGTACATTTCTTAAGATAATGCACCATGAGACAAAGGGGCCATTTTTGGGTCATAGCACATGTTGCAAGACAGTTAAACAGCTTGTTGACATGTCCTGGCTGAAAGGGTGAGTTCATGTAAGGGCTCCATTTAGCATGTTGCTGGACTTATTTTCATATAATGGCTATATTGATGTAAGGTTCACTTATCAACATTACTGCTGTCACCAGGGTGCTTGCATTCCCTCTAGCCATTACTAAGCCTACAGCTCCTATCAAAGTGATGTTAGTTTGGTCATCTATTAGGTTTGGTCCACCACTCTACTTTTCACACAGTACACCAAGCCAATCTGCCTTGCAGTACTGGATTGCCATGTGTGCATTCATGTGACCAAGGGCTCATATTTGACACACATCCACACAACTCTACACAGCAAGGAGCCTTGTTACACTGCAGGAATTGGTAAGGGCATGTACTTACCATGGTTGTTATTTGTTTGTACTCATGTAATTTCCTTGCACACACAATCATCTCCAGAGTCCGGACTAATAATCACTGTGAACTATCTCTGAATAGGATAAGCACTGTCACAATTGTAAATATGCAACCACTGAAGTTCACCCTATTTTGTCAAGTTAGCCCTCTGCAAAGTATCACAGATCTCTTCACTTAACCCTGCTCACTTGTACTTGCACATTACTCCTCTGTCAATCATCATGTGGGCCCAGGACCAGGATATGCTCTCAGAACCTGATGACACCAAGATTATACTTTGACTCAGGAGACACAAACACAACCTACGTAAGTTACACATGCAATTGTACAACATGCCTACCTGTATGTCAGAGCTATAGCTCATGCTGACCCTCACAATTGAGTAGTGATGACAATCTGTAACATTTGCCTATCCTGGTTGCCTGCATGACTAGGCCCAGACACCTCACCC
Source organism: Pleurodeles waltl (assembly GCF_031143425.1). Classification (NCBI taxonomy): domain Eukaryota; kingdom Metazoa; phylum Chordata; class Amphibia; order Caudata; family Salamandridae; genus Pleurodeles; species Pleurodeles waltl. The sequence continues at coordinate 1,060,813,401 of NC_090440.1, read as the reverse complement.
TCCAACCATCCCCAAAACCTGTCCATCATTCTGGACACCTGGCATATCCTGTCACTTCACAAGTCCCTGCTTAACATCCTCCTGCTTTGACATACATATCATAGTCAGACTTTTCTGCCTACATCTCTCTACTGACACCAGCTACACATTCTGGCAGGCCCACATCACATGTCAGGTGTAGTGCACTAAAGCCCTCTTCTATTCCATCCCTTCACAGCTACAACAGAAGTGGGGCACTATCAAAAGCAGCAGTGCATGACTGTCAATCAGTACCACTTTTGGCACAAACATCCCCCTTTCCTCCTTGAGATCCAATGGCTCCTCATTCAGACAAACCAGTTCAATGTGCTCAACCGCACCTACATGGTACTATACTACCAGGGGTGCACCAAGCTCACACTATCTATGCTTCCAACAAACACTAATGGACCACTGGTGTGCATCACTTGAATTCCCCCACCCCCAATATTCATTTGTACAAGATAGGATTTAGTGTGCTATCTAACTTGGCAGACAATACCTGTGAAATGTGACCCAGCACATCGGGACAGCTCTGTGCAATGTGGTTTCATGCTAGTGACTGTACACATGGCTATTCTTCTTCACATGACCCTACTTGGAGATACTCCACATACTCAATCCTTGGATCCCCTTTCAGGTGAAAATGTGATCCTCTAGCAACTCATTGCATTTCATTTGTTCACACTCCACATTTGGCTGAATAGCCCCAAGACAAACACATTTGCCTCATGGTGCAAGGGGTTTTTATTGTCACAGTAAGGCTGGGCAGGTTTTTCATGATCATGCATGATGTTCTGCTCCAGTCCAAGTGTTTTGCTTTGTATTGTGGGAATTGTACTCATAGTCACTCATGATAAATATTGGACCACAAGTTGTAGTATTCAAAGGGCAACCTGAGCTGAAGCAGCACATCACGCATGAACATGAGAAAATTGGCAGAGGTGGAATGGACTGGGCAAAAAACTAATATTTATGTGATGTATCAGTCGACATGTTAGACACTCCTACCCTTTCCCTTGCACACAGTACAGTTCAATGCAGCAGAGTGTGTTGCTGCACTACACTGCAAGACATGTTTAACTGTATTGTTCCTTGATGACACTTACCCTGTAGATCCTCCTGGCCCTCAACCTCAGCACTGTCCTATCTCGCAACTCCTGCCACCAACTCAGTTGAGATGAGTGGTGCCACCTGCTCCTCCAACTGGTCCAACTCCTCGTGGTCCTTTGATCCTCCTCTATTCTGCATGGCTGCTCTCAGGTTTTTGGCAAGTTTTCCCATTGGTTCTGAACATATAGTCATGTCACATTATTTTCAGCTCCGACACTGTCCTTTTTGCTTGGTCAATACTATTGATCTTATCTACTATGGACGGCCAAATGATTTCCTTCTTTCCTAATGACAATTTGGAGAAGACACAAAGAAAGTTTTTTGTTTTTTTTTGTCAACTCTGCTATTCATTTTTGGTTCTCCTCCTCACTGAAATTGGTCTTCTTGACTGGGTTTGGATTGTTGCCCTCCTGACCTGTAGATGCTATTGCCTCCATTTTCTGCGTTTGTTGTGGTTTGCTGTTCAGATTGTTTTTACAATGCTGATATGCTGGACCTCTAAGTGTTTTACTTCATGCAAATCAGCTTTGTGTCACCTAAAGGCATGTTGCTTTATGGCAAGTTGGGTCATTTTTAGTTTTTATGACACAGCTGTGGACCTTAAGACATATGGTGCATCTATGTCGCAAGGAAATGGTGCACCAAAGCACACGTTTTTTGATGCAACAGTGCTGCAACACAGTGTTGCTTTACTTCTCAGAGATCTAGCTTTTTGTCTTTGAGATACATGAGTTTGTTAAAGCTACTGAAGATAGCCCTTCTGTTAGAAATGGGGTCTTTGGTTGGCAGTCAGGTTACCCCCTGTCCAAGCAAGGACCCTCACTCTAGTCATGGTAAGTCACACACAACCCACATTATCCTGTGCCCACCCTCTGGTAGCTTGGTGCTGAGCAGTCAGGCTTAACTTAGACGGTAATGTGTAAAGTATTTGTGCAATAAATCATTTAAGAACACCATATAGCACCACAAAAATACACCACACAGTATTTAGAAAAATATATAATATTTATCTGGATAAATGCAGGTCAAAACGATTAATGTTGAGATATCACTGTAAAAGTGATATAACATGTCTTAAGTCTTTTAAAAGCAAACAAAGTCTCTTTCAAGCACAAAGTACTACAGAGGAGGAGATGTGTGGAAACTCAAGGGTGTGCGTCTATTTCTCGGGCTGCATACGGTGATGCATCATTTCGTTTTCACGCAGGGACGGCTGTGCGTCGACTTCCGGCACTCGGTCGTGGATCCTATTTGGGCTGCAGGGTTTTCACATGCCCTAGGGATGATGCATGGATTTCCTGCACTGGCAGGACAAAGTCACAGGAGGTGAGTCGATCCGGTGGGTGTTGCGTCACAATTTTATACTGCATGGCAGGCGCTGTGTCAATTCCTTTCTGTAAGTCGGGCTGTGTCCTTCCGGCTCGGCTGTGTGTCGATCCGGTGGGCCATGCAGCGAATTTCCGGTTGCTACGCTGGCGCTGCGTCTATCTTCTCGATACGAAGTCAGGCTGCATCATTCCAGTTTGGCGTGCAGTGAAATTTTCACTACAGTGCAGGCTGTGCTTCGTTTCTGGCAGGCTGTGCATCAAATTTCACCACACAAGGAATCCTTCTTGTAGAGATGAAGTCTTTTTGGTCCTGAGACTTCAGGAAACAGGAGGCAAGCTCTATCCAAGCCCTTGGAGAGTACTTCTTCACCACAGCCAGAGAGCAGCAAGGCAGCAGGGCAACAGCAAGGCAGCAGTCTTTCACAGAAAGCAGACAGGTGAGTCCTTTGAGCAGCAGGCAGGTCTTCTTGGCAGGATGCAGGTTCTGGTTCAGGTTCTCTTCTCCAAGACGTGTCTGAGGTGGTAGGGCATAGGCCCTGGGCTATACCCAAATGTGCCTTTGAAGTGGGGGAGACTTCAAAGAGTGGCTTAGAAGTGCACCAGGTCTCCTTTCAGTTCAATACTGTCTGCCAGGGTCCCAGTAGGGGGTGTGACAGTCCTTTGTGTGAGGGCAGGCTACTGTCCTTTGACATGCAAGTGTCAGGCCTTCCACCCTCCCGGCCCAGGAACACCCATTCAAAAAGCAGATGAATGAAAGTGAGGTTAAGTATCCTGTGTATGGGGTGTGTCTGAGTGAATGCACAAGGGAGCTGTCAAATAAACCCAGCCAGACGTGGATTGTAAGGCACAGAAGGATTTAAGTGCAAAGAAATGCTCATTTTCTAAAAGTGGCATTTCTAAAATAGTAATATTAAATCTAACTTCACCAGACAGCAGGATTTTGTATCACCATTCTGGCCATACTAAATATGACCTTCCTACTCCTTTCAGATCAGCAGCTACCACTCAAACAGTGTATGAGGGCAGCCCCAATGTTAGCCTATAAAGGGAGCAGGCCTCACAGCAGTGTAAAAGCATATTTAGGAGTTTTACACTACCAGGACATGTAAACTACACAGGCACATGTCCTGCCTTTTGCCTACACAGCACACTGCCCTATGGGTTACCTAGGGCATGCTCTAGGTGCGAGTTATGTGTAGAAAAAGGGGAAGTTTAGGCTTCGCAGTGAAACTACACACACAGGCCTTGCAATGGCAGGCCTGAGAAAAGGTTAAGGGGCTACTTAAGTGTGCGGCACAATCAGTGCTGCAGGCCCACTAGTAGCATTTAATCTACAGGCCTGGGCACATTTAGTGCACTCTACTAGGGACTTATAAGTAAATTAAATAGTCCAATTGGGTATGTTCCAATGTTACCATGTTTAACGGGAGAGAGCATATGCACTTTAGCACTGGTTAACAAACAGTTGGGCTGGGCAAGTGAGGTTAACAAAAAGGACAATAGCAAGGGAGAGGCATCAAAAAGCAAATGTTAGGTGTTGGTGAATGTCTACTAAAGGTGACGGTGACTTGTAGAAGCTTACCTACAATGTTTTAACACAAGGGAATGTCTTGACGTGGAGAAAGGTTCTGAGCATGGCTGGGCCTGAAGATTGTGTCCCTGCTTCAAGTTCCTTCATTCCTTCATTTAGTGCACTCTACTAGGGACTTATAAGTAAATTAAATAGTCCAATTGGGTATGTTCCAATGTTACCATGTTTAACGGGAGAGAGCATATGCACTTTAGCACTGGTTAGCAGTGGTAAAGTTTGCAGAGTCTTAAAACCAGGCAAAACAGTATATAAAAAGTGGAGGGAGGCAGGCAAAAAGTTAGGGGTGACCACCCTAAGGCTGTCAGGTTTAACACCTTCCTAGAGAGCACCACCCCTGATGAGGAACTTTTGGAACTTTTTAAGAACAATATCGACTTATGGTCTGCTTTTGTAGCAAATATTTTGAATGGTGTTGATAACTCAATTTGGCCCAAGTGCTTGTTGAAGTCTTAATTTCCTAGTCTATAAAGAAATTAGATGAGGGAATCTAAGCTGCTATTGTCCATTCTCCCTTATTAATTCAATGGTGAAAATAGCTGGAAGAATTATTATGGAGAAAAAATGATGTCCTGGGCCACCGATAACAAATTTTTTATGGCGACTGAATGCAGTTTTATGGGTTGGTGAAGATCTATCAGTGTTCAAATCTTAGGGGGTCATTTTGACCTCAGCGGTCTTTTTTAAAGACCACCGAGGGACCGCCGTGCGGAAGACCGCGAAGGTGGCGGTTTGCCGCTCGGCCTATTATGACCGTTGGCAGCTCTCCGTCCTTTTACGGACGGAGAGCCGCCAACAGCCATACTGGCAGGAGGCGGGAAAGTGGAGGTTGCTCCACCTCCACCGCCACGCCAACAGAACACCGCCCAGCTAATCACGTCCTGTGATTCGCCGTGGCGGTGCTCTGTTGGCGGTGTGGTGTCGGCAGAGCTGCCCCCATGGCTCCCGTCCCCTCCCGAAGGATCGTCGGACCAGGTAAGTCGATCGTCCGTGAGGGGGGTTGGGGGGTGTTGTGTGTTGTGTGGGTGCATGGGGGTGTGCGTGTGTGTATGTAGAGGGGGTGTGTGAGTGCTTGTATGCCTGTGGGGGTGTTGTGTGTATGGGAATGAGTGCGTGTATGTCTGTGGGTATGTCTGTATGGATGTGTGCGTGTATGTTTGAATGTGGGTGTGCGTGTATGACTGTGTGTGTGGATGTAGGCATGTATGTCGGCGTGTGTGCGTGTAAGTATGTAGGTGGTGCCTGCGTGCGTGTCATGTGGGTATTGGTGAAGTGATGTTGGGGGTCGGGTGGGTAGGGGGGCCCTGCCACCTTTGGGGGGTGGCAGGGGTGGTGGGGGGGTAGGGGAGGGAGTCGGGGTCGGTGTAGGGGTGGGGGAGACCCCTATCAGTGCCAGGGAAGGAATTCCCTGGCACTGATAGTGCTTACCGCCATGGATTTCATGGCGGTTCAAACCGCCGGAAATCCACGGAGGTAAGCCGGGTCCAAATACCGCCAGCGGTGTAGTGATGGCCGCCCGGCTGGAGACCCAGGTCTCCAGCCCGGCGGTCATCTCCGCCCTGGCGGGCGGAACGGAGACCCGGCGAAAGACCATGGCGGTAACCGCCATGGTCATAATTCCACAAAGTAAGACTGTTGGCGGTCTTACCGCCGGTTCTCCGCCTTCCGCTAGGGTCATAATGTCCCCCATAATCTTCTGATCAGCAAATCCTGAACCTGTATTACTTGTAGTATTTATGAACCTTTCCTTGGTCTGTGAGTTTCTCCAAGGATCCAAGCTTTGCTACATTCTTGCTCTGAAGGGTGTTGAGTAAAAGTAAAAGAATTTGGTAAGATGTCCTTATCCCAATTTGGCTGCCAAGATCAAGTATGGATTGAGTAGCAATTGTTCTAACACTTTTGGGGCCATTTACAAGAGTCCTGCGCCACCCGAGCGTCACTTTTTTGCACGCTTCGTGGTGCAGGACTCTCAATCATTTTTATGAGGTGATGCAAGCTACCCTGCTTGGCTTTGCATGGCCTCATAGATATGGAGTAAGGCAAGGCAGCTCAAAGCGCTGCTTTGCCTTACTCTACATCGAGGAGGTGTTCCACGGACGTTGCGCTAGGTGTTCCCATGCAGCACCCATGAATTTTGATACTGCCCTAGATTTACAAAATTAGGTAAACCTGGAGCAGTGCCCAAACCTAGGCCCATTTTTATGAAAAATGGTGCAGAACTGCACTAGCGCAGTTGTGCATCATTTTTTTTTTAACACAAGTTAACTCCATTCCCTAACTCCATTCATGCTCCATATTTATGAAACGAGGCACAATGATGCTAAGGAATGACTAGCATCTCATAAAAAGGTGCTAGCCAGTGAGAGATGGGATTAGGGTAAATAGCGCTAGTGGGTCAAAAATGACAGTAGGCTGATTAGCGGCAAAAATCTCCCGCTAGTCAGCCTAGCATCATTTTTTAATACACAAATCAACAAAAATGACTCCTGTCTAGTTATAGACAGTAGTCACTAGGACCACCTCAATGCCCACCAGTGTCCCCATGGCAAGTCCAACATACCCAGTGCCAGCCAGAGGGCCCCATGTAAGGGCCCCCAGTGGCACACCACACACATACACATACACTTACCTATAGCTTACTTGGGATGGGCTTTCTCCTCCTGTAGTGTCCCTGTGGTGTGGGTGTTGCTGAGGTTTAGGGTGGGCATCTTTGTGCCCATTCCAAGGTGTTTCCCCATGGAAAAGGGCCTACCAACACATTAACGCCTGGTCTGACCAGGTGTTAAATAATTATGCTAATCGTGCTTAGCGCCATTATTTAGGCCTGCGCGTTGTTTCTGCATCGGGTGTTAAATATAGCACTGGGGGGATAGCAACATTTTTAGGAAGGGAACTCCTTCCTTGCATCTCATTGACGCAGGTGGGTTGGCACTTCCTAGGAATGTCGCTAACTCCAATATTTTGATGCTAGACCGGCCTACCATCAAAATATAAATATGGAGTTAAGTTAACGCTGCTTTAGCATAAAAATAAATGACCCTAAGGCGACGCTAACCCGCCTTAAATATGGGCCCTAATGACTCCACAGAGCAGGAATCACAAGGAAAAATGTTTTCTCCTTGTTTTTTAACTCTTTCCATGTGTGCAGCACACATAGAACGAGGAAAATGCCTCCGTGGATATGTATTTGAATTTTATGGGTGACTTAGAATTAAAAAGCATTTTCCAAAGACTTTCAATATGACCTTGGCTACAAGGAAATGTAAGACTTGACATTTTAATATACAACATCAAAAACTTTGGTTATTTGGTGTCACATTTTATAGTCTTCGTAGGTTGCTTCATTTGTAATGTTTACAAAAACGTCAATTTCAACATATCAGAGTGCTGTGCTAAATTGTGCAATAAAATGTGGTAATAAACCGACATTTACAATAGCAAATTGATTTTAAATGTATTCTGGCAGCTAGTTATGGGGCTTGAATCGGGGACACGTTGATGTAACGTCTGTATGAAGCTCTTGTGTTTAGCCACAAGGCACCACCACATTTGATTTACAAGGAAGAGCTAGGAAGATTGACTCCAGTTAGCCCATCTTTTATCTACATTTACTTTTTGTCAAATCCAGCAATAGATTTCAATCGGAAAATTATACCTGATAACATGAAACATGATGGCTATCAAAAAATTCCCTGATTGAATAATAAAAGTAAACTTCCCTGATTGGAGAAGGCCTAATTTGCTTTCCCAGCCATGGCTTATGTTAGCTAAAGAAAAACATTGGGCAAAAAAGGCATTTGCAACTTGTGAAGCCAACAGAGAATGTTTAGAATTTACTATACCCTCTGTATGATCTTATATGTTTTTAAAAGCAAACTTTGGAATAAAGCCTTGTTTGTCGGTTGTATCATCTGCTGATGACTGAAGGCTTTTGAATAAGTTTATATTGTGCTCTATACATTTTCTGTTGGCATTTCTAAAAGGCTTATCAAAATTTGACATCAGTTCCTACTCTTGTAGTGGAGCATCTATTCAATCAACAATGCCCTTTTTCTGTAAATGTCATAAATCTTCCATGGGTGAATTGTGTACTTATGTTAATGAATTCTTGCGGTTGTTCAACATATAGGCCAACTATTTATTTTTACAGTTGCTAGAATGTCCATTGGTTGGCCATGCCATTAGTATTTCTTAGCTGCTACTGCAAAACAAAGAATGTTATCTATTTAATATGGCTATATATAAGACATTGTCTTATAAATTGTCCTTGCTGTTATTTTGGGTCTTGTTTTGGGCCAATTTGTACATAAAGTTAAATTATACTCTAAAATCATGCTATAAAATCAAATAAAAAAGAAATAGACAGGGCCTGATTTATACTTTTTTAGCGGAGCATTTGCATCATTTTTTTATGCAAAAGCAGCGCAAACTTATAAATTCAGTTATATTTTGTAAGTTTGCACCGCTTTTGCGTCAACAAATTAAACTAAAAAAGTATAAATCAGGCCCTTAATTTACCAGCTCCTCAACGAATGAGGTTTCAGCTCTCATCCCAACAGGTCTGCCTAGTGTTGCTGAACCTGTTGTTGCAAGAGTGTGATTCCGGTTTCTCTACACATATAGCATGGCACATGCCCCCAGATTACTCTCCTTTCCTGACTTTGGCATGGCCTACCACCACCATAAGAAAGAGGTGTTTGATCACCTACTATACTGATGCTACCAATTCCCTGTGACCAAATATATTTAATGGCATGACTAAGCAGCACCACCAGATGCCCCCTCTTGTTCCTCTAAGAAAATAAAGCATGCAGTAACCAGGATGGGAAAACAAACAAGAAGCTGGTCTCTGCAAGTGAGGTTAACAAAAAGGACAATAGCAAGGGAGAGGCATCAAAAAGCAAATGGTAGGTGTTGGTGGATGTCTACTAAATGTGACTTGTAGCAGCTTACCTAGCAATTTTTTAACACAAGGGAATGTCTTGACATGGAGAAAGGTTCTGAACATGGCTGGGCCTGAAGATTGTGTCCCTGCTTCAATTCCTCATTGCACACTGTATTGTTTTGACTCCATCTTAGCCCCCAAAAGAAAATAGTTTGCATGCGAAGACCCTTCCATGATGTTTTTTTGTGTTTTGTTAGCTCCCTACAACTGAATCCTTTGTGCAGATGGGACATGGATGACACATATTTAAACTTGCAAGCATGAGTGGAAGAAACATGCAGAGTTTGTGGTCCATGTGTGATCATAGTCGCACCAGTTTATATTTTGTATGTTATAGAATCTAAGTAGTACCTAGGAAGGGTCAGAGAGAGCCCATACTGCTGATGTAAATCGGAGGAGTCTTTCAGACATTTCAGAGATCTTTACAGTAAACCGTCTGTAGAGTGTTTAGGAGAGGGAGTGGGTCTTTTTTAAGTGAGTACCTTTTCATTGCCTAATCATGGACCTTTAATCTCTCGAAGGGCAACCCCCTGCTCCACAGGTACACAAAGTAGCTAAGTGAGATAACTCACCTTGCTTTTGTGACCTTATTTTGTTTTTTTTGCAAGACAGGAGACTCCCACCTCACCCCCGCGTGCTCCATCTGGGCAAAGACCACAGCTAAGCCTGTCTACAAAGAAAGATACCAGGCCCTGGACGAAGGCAACTACTGTCACGGAAGAAGCACAACATGAAATGTACATCTGCTCTCAAGAGGTTACATCCACACATGGACTTCACCCCGCGACACAATATGGGCACTTTACTTGATTAAGTAGTGTATTATAAATGGGCTCAAGGTGAAATAGAGCCAAAAGGCCACAAAGACCACAAGCATCACGCCCCAAATGCAAACAACCTCTTCATTGATTCTGTTGCTGCTGCAACTGACCTGACTGGAGGGCTCTGGTGCTCTCAAAGCAAGACCACAAAAATGTTGGCTGGGCTGGGCAAAGAGCGTATCACTTTTGCTCGGTGGGCTGTGTCGGAAGCACACTACTGAAGAGGTACACTCCCACTGACAGTGACACCTTTGGGCGTGCAGTGTTAATAATAATTTACATGAACTTGGTTACATGGAAGATACAGTGACATTGAACCAGGGCAAAATGAGGAAGCATGACCTGCTAGGACTATCACGTGATTATGAGTGAATTGAGCTGCAGGAGCTTCCTATACAGAAATAAAGATTACATAGAGGAAGCTATTGTAGGACACTGAGACAATACTCTGTTGTTTAGAACCATAGACCTCTCCAATGATACCATACTTTGTCCCTGATTTATACTTTTTGGGGCAAAACTGCAGTAACGCAGTTTTGCACCAAAAAGTTTAGCACTGGCTTGTACCATTTCTGTGCACCAGCCCGGCACCATATTTATGGAATGGTGCAAGCCGGTGCATAGGATAGGCTAGTGTAAAAAAAAAATGATGTTAGTCGGGTGGGGCTGGTGATATGGAAGAAGGGGGTTTTGCTCCAAAAAATGACGTTAGGCAGGTTAGAATAAACAAAAATGACTCTAACCTGCCTAGAGTCATTTTCTGATGCAAAACCATCCATACCACATGACACCTGTCTTAGAAAAGACAGAAGTCATGCCACCACCCCAGTGGCCAGCACAGGGGACCAGGGTCCCCTGGGCATGGCCACTGCACCCTGTGCCATATACGTGGGCCCATTTCAGGGCCCCCATAGCACTTTAAAAATAAAATAAAATACTTACCTGTACTTACTTGTACTTACCTGGGATATGGTCCCCCATCCTACTTGTACTTACCTGGGATATGGTCCCCCATCCTCCGCTGTCCCTCTGGTGTGGGTGGGGGTGTCCCTGGGTCCTGGGGAGGGCACCTTTGGGCTTATTCTATTGTTCCACCATGCAAATAGGTCCAAAGGTCCCTTAACACCCGCCGTGACCCAGGCATCAAAAATAGGGGCAAAGCAAGCTTTGCACAATTTTTGGACCCCTCCTCCCTCCCATGCAGCATTAAGGCCATAGAGTATTTTTTGCATGGGAACGCCTACCTTGCATCTCATTAAGGCAAGGTAGGTTTACTCGCCCAAAAAAGGACTTTCGCTCCATAAATTTGGCACTAGACAGGTCTAGCACCAAAGTATAAATATGGAGTTAGAGTAAAATAAAATGACACTAATTCAGTGCAAATAGTTGATCTTTTCAGTCGTGCTTTAAAAGTGTTGGAATTTGCATGGGATCAATGGGAGCACAAAAGTGGTAAGCAGTTTTACTTTTTAAAAAGAAATGTGTGCAAGTTTGGAATAGTTTAGCATTGTCAATTCACAGTAGTTTAAAACATTGAAATAATTTAGAACTTTTTCAGAACATTTTGATATACACCAAAAAGTTTAGCACTGGCTTGCACCATTTCTGTGCACCAGCCGGGCAACATATTTATGGAATGGGGCAAGCTGGTGCAAAGGGTACGGTAGCGTAAAACAAAATAACGTTAGTCTGGTGGGGCTGGCGGTATGAGAGAAGGGGGTTTTGCACCAAAAAATTACCTTAGGCAGGTTAGAGTAAAACAAGTGACTCTAACCTGCCTAGAGTCTTTTTCTGACGCAAAACCATCCATAGAAAAGAAATTAGTCATGCACACCACCCCAATTGCCAGCAATGGGACAAGGGTCACCTGGGCATGGCCATTGCGTCCTGTGCCATGCATGGGGGCCCATTTCAGGGCCCCCATGGCACTTTAAAAAATAAAATTAAATACCTACCTGTACTTACCTGGGATGGGGTCCCCCATCCTCCGCAGTCCCTCTGGTGTGGGTGAGGGTGTCCCTGGGGCCTGGGGAGGGCACATGAGGGCTTATTCCATGATGTTCCACCATGGAAATAGGTCCACAGGTCCCCTAACGTTTGCCCTGACCCAGGCGTTAAAATATGCCGTTAAGCAAGCTTTGCACCATTTCTTGACTTCTCCTCCCTCCCGTGCACCATTTTTCCACAGGAGTATAAATATGGCGTTAAGGCCACAAAGTAATTTTTTACACGGGAACTCCTACCTTGCATCTCATTAAGGCAAGGTAGGTTTCCACTTCCAAGAAATTACTTTAACTCCATAAATTTGGAGCTAGACGGGTCTAGTGCCAAAGTATAAATATGGAGTTTGTTTTGCACCGAATTAGAGTAAAAAAAATGAAACTAATTCAGTGCAAAAAGAGTATAAATATGCCCCCTTAGTTACCACACTCATATAAGGATTTCAACCTACTCTATCTAAGCAAAACTGGTGAACCAAGACAACGATCTCAAATAAAGCCAAATATACACCATTCCTAAAATTATAGTGGTATTTTTTTGAGTTTGGACCCTGAATCAACACCAAATTCTACCTCAGACTGTCTCCTCTGCAGACAAATTCTCATTGAAAATGGCAGAGTAATTGGAAACTCGTTCCAGCAATTGAAGAACTACACTATTAACAAATTCTAGTGCATTTTATTGATTTACCATGACATTTATATATATACGATTACGATCCTGCCTTTATGTTCTATTAGTACTGAGACGTAGAGCCTCAAACTCTGAGGGGCATATTTATACTCCGTTTGCGCCGGATTTGCGTAGTTTTTTTTTACGCAAATTCGACGCAAAACGAACTCCATATTTATACTCTGGCGTTAGGCGCGTCTAGCGCCAAAGTCCATGGAGTTTGCGTCATTTTTTTGCGTGGACACCTACTTTGCGTTAATGATATGCAAGGTAGGCGTTCCCGTCTAAAAAAGTGACTCCGAGGCATGTGTGCCGTATTTACACTCCCGGGCAAAAATGACGCCCGGGAGTGGGCGGGTCAAAAAAAATGACGTCCAGCCGCTTTTGCGTCGTTTTTTAGCGCCTGGTCAGGGCAGGCGTTAAGGGACCCCTGTGGGCTCGGAAGGAGCCCAGAGGTGCCCTCCCAGGCCCCCAGGGACCCCCCATGTCACCCTTGCCCACCCCAGGAGGACGCCCAAGGATGGAGGGACCCATCCCAGGGAACATAAGGTAAGTTCAGGTAAGTAATTATTTTTTTTTTTTTTTGTGGCATAGGGGGGTCTGATTTGTGCCCCCGTACATGCCACTATGCCCAATGACCATGCCCAGGGGACAGAAGTCCCCTGGGCATGGCCATTGGGCAAGGGGCATGACTCCTGTCTTTGCTAAGACAGGAGTCATTTAAATGGGGGTTGGGAGTAAAAAAAAAATGCGCAAATCGGGTTGAGGCGAAAATATTGCCTCAGCCTGACTTGCCCCATTTTTTGGCGCCCAAGCTCCATATTCCCCTATGCCGGCGCTGCCTGGTGTACGTCATTTTTTTTTACGCACACCAGGCAGCTCCGCCGGCTAACGTCATTGAATAAATACGGCGCCCGCATGGCGCTTCAGAATGGCGTTAGCCGGCGTTAGATTTTTTGACGCACATCTGCGTTGGCGCAGTTGTGCATCAAAAAGTATAAATATGGCCCTGAGTCCTTTCACCATGTCTCGGCTCAAACGGCTGGGGCCTTTTGATCACAACATGAAGAGCCTAATCCTAGAGACTTTTCCAAACCAAAATTACATCTATTGTTCACAAAATCGTATCCTTTTTTAGAGCACTGCCTGCACTTGGAATAGAAATTGTTGAAGGACCCACAAGGGACAAAAATTGTCTTGCAGTAATCGGCATGCTCTTGCTGTGGGATATGTTGAACTAGCTAACGGCTACTTTTTGTTTTTGACACTGCTTTTGTTATCTAATGCTGCAATATTTGTATTGACTGCCCTGTTGGATTATACTTGTTTCTCATTCCACAACACGCGTTCTTTCGCATTTTAGCCTTGCTTTTCTTACAGATGTATTTATTAGCACCTCCAGGACACAACTGACAGATAAGATGTTTGTTCTACTAAAAGTGGAAGGAGCATTTCACTTTTCTTTTGTTTCATGTTGCGTTGTTTTCTTTGCTTTATATTAGATCCTGGCGATTTCCCGGGGAAGCCCTTTAGGTCAGTTAAGACTAATTTGTGTCCCAGTCTGTTGCCACTGGCTGGAGGACTCTAATGGTATCTATGGTTGATCCTGAGACTTAAGAGACGAGTCTGTAGGGAATAATGAGTGTTTCACGCCATAACAAAAAAAACAAAAACAGAATATATTCCAGACGTCCACTCCCGCGTTCTCCTCCAACCTCATTTAACCTTGTGTTGCAACCCGCAAGAACGGCTGAAGCAAATGGTTTCACTTTAACAACTTGCCAATGTGTAGCAGCGCGCGATAGAAAATACATCACACAATTTTAGATGCAATAATCCAGTGCATTGTCTAACTAGAGGTTGTTAATCGGGTGTCACAAAACATGTTTCTTTGCAATGCTTCAGTTAGTGAACCTGCAACGGTTTCTTAAGTATGTTTGATTTACATTAATCCCTGATAGAGTGACCTTCCCCCGGACACTAAACTGAAGTGCAAACTTTCATGAAGTGTTTTAGTAAGACTGCAGCATTTGCTATAAATAAGGCGGCTTAGTCACTTTTTTACTTTTATCGAGTTTGAATTGAGATGAAGTCCAATAGAGCTCCTGTTTTAGCTCATGAATTACAGCACCACTTTACTTAAAGGTTCCCATTAGAAGACATATTAGTTGTATCGCTACATTAGGTCACACATATATTTGTGACTTTATATTGAGCTAAATTAATCACCGGGGTATAAATTACTCACTGATGTATTAAAAGCTATTAAGCACGAAAACCAGATTGCTAGTTGCATTAAATTGCACAGCCGGGCAGGTGCAAACTTCTGTAGCTACAGACGTGAAATCAATTTTCTGCCATTGACTCATCTGTAAATTATAATGTACTGCCCATTTTTAATGAAGTGTTTAGTTAATGCACTGTATTCACCAGCGCAGAAATAGGGAGTGCTAACAATGAGTATGCTGGGATCTATTTTAGCAATTTATAACTATTTATCAAACTATGAACTATGATCGATATTTACTAATTTTATTACCAATACAAATCACTAATTCATGTGTTAAGTGTGATTTATTTCTACCATATTTTTATGTTGATTTCCTCTACTACTTGTTTTATATTCAAATATGTTTTACATGTGACCTACTTTTGGAATTTTTCCGCATCTCTGTCCTGAACAATAAATTAACTCATCCCGTTCCTTTGTTTTTGTTGCTCTCTAGTACTTTGTCATCTAACTAGTGAATTGCATGTCATGGTCAGTAATCCCTCTAATTACTTTTTGCTCCCCGGCAATAGAATATTTATGTGTGGAATTTACGATTCTGTTTTAAAATCTGCTTCTGAGTGGTACATATTCTTTTGTTTGGACAGGCGTCTAATCATACAATTTAGAACTATGGTTTCAGGAGAGCCTTTGAAGCTGCGTTGATCTAAGCCATCCTTCCTTTGATGCCACCAGAGGTCTTGGCTTCAGAAACAGTCGGGGTTCATTTTCAGAAGTCCCCTAATCTAAATATCATAGCGCTTAAGAATTCTGAGTTCTGGAGTCTGACACTTGCATCAGCCATGTTGAAAGACTCCCACCCCCAGCCCCCGACCTCCACCCCACTCCACTCCAGAGAACCTCTTTCTGGTTTACTTTCCGAGATAAAATATACTGCTAGATTTAGCCGAGGAATTTTCTAATGATTGAACTGGAAGTTGTCATCAATCACTGGCTAGGATGCTCTGTAAGTACAGCTTCCAATTACCATCTTATTAGATCTCAAAAGAACTTGAGAGTAGATGAAGAAGATGAAAAAGGAAGAGAAATATGAACGCTGTCTAAAGGTTAAGGGAAACATTCCTTCACCTGTATTCTTGCTTTTGAGATTATGTCAAGTGTCACAGCAGCTGGCATCCTGATGAATAGATTGTAGAAATAGGCTTCCCTATTTAGGAACCAGCTGCTCAATGGCAGAGGACTGAAGTGGATTTTGCTGGAATCCTGACTGAAGTGAGTGGTTGAGACTGCCTCCCTTTGCTGAATCTGACCTTATCCAAGAAACCTTCACCAGCTCATGAAAGCTAGAGAGGTAACCAGGCAGTTTCAAAACATCTTCATAAGTTAGTACTTTAGTAATTACATAGTCCAATCTCATATTCAACTTCAATGAAATAATTTTCTCTATGTGCAGTCAACATATAAAAGGGGCAAAAAAGCATGTCGAAGTTATTGATGAATCTTGATGTACTTTTCTATCATATCTTATGTCTTAAATGGACTTTGTGCACAGAACCATTAACCACTTATAACCATACTTACTGACTGTAAGATATTAGCAAAAAAACATTCTAAAGATTATGAAAGTTGTGAACTATGGGGAAGATTTATGAAAATTAGTACTGCACCAAGTGCAGCGCCACTTTGCTGGCGCCGCTCAGCGTCCCCTAATGCTACCATGTGTGCAGCATATTTAATATACAGCGCAGCATGGCGGTACTTAAGGAACTCGCATCATAATGTTTGACGCTAGTTCAGCGCTTTGCAGAATTAGCATTAAAAAATTTGATGCTAACCCTGCGAAGCACCCAGAGGCCAATAAAAAACAATGGGAGCCTTTGAGCAAGCACTAAAATGCAGATAAAAATGACAGAAATAAATCTCTTATATTTCTTTGCACCATTTTATCTGCCCCCCTAATGGGGGAACGCCCCTCTTGCATACATTATGCCTGGAGCAAGCATAAAGTGGTGCAAGGGGTTACAAAGTAAATGTAAATGTGGTGTGGCGTTTTTGGCCATCAAATGCCATATTAGCATCAAAAGAATTACACTGTGTTGTTAGGATGGGGCTAGGCCCTCTTAAATCTGGACCTTATTTTTGGTAAAAAAAAATAAAACTTACTGTAATAAATGTTTATTTTCACTATGACTAGCTAAGGATCCTTGTTGGATCTGGCTCTTTTTGGAAGGTCACTTCCAAACATTTTGCTTTCTCCTCTCCTGTTTTCTGAACCTTTTTTGTTGACTTTTAGGACTCTGCACCCTTTGCCACTTCTAGCCAGTGCTAAAGTGCTTGTGTTCAGCCCTGTAAACACAGTCAAACTGGCCAACACGTAATGGCCGTATTTTATTTACTTGTAAGACCCTAGTGAAGTGATATACCATATACCTAAGGCTGGTACGTTAAATGCTACTTGTAGGCCTACAACATTTATTGTGCCATACTCTTAAGTAGCCCTTAAAACATATCTCAGGCCTGCCATTTCAGCTTGCGTTTGCAATTTTAAACTGTCATTGTGACCTATCAAAATAAACCTTTTGCAGGCCTAAACCTTCCTTTTTTAATATATATAAGTCACTCCAAAGCTAGGCCTTAAACAGCCCATGGGGCAGGGTGCACTGTATTTAAAAGGTTGGATGTGAACTTTTATAGTTTTGCATGTCCTGCTATTGAAATCACTTAAATTTGTTTTTCACAAACATTCATATAAATGGACTATTGTGAGGCTTACCAATCTCATAGGATAAGATAGGGTTACCTTATTACATTTATTAAGTGATAACATTTGTGAGGGAGCAGGTAGGAAAGTCATATTTGGTATCTTATATCTGAGAAATTTTAATTTACAACCCTCTTTAATAGTAATTTCAGATTTTAGGTTACAATTCTGAAAACGGCACTTTCTTGCCCTAACCACTTGATGTCTGCAGCCTGTATCCTGGGTCGCATGACTAGGTGTTGTTGGTAGTTGTCCTTTGAGTATTCCTCCTAGATCGAATCATAATATATGGTTTGGGAACTGGTAGCATGGGCCATCCTAACTTAATGAGGGGACAGAGATGTCAGCTAACACACTTACAATATAAAGGCACTGTCCCAGCATGTTCACAAAGACTTCCCACTAGCTTATTGTGTCCCCAGACATACTGGGACTAGGTCAGAGAGGCAGGATATTTGAGGCACGTCTGTAGGGGAAAACTCAAGATGCTTCTCCCACTTCAAAGGGGATATCTGTCACACACTCACCTGGTTCCAACTGCAGGGAAAATACTGGAGCTGATGCTAAAGCCCAACCCCTCCCAGAGTCAGTACTCCTAGATTCCAGGTGACTTCCGGAGGGGGAAGGGACAAACTAATAAAGCATCACTTGCTATACTGGTTCTGCTCAGCAACGGTACTACCCTGCTTAAAAGGATCATCACTCCTGGGACCTTCTGGCCATGTGAGGTGAATCTTTCTGGGATCAGCACTTCTGGTTTTCATGAAGGCACAATACACTGGGAACAACAAGAAGAGGCAATTACCATCTATACATCAATTCCTTATACATGTGACAATACAATGCTTCAATCATTCATACTTACAGGTGTCTTCATAATCATAACATAAGAGCAGAACAACAGGTACTTGGATGACAATCTTCTAGAACTCTTGAACAATAACTTGAATTGATTGGAGTTGAGAAAACTCACCAAGGAAATTACAAACAAGATTGCTCTAGGTACATAAAATCAGGAGCAAGGCTATAATCAACACAGGTTACTGGTGGCACAAGGTCAGAGTTGCTATCACTCTCTCTAGGCTGTGCCCGAAACATGGATTGAAGTCAGGGACCCTCCCAAGTTATGCTAGAAAACAAAATTACACTTGGCACATTGATTGGAGTCATGGGCACTCCAAGGTATGCTAGAAACAAGGTACCTCTCTCAGTACATAGGTTGGAGTCAGGGGCACTCCCAAGATATGCTAGAAAACAAGGCTCATTCAGGAGACAGTCTCTAGTGAATGAGCAACACAGTTCAGGAGCCAAAGTTTGGGGGCGAAGGTCCAGAGCCAGGAGAGGCAAGGAGCACTGAAAGCTAGAGTCTTGAAGGAGATGGCAGACAGGCCTGCCACTACTACCAAAGACTAATGTGCACTAACCTGGAGGCAAGTACTTAACCTGAACTAATTCTGTAACTAGAGTTCAAAGACAGCAGGCAGGCCAGAGTAAGAAGATCAAAAAGAGGCTGAATGGCATCTCAAGGAGGAAGACACTGGTAGTTTCACTAAAATCAGGATCTCCGAGTCATCAGCAAGGCTTGAAAGACTAGAGTGCTGAAAGATTCTGGATGACTCAGGAGATGGGAGGAGGAATGAGATTGTTCAAGGCTAACTTGATGAAGGTTGGTGAGACTAGGGAGATGAGTGCAGGGACAAAGCTTGCACTAGACAGGAATGCAGGAAGCTCAGGGTTACTCAAGAGGTGAGTGCAGTGACCCTGCTTGCTCAGAATTGGTATGAGGTAGTGAACAGATAAGAGGCCAAGCCCTGATGCAGGATCCAAGAGCTTATTTATACAAGCAGCCAGGAATGTTCCAGAAAGGCATGTGTCCCCCATGGTATCTTCCAATGAACCTGGGGAAAATCATGTGTTAGAAATAACAGACATGAAGCCTAACAGGCAGCAGGTGCAAATAGTAATTGACAAAAACAAGTACAAAGGAACCCAAGTGCATGAAAATACAATCTAATGGTTCACAGTGACGAAATAGAGATGTGATAACTGCAGGTGCTAACAAGCCAAAACTAAAATAGCAATGGAACTGAAGAACCAGTATTTCAGATCTGTGGAGCGGAGCAGGCCATGGAATACTCAACGGATAAATAGAGAAGGGACCGGGAGATTCCAGGTCCAGTGTACAGCCTCCCAATGTAAACGTTATGAATCTAAGAGTACACTGTTCCTATCTAGATAGTCTATTAGAGTGAACAAGATATCTACAGGAGCAAGAACCCTCATGCATCGCAATGGATGACTGGCTTCATCATTGGGACAGCTCCTCGTTAGGCTGGTACTGCAATGCCTAATGGGCTCCCCCCATGGGGGAGCTCTTAACAAGGGTGCTCAAATAGTCGCACATCCAAAACATTTGTTTAGACTGGGTGCCCAATTCGAAGAACCCAAATGTAAATGGAGTGAATAGAACAAATTAAAATTGGTTCATCATCAACAAATATCACTCATAATTTAATCAGTTTTATGTGATGAAGGCCAAGATTAAAAACAAGTCAGAGAGTAAAGGGTGATGAATGATGGTCACCCACTCTCAAAAAAGAGGATAGACACTATACGGTATCTCTCTATAGCAGGTCTACATGTTTCGCGTCCGAGTGGTCCAGCCGGATCCTATGACGCTTCTTCAGGACCAAAAAAAAGGAAATCTACTCCAAAATTCCAAAACAAATATTCAACAATGTCTAAGGATAAGTAGTCACTTACTTAGTTCTACTCGTACAAAAAAGTCACCCATCCCCAATATCAGGATAGCGCTTAAAGGATCAAGGTCATTTCGAAATGGACACAGGTCTCCAGGGTAGGTTAATCAGCCTACTGCCAAGGAATTAGAAAATATTAGTTCCTTTTCCTGACCTTGATCCTTTAAGCGCTATCCTGATATTGGGGATGGGTGACTTTTTTGTACGAGTAGAACTAAGTAAGTGACTACTTATCCTTAGACATTGTTGAATATTTGTTTTGGAATTTTGGAGTAGATTTCCTTTTTTTTGGTCCTGAAGAAGCGTCATAGGATCCGGCTGGACCACTCGGACGCGAAACATGTAGACCTGCTATAGAGAGATACCGTATAGTGTCTATCCTCTTTTTTGAGAGTGGGTGACCATCATTCATCACCCTTTACTCTCTGACTTGTTTTTAATCTTGGTCTTCATCACATAAAACTGATTAAATTATGAGTGATATTTGTTGATGATGAACCAATTCTAATTTGTTCTATTCACTCCATTTACATTTGGGTTCTTCGAATTGGGCACCCAGTCTAAACAAATGTTTTGGATGTGCGACTATTTGAGCACCCCGGTTAAGAGCTCCCCCGTGGGGGGAGCCCGTTAGGCATTGCAGTACCAGCCTAACGAGGAGCTGTCCCAATGATGAAGCCAGTCATCCATTGCGATGCATGAGGGTTCTTGCTCCTGTAGATATCTTGTTCACTCTAATAGACTATCTAGATAGGAACAGTGTACTCTTAGATTCATAACATGGAATACTCAGGACAGAAAGGTGCCGAAGGAATGACATGAGGCCAGCAAGTATACCCACATAAAACAGAGCACACGATTGAGCCATGACAGCACCAACTGTAAAAATGGGAGACCTCAGACCCACTCTTGAGTCTGAGCCTGTAACTGGGCCTGCATGAGCCCTGCTTGCCTCTTCTGGAGTGCGTGAGTTCTTGACACCCAAGGAGTGGCTTCCAGGTCTTTGTCCCTTGGTGTGGCATTAGTTGAACTCCTCTTTGAAGAAAGGAGAAATCCAGAAGTTTTTGGTTCTTCATGTCCTCAAATCAGCCTGTTTGTCCCAAGATCTTGCCACCCATGACAACCACTAACACAAGCAATGAATAGCAAAGCAAGACCTGCACTACGAGCTACAGGATTGACAGCTTGCAGTGACCGCCAACGCAAAACATCAGCAGAGCTATCTGTGAGGGCTGACAGGATCTTTGTGCTACGGCGAAAACCATCTGAAATGCCCAGCCTGCTCTTCATGCTACGACCATCCACAGCGCCCTCCATGCTCCCTGTGGTCTCCTCCACCATGAGGTGGACTGTTCACGTGGGACTTTAGAAGATAACTTTTTAGTGGGACTAACCTTGGCCCTCTATTCAGCCCAAGCTTCATGTCAGTTGGCCTGAACTTGTGACTTTCACTCAGTCTTGCACAACAAGATAATCATGAGTGGCTCATTGTGGTTTTAGGCACTAAAATGTACTTAAATCTTTACATTTGCATGCCTTTGGTTTCAATGATTGGATTGTTGTCATTTTGGTGTCAAATAGTCTACTAAATTTTACTCTAGTCCCTTTACATTGGTGTGGGTTTTTTATTGTGTTGTGCTTTCATTTTAGTGTTTTAGTGCTGCATAAATACTTTAAATATTGCCTCCAAATTAAGCCTGGCTGCTTTTGTGCCAAGCTACCACAGGATTAACCATAAGCTAATTTAGTGACTTTTGTGGTTCACCCTGACAAGGATTGGGGCTGTTGCTTAAGAGGAGCTCACGCCCCTCACAACCAACAACCCAGTTTGTCACAATACTTGTACTATATGATAATAACTGGTGACTTTAATATCCATTTATTTAGTACTTACTATGGGGGTGATTTATAGTTTGATAGAGGGGGTCTGCCAAAATGATGCCCATTCTCCCTACTTAAGGACAGAAGGACCATCAGCTTTCTGTTGACAGAGCCCAGAGAGGGCTCTGTCAATGGAAAGTTTCCTTCAATGGCCTGACAAAGCTGGGCAATCACAGGAAGGGCATTACAACACCCACCTAAATTAGAATGGATGGTGTGATTTCTTTTTTTCTGTCCATCACAGCATGTAAAACAAAATAAACACCACACCCAGTGAAAAACATCCTTGGAGTAGGGTCTAATATTTCTCCTTTTCACAAACAATTTTCAGTGACAAAATATTATTACATCACTGACACCTCAAAGGAGATGGTAACCTATTCACTGAATAAATTAAAAAAATATATATGAATAAATAAATTACCATTTAAAAATGTGAAAAAATGTGAGATCAATGCCTCCTTATTTACAAACAAATACCCTCTTCAATGCCAGGCCTTTTCCCCCTCATGTGCCAGGCCTCTTTTTTGACTATTTGGGGCAATTCGCACTTAGGCACTCATAACATTTTGTCCCCATGAGCTACTCATGCAAAATTTGCGTCTTTTTTTCCCAACGTCCTAGTGATTCTAGAGGTACCAAGGGTTTGTGGGCTCCCCTGGAGGAGACCAAGAAATTAGCCAAAATACAACAACATTTTGTTTTTAATGGGGACAGCTTCTGTTTTTTCCCCTGAAAATGGCATCAACAAAGTGTTTGTGGTGCTAAAGTCACCATCTTCCCAGCTTTAAGGAACAGGCAGACTTGAATCAGAAAAACACATTTTTGAAAAAATTTTGGCATTTTACTGGGACATACCCCATTTTTGCTATTTTTAATGCTTTTAGCCTCCTTCCAGTTAGTGACAGAAAAGTAATATACTGTTACGTCTGCTGGACTCATCTGGGTATGGTGAAATATTGTGCTTGTCGGTTCATCAAGAACCCTAAGTACCCAGAGCCAATAAAGGAGCTGCACCTTGCAATGGGTCTTTATTGTATACCTGGTATACTGCAATTCATTTGGTGAAATATAAAGAGTGAAAAATAGGTATTACAGAAACCTTTGTATTTCCAAAACGGGCACAAGATAAGATGTTGTGAAGCAGTGGTTATTTGCACATATCTGAATTCCGGGGTGCCCATACTAGGATGTGAATTACAGGGCATTTCTCAAATAGATGTCTTTTTTACACACTGTCTTACATTTGGAAGAAGAAAATGTCGAGAAAGACAAGGGGAAATAACAAATGTTCTGCTACTCTATGTTCCTCCAAATCTCTCTATAAAAATGGTACCTCACTTGTGTGGCTAGGCCTAATGCCCGCGACAGGAAATGCAACGTTGACTCATTGCATTTTTACATTGAAAACTGACATGTGTTTTTTGGAAAGTGCCTAGCTGTGGATTTTGATCTCTAGCTCAGCCGGCACCTACCAAACCTGTGCATTTTTTTTAAACTAGTGACCTAGGGGAATACAAGATAGGGTAACTTGTGGGGCTCTCACTAGGTTCTGTTACCCAGTATCCTTTGCAAACCTTAAAATTTGGCCAAAAAAACACTTTTTCCTCACATTTCGGTGACAGAAAGTTCTCCATCCAGCATTCCCTCAAGTCTCCCGATAAAAATTATACCTCACTTGTATGAGTAGGCCTAATGCTCGTGTGAGAGAACAGGGCTGATTGCGAAGGCCCCCTAACTTTTTGCCCCTATTTTCCACTTTTTGCTGGTGTTTTCCTGACTCTGATGGTGCCCTGGGTACTGCTAAACAGTCCCAGGGCTTGTGCTCTGTGTAAAATCAGTATGCAAATTAGGCTAATTATAATTGGATAAGTCCCTAGTATATGGCAGGGCATGTAGGTTTAGGGACCCCAGTGCCCAGTGTCATTTTACAGGCAGGCCTGCCTTACTGGCTGCTTTTAAATTAAAGTTACATGCAAATTCAACTTTCGAATTGAAAGTAGTTCCAAAGTCTTAAACTACCTTACTTTTTACATATAAGTCACCCATAAGGTGTGCCCTATGTGCCCCTAGGGCTGGGTGCCATGTAAGTATAAGCAGGGACCTTATAAAAATAGTTTTATGAGCCCTGGTGAGGTAAAACAGCCAAATTCGTTTTCCCTCATTGTAGTGAATGGCCTCCATAGGCTAGAATGGGGAGACTTTATCTTAATTTTAAACGTCCCCTTAAGTAACAGATACCAAGAGTCTGGTATCAAAGTAATTGTTATAATAAATCCCACAACGTCCAGTTGTTGGATTTAATATACCTTGCTCAGGTAAATAGTTTTAAACTTTACCTGAAAAGTTGCCAACTTCAGCCCTACAGTGTTTTTGCTGCTGTGCTCTGATTGGCCAGCCTCTGGCAGGCTGGCCAGCTGCCTTAATGAGGTGTGAAGTGGCCTGGCTTCACACAAAGAGATGTGCCTGTGGGAGGAGATCTCCCCTCATCAGATGGTGAGGCAGGAAGGGGGAGGGCTGCCAAACTGGTCTTCAAAGGCAGAGAAGGACATTTGGAGCAACCCAGCAACACCCCCACATCCTGCAAACCCAGACAATTAGATGCCCCCGTGGTTAGATTAGGAGAGGGCAGGAGAGGGGTGTGTTTTTAGGATTTTTAGCCACACCAGTGGGTGGGCTCAGCCAGATGTAACCTCCAAAAATCACTTTAAGCCATGATGGATTTTTGAGGAATATTGCTTCCTGGCATTGGTTTTTGCTACACTTCCCAGGAAGTGGTCATCACAATGGGAACGACCCTGCACCTGATGGAAGAACCAGGACCCCCCTGTTTTTCACCCAGGAGAAGGAATAAAACTGGCAGACCTGCACCCACACCTAAGTTCCCTACCAGATCCCCATCAGATTCCAACAAGGAAGAACCAAAGGAGAAGAAGGACTGCCCTTCTGGACTCCTGGCCTGCACCTGGACCCTGCACTCTGAAGGACTGGACCAGCTGCACACTTGGGCTTCACTACAAGAAGGACTTTGCCTGGCTTCAACTGGTTCAAGGAGGGACTCCCTGTTTGCTACAGGTGAAAAATTGCTAACCAGAGTCCCCTGCACCAACTCCTGAAGAAATCAACCAGCTGACCACTGTCCAGTGGCCAAAAAGGAGTTTGCACCAGGTGCATTCTGGGAGTTGTAGTCCACACCCCCAAGGATCATCTCAGATCTTCTGGAACCTTGGGGTGAGCTGCGGACCCCAAAAGAACCTTAAAGGAACATCTGGGAGAAGATCCGGAAGTTTGGAGAAGTTTGGAGAACTTTTGAAAAAAAGCTTCAAAGAGGGACTGACCCGCCACGCCAACTCTATCCGGCTTGCCTCAACTGCAACCCGGCCTGATTTGCAGGTTCGTCCTGGTGAAGAAAATCTCCAAAAAAGAGACTAAGGGAGTTATTACAACTTTGCCATCCGAACTTTGTTCATCCGTCCCAAAAGTGACGGTAAAGTGACGGATATACCACCAGCCGTATTACGAGTCCATTATATCCTTTGGAACTCGTAATACAGCTGGTGGTATATCCGTCACATTTGGGACGGATTAACACCTCCTCCAAAGTTGTAATAACCCCCTAAGTCCGAACGTAGAAAGGTGGCCAGGACCTCCCAGCCAGCGTATCCGAGGAGGGCTCCAAGAACGTCGGATGAAGATCCAGGTTTACCCCGGTCGAAGGATTTTCACCTCGAAAAAACGACCGAAGGTAAAAATCTCGACCGAGGGCTCCCGCGATGCGTATCCAGAGAAAAGTTCCAGGGGGTCGTATTGGACTGGCAGGTTTGTCCCGCTGAAGAAAATCTTCAGAAAAACGACTAAGTGAGAAGGTAAACTTTTGACCGAGGCCTCCCGCGGGCTGTAGCCGAGCTGGGCTCCATCGCGGTCGGACTTAAAGTTTGACTTTGCCCCGGTCGAGGTGCGACCAGATGACCAGATTGGTGCTTTTTGTTTCTAGGCGCTAGAAAACAATAATTCTTAAAAAATTCATATCTCCGGATCCCCTTATCCGATTTTTTCATTTTTGTGTCATTTTAAAGATAAAAATATAATCTATTTTTATAAATTGGTTCTGGATTTTTAAACTGTTTCCTGTGTTTTATTTAATTACTGTTTTGTGATATTTGTATGCTTTACACTCTGTCTCCTAAGTTAAGCCTTGTCGCTCGTTGCCAAGCTACCAAGGGTTGAGCTGGGTATTAATTTACTGAGACCTAACTGGACCTAAGTGGAGGTTAGTGGCCTATTGCTAAGTGTAGGTACTTACCTGCCCTTACCAATAACCCATTTTCCAACAGCTCGCAACAGGAAATGCCCCAAAACACAACATGGACACATCACATTTTCCCCCAAAAAACAGATGTTTTTTGCATAGTGCCTAGCTGTGGATTTGGCCTATTTTGCTGCCGGCACCTAAGGAAACCTACCAAACCTGTGCATTTTTTAAAACTAAATACCGAGGGAAATCCAAGATGGGGTGACTTGTGGGGCTCTCACCAGGTTCTGTTACCCGGAATCCTTTGCAAACCTCAAAATTAGGCAAAAAAAAAAAAACCTTTTCCTCACATTTCGGTGATATAAAGTTCTGGAATCTAAAGGGAGCCACACATTTCCTTCCACCCAGCATTCCCCTAAGTCTCCTGATAAAAACGGTACCCAAGTTGTGTGGGTAGGCCTAGTGCCCGCGAAAGGAAATGCCCCAAAACACTACATGGACACATCAAAATTATCAAATACAAAACTACCTGTTTTTGCATGGGGCAGGACCTGTGTTTTTGGCCCTGGGCTCAGCAGCCATGTAGGGAAACCTACCAAACCGAAAAATTTATGAAAACTAGACACCCGACGGAGTCCAGGGAGGTGTGACTTGCGTGCATCCCCCATTGTTTTCTTACCCAGAATCCTCAGCAAACCTCAAATTTAGCTAAAGAAATCAAATTTTCCCCACATTTCTGGGTGGGATCACCGCACCGGTACAAATTTCCTACCACCCAACAATCTCACTCAGTCTCCGGGTAAAATCATATCTCACTTTTGTAGGTGGGCCAAGTGCCTGTGACAGAGAAGAGCCAAAACCATGTCGAAATTGAGGGGAGCCAAAGCGGGTCCAAAAGGGCAGTTTGAAAAAAAACATTTTTAGACAGATAAGTGGGGCAGAATTTTTATCGGTATAGATGCAACAATGCTGGTTGGCAGGAATTTTGTGGATTCCTGCAGATTCCAGAAGTATCCATCACAAAAATGTGGGAAAAATGTGTGATTTCCAGCAAAGTTCGAGGTTTGCGGGGTATTGTTGGTAAGAAAATGGTGCGGGGTGCATGTGAAGCACATGACCCTGGACTCACCCAGATTTTTAGTTTTCAGATGTGTCAAGGGGCCAGATGTATCATCACGGCCCTTTGCGATTCAGTAATAGCGATTTTTAAGAAATCGCTATTACCGACACGCAAAGTGCCATGTATCACATTTGCGTTTCGGTAATAGCGATTTCTTAAAATCGCAAATGCTATTACCGAATCGCAAATTGCGATACCGGCCCCATTCGCAGCTATGGGCCTATTGGCCCATAGCTGCAAATTTTTTGCATTTCCAAAATTGCGATTTCTGAACCAGAAATCGCAATTTTGGAGATGCAAATCCCCAGGGTGCTGGGGGCTTATGGCCCCCTCTGCTGCACCCCAAAAATGTTTTGGAGAACATGTAAAGTACACACATGCCAAAAGGGCATGTGTGCTTTACATGTTCAATTTAAAAATGCATTTTAAATGCATTTTTAAATTGAGCACCAGGTTACCACCTGGTTGCAGTCCATGGTATTTTGCATGTGCAAAATGGCATTCTGCGAAAAAGCGCAATTTGCGATTTTTTGCAGCATCGCCTTGCAATGTGGATTTTGCGAATCACAAATTGCGATTCGCAAAACCCAGGTCGCAATGCAAGAAATCGCTATTTTAGCGATTTCTGCTTTGTGGTCTGCGAATACCTTTCATGCATTGCAGACCACTGTTTTGCACTCGGAAACGGCCGAATTTTGCGATTCGCACCGTTTGCGAGTGCAAAACATTTTCATACATCTGGCCCAAGGTCTTGTGGATTTTTCTACATGGCAGTGTGCCAAAGTCCAAAAAGTGCAGCCCTCACCATTCTAAGTGGGACGATTTTGAGAGTTAGACAAGCTCTCATGGCCCAAATGTAAAACCAAAACCCAAAATAATCAAAAGCCCTCTTGCTTGCCATTTGATAAGATGTTTTAGTGTGCAGGGGGAGAGGTGAAAGACTGTCACTTCCTTCAGTTGGGGTGGGAGACATAACCATGCCCATACTGGTTGGTAGCCACCACCTCATTATTTTGTTTTTATATACCCTGGCATATAATCGGCTTTTTGCACCCTCCCCCCACAGGGAGTGGATCAGGGAGAATTGCACCAGAACAACTTTGGCCCCGTTTATTTTGGGGGTGGCGGTATGGCCATACTCAACCATACTCAACCCTCTTTTTCTTAACAAAAAAAGTCAACAATCCCTGGCGTCTAAAGGTTTCTGGCCCCCCTGGGGGCAGATCGGCCTAATAACAGTACGCCGATCTGCCTCCAGGGAGGCAGAAGAGGCCTTAAAATTAAATGCCCCCCTAGGGAGCGAATCTTGCCCAATGGGTCGCTCCCCTTATTCATAAATAAATAAAAAAAACTCCCTGGTGTCTAGTGGGCATTTCTGAAGCCTGCTCGCATCACGATCAGGCTGCAGAAATGCTTGTAGAGACATGAAAGGAAAGGCCTTTCATTTCTTTGCCTGCCCCCACCTCCCAGTCAGAAGAGAAATGCATAGCTTTTCTCTTCCCGATCGTGATGGGAGGTGACCTCTGATGAGGTCATCAGACATCACGGGGAGGGGGGTGCTCAGGGGTGGAGGGAAAGCAATTCCCCTTCCATCCCTGCTCTTGGGGGAGGGGTGGGTGGGAGGTTCATAGGGGGAATGCTAGCGCTCCCGCCATGAGCCGGGTGCAGGACGAGCTGGTCTTGTCCACAGCACACGGCGATCATGGCCGAGGACAAGACCAGCTCTTACTGGGCACCCGAGAGGTTAAAGAAAATAAACTGGATTAAAAGCATTAAAAAATGTGGTGGGTTGCTGATCCCAGCAGGCCACCATCCATGTTATAGCATCCAATCCTAGTGGGTCACAAACTGTGCCCCACATAGTGAAGATGCATGAGTTAGCTCGGGTTCTGACCAACAGCAATTTAAATTGTTAAGAACTCACCTATTAGTTGATGGGTCGGTTCCTAAAAATATTTACAGGTCTGAAAAAATACTGATTGCAGTTTGCCACCCCTATTTTCTAACCACATATTAGTGTATATGGCCCTTAGTCATTAGAAAGACAAACTTATGTTGCTGTTCTAACGTTTCAGGCCCTAATGGCATAACTACATAATTAATTACACATTTTTAACAGAGAAGACTTGCGTCCCATCCTTTTTGTCAAGATGTTTTAAAAAATGTCCATTGAATGCAAAATTGGGCCAGATCTATTTTTTATAGTTATAAGTGCTCTGGTTCGGCATTTGTGACTGTCAGAATGCTTTTATTATTTTGGCGTATAGGTTTTTCTTATTGGAGCCGGACCAAAGCTGATTCGTTTGTAGCTAAATGTAATCTGAGGTGGTACAATGAGCAAAAATATGATGAAAATGGATGCAACCCTTAGTAAGCGCCAGTGGATGAGATTATTTCAAGTAGTCCATTCATCACTTTTTGTCTTCTTGATCGTATCACCCTAATTAAGACCAATATGCCCAGATGTGGGTTCTGTGCTCACTGTCCCACTGGAACCAAGCTGTACACCACTGAAGAAGCCCAGATAGACTGAAACCAGTTTTGGGTAATTTGCGTATCAGTTCAGAGGGGAACTGGCTAGGCAGTTTGTGCTGAACTGCTTTATTGAAGCAAGACCAATTTTAATTTGCATATTAGTGGGTCTAATCTTATGTGACATGGTCGGCAAAAGGTGAAGGATTGGGATGCAGCCCCAAGTACTTACCAGTTGCTGATGTTAATTAGGCATTCTGAAAATTCCTTTAATAACATTCTTCATTTTGAGGGTCCTATCTCTCTGTTGAGTTGGCTAGGAAATAAAGAACACAGTAGTGGAAGTGAATTACAAAATTAACTTGAACAGCAAATTTTTAAAACTTCCATGTGGTTTTGCTTTTGGATAGGAAATGCTAGCAAACAATGTAGATGTTTTAGGTCTCAAGCAGGGGAAATTAAATTGTACTCAGACATATCAGACTACATGGTGCTATGAAGTGCTTAATTTGTAAATAAAAGTGAGCCGGTGCCCAAAGCTCTTCTCTGAAGCAAATAAATGTGCGAGCATGGAATACTGAGGCATGGTAATCCTGAAGCCATCTCTGGCCTCTTTAATCCATTTACAGCCACTCCATGCACCTTCAGCTAACTCTTGCAGCTTTCTGCTTTCTCCCTTTCTGACTCGTTTTTTACTTCCTCTGTCTTTCCCATATGTGTCTTTTGCTCGCAGTAAATGCTTGAGGCAGAAAAATAAGTGCCGGCCCTGGATAAATAAATGCGGATGCCCCTCACCTAAACCCACTAGCTCAAATTAAGCACTGGTGCTATGTGTGTATTCCTGGAGCACAACAGCCAGCATTACAATGTATTCAACTATGCACGCATTATAACATAGGAAATGAGAGCGTGTTTTTGGAGGAGTAATTTAATTACAAAATACTGTTGCAATATTTCTACATAGCCATAGTCCTTTGAAAGCATGCCTCCATATTCTTGTGAGTGAGGGATAGGATACATTGGCATGAACACAGATTCATCAGCCAATCTTTTAACTATAAACACATGTGAATTAATGGCTGATATTCACCTGTCTACCGTAAATGTCCCTTCCTTTTCTAATGACTCATAGCTTAGAAATTGGACCAATATTAGTTATTATAAATTGCTTCTTACTGCTTCTTAAAAGTGAAACAACAAATTAATAATGTTCTTGAATAGATTTAAAGTGCCTTTATGATTGTAGGTACTATTTTAGCTTTCGTTTCGGCCTGTGTGGTTTTGAATGCTCTGGATTTTGCATTTGTATGCAATATATCATTCAGAAAGAGTTTTTCAATATTTTCTATTCACTTAACTATATCCACCTTCATTAGAGTAATCAAGATTTGCAACTATACAGCCAGATGTACTAAGAATATATTTGGTAAAGTGTTTGCGAATTACGCACAGATTCGTCCTGAATGCACAGTTTTTTGGTATTTTATCAACCAACCTATGTACTAGTAGATCAGTTCTTAAAATACTGATGACCTACCTCATGAATATTAGTGAGGTAGGCCACAATTTGCGACCCCCTATGATTCACTACCATAACAAGGATGAAAGCCTGGTGTGGTCAGCAAACTAAGATGTGTGTGATTTCTTTTAAATAAAGCAAACATTAGTTTTAATGCAGGTCATGTTCTTTAGAGGACAATGTGATGTGTTTAAAAATATTTAAAGTGTCACAATTTGTTTTAGGAATACGTAGTGGTTCATGTACCACTGTTCACTCCTATAAAATGTTTTTTCAACATTTACAAATGGGAAAGGGTCTCTTAGGGACCACTTTCAGTTTGTGAATTTCTTACTATATCCTTTCCAGAATCATTAAATGGGTTTAGTACATTTTGAAAAGCAATGTTGGTGTTCACAAATCCCTCTAAATTACATATGCTCACCTGGTCCAAATTGACCTAGTAGTCATAAAGCTACAGAAGATGTCCCAGGATTAGATAGAAACTTTTCAAATACCTTTGCAGGTTAAATATATTTATTCAATATAATCAAGCCTAATTATATTTAAATCTGGTTATCTCAATTAGCCTAGTATCAATGTTTTTATTACCACCAGTTAACATCTGTGGTCTCATTTGTTTGAATGTAGTTATTGATTCAAATT
The DNA here is from genome assembly GCF_031143425.1 of Pleurodeles waltl. Taxonomy (NCBI): domain Eukaryota; kingdom Metazoa; phylum Chordata; class Amphibia; order Caudata; family Salamandridae; genus Pleurodeles; species Pleurodeles waltl. The sequence goes on along the minus strand of NC_090440.1, from coordinate 1,060,781,276 downwards.
TTGTGTTAGCACTAAAGACTTTTGGGCTGATTTAGAACATGGCAGATGGGTTACTCTGTCACAACCGTGAAGGATATCCCATCTGCCAATATCTAAACCCAATTATGTCTTATGGGATTTTGATTTCAGGGGATGGGATATCTCTCACCATTGTGACGGAGTAACCCGTCCCGAGTCCTAAATCAGGCCCTAATTCCCTATCATAGAATATAACATAGTTGGTAATTATTAGATAAGCCTAGCATCAATTCATCTTCCTTAATGAGAGAACTTTGGAGTTTCAGAAATATCTGAAGAAACTTTGTATAAGACTCTTAGGGGCATATTTACAAGCCCCTTGCGCCCTTTAGTGCTGCCACAGCATAATTTTTTAATGCTATGGTGTTGCTGGACAGGCCTTCACCCTGCGCCATTTATACAAAGTGGCAGAACAGTACAATTGGGCCACTTTGAAAGTCCTTGCACTACATTATACCTGCGTGGGTATAATGCATGCAACGGAAGTGTTCTCCCACAGGGAGGCCCAAAAAAACAGCACAGTGAAATCTACAAGGTTTCACTGCACCATTCTAGCATCATTTTTAACACCTGCCCAGGGTAGGTGTTAAGCTGACCCAAGTGCTGTATCCTATTGGGTCCCACATTTTTGGCGCTAGGATATAGTCCAGCAAAGCACCACAACTGTGAATTTTTTTTTGGTGCAGTAGTGCTAATGAGGGCCATGGTACACTGTATTGTAAGTACAGCGCTACCAGGGTGTTGTTAGGGGAGTGCAGGGCAGCTCAAGGAAACTGGTGCTTCGGAGACGATTAACCAGTTCCTTGTAAGTATGCCCCTTAATAGCTCCACCTCTACCAAACCATCCTTTTGCATTTTAAGTCTTGGCAACTTAAAATACACTTAGCTACCTTCTGTTGTCATTGATCCACATTGTTCTGCCAGTAAGGTGAAAATAATTTGGGAGAAATGAAAGCATTTATTTATTACTGTAGTAGTGTTAGCCAATGGGTGTGGCTCCAATATGTGTTCATTCAGGTGTGGAGGTGAGGGTAGGCTCATGAGGTCAGCTCCTTTTTTTAAAACATTTTTTTAGGCACAGGTAGATTAAATTATTTGTCCAGAAATACTGGGTGTTGAGTTGACTTATGGAGTCAAACATTGTTTCCCAATTCCATAGTCATCAGCTCTGGGTGTTAGACCACATCTCAGACCTATTGACTTTTGACATAAGTAAAAGGGTAGTAGCCTGCAGTAACAGCTGCTACTCCCAACTTTTCATTTGGTATTTATAGCACTGTTATTGTTACACCTGGTCTCTGTGGTACTTAAGACATTGATGGGCAGAGAAAGTAACCAAGACCTTCTTTTATTATATTCTGTATTTTCGAATCCTTCCCATCAATTAACCCCTCAGTAGCAAACTGGAGGCTACTGAGGGGTGGAAGTTGGGACAATAAGTAACTTCAATCATGGTCAAATTGTGTGCAATATTTCAGCTACCTGTGGCGATTTTGTGATATTAAATGTGTGGTGGCAAGAAGAGCATGATGCATATAAATAGTAGTGCACTTGGGCTTGTTTGGTACAGTGATGGTGAATAGCTATGATGAGCTGAGTGAAGTGCTAATTTGTGTCTTCATATTTGAAAATGAGTGCTGTCTCAGAATCTAGGGTTTGGGATGGACAAATAATTGTTTTGTGGTCTGCAGTATGAATGTTATTGTCACTTGACATCAAACTGACTTTTGACACAATGTAGGGCCATTCTGCTCAGAAGTTGTGCAAATTCTATCAATAAGAATGGACTGAAGTTTAAAAAAGATGCCCTATAACTATTAATATTTCACTTACTTAAGATATTCTTCAAACATAACTTTTCCCCTAACAGCATTGTTCAAATAAATGCAAACGTTGATGCGTGTACTTTAGATTAACACACAATTCCAATTTTTGTTTCACTGTAGTTATAACATGAACCCAAAGGTTGTGATTTTGCAGTGTAATGCTGGTACTGAATTTCTTGACATATAAAATAGAATTATGATGGTTAGGAGATACCTAAGGAGTTGAAGAAATTGCTGATAGCTGATAGTGAACCATTGGTGTCCTGACTAAGGGCCTGGTTTATGGTTTGGTGGCTGTCGGTCAAGTTGGTAGAGGACATTGCCTTCACCATCCTGATGGTAGACTCAAAGATATGTTATGCTGTATTCTAGGGTTCTTAGGTGATGGTCCATTGCATTAGCATTAGAATGTTAGGGGGTTTCACAACCAAAACTGCCATGGGGAACATTCCAAGAAATTACAGTTGGAGCTGCTACTCAGAAGGCTCAACAGCAGTGGCTTTGTTGTCTGGAAATCTTCACTAATAAACATATCTTAAATTTACCGACATTCTGATTGGATGGTTCACACACATTAAGCCTGACAGTACTCATATTTAAAGTTGACTGACAGCATATAGGTCTTCTTTGTATATTGAAAGGATCTGTTTTTTTAATGTACAAAAGGTTTAGGGAAAGGCTGCTGTTGGTTTTGACAACCATTCACCAAAGCTTTTCCTTGTGTTTTTTCTGAATAGAACTTCCAAAGTAGGAGATTGCTTCTAAAATAAACAGGCACAGATGACAGCAACAACCTGAAAGGTTTTTCCAAAGAGGTGAGAGCCATTATATTTTTTTCTGTCCCTCACTGACACATTTTCCTGGTGGTGATGGACCGAACAAAAAAACATAATACTGTCTACCATAAATAGGGAGGGTGTTGTAATGTCCTGCCTCTGACTGTCTTTATTCTGCCAAGCTGTTTGAGTAAGATTTTTATTGTCAGAGCCAAAGAGACAGTTCCCTAATGGAGAACTTAATTTCCGCCCATCTCTAGATAAGGCGGGTGGCCTTCAGCTTGGTGGGCATGGTACTTAGTCAGCTCTCTCACAGAGTACCCTTTCTGCCAAATTTTAAATCAGATAACAGGGTTATATAAACCTTCTCTGCTTCATTCTCTATAAGACTGGCTTAACAGCACAACTGTCATGTAGCCTTGTGTAATCAAGAAGAACAGAGCTTTAAGAAGCAGTATCAAAATAATTACCTTTATTATAGCATTGGATTGGGCTAATGTTTTGTGCTTGTGTCAAAAGAGGGTTTGTATTGTAGTCTTATTGTCTCAGGAAGACCTTCCACTTCAGCGAATATAGTCCCTGTGTTAAAACATAATGATACAACTTTGTGGAAGATAAAAAGTCTTTCAATATCCTTCTATGCCCCTTTTGTTTTCCCCTGGCCTCACTTTGCATCTCCCCATTTTCCTGTTCATATCTCCCACATAAATCAATCTTCCAAATTGAGGGCATTTGATCTGTTTTGTCTTTACCTTCCTGGAATGTATATATGTCATTCCTTCTGATGCAGTAGACTATGGATAGTAAGAAGTGAGCAGTTCAGGTGAAGATTGGAAGGTGTGGCTCATCCTATTTCCTTGATACTGGACATAAAGAATATTGAGCTTCTTTTCACTGGTGACAAGTTCCTTCAAGGACCAGTCTTCTACTCATGCATGACATCTGTTTGTGCTCCTCTACGGCAACTCCTCCTGTACTGTGTAGCCATTTTAGTGGATTTTATTCAACAATTACATTTACAGGAGGAGCATATTTCAGTCCGCAGAGAGAATATTTGGTAGTCATATGCAATTTCGAATAAGGTACGGTACTCTAGCACCGGCCGTTTTACAGGTACCTCACTCTACTATCATCATCAGCTTTGAGCTACACAATAGATATTTTGACACATATGCATGGCATTGACATTGCATGCCTTACACTATGTGCCTCATTTTGTAGGCATTTTCCCTTGGCTACATGTCAGTGGCACCTCTCATTTTTCAGCCATGCCGCCACTTTGTTTAGAGCCTCAAAGCTATAATGTTAGGAATACACACACCTCAATGGCCTGAATTAGTAATTGGTGTTTCTGCTGTACCACAGTCTGTGAGGATTGAATTTCAGCATATCAGTGAGGCACACACCATTTAGTATTGCCATATATTATTTTGGTGGCACATTTCTGAACTTTGCATGGGTTATCTTCAGCTGTGCATCAGTGGGGCACACACCATATATCTTTCAAGGTGCGCACAGGTTATTTTTCAATTTCGACTTCCTTTGTCACTCTGTGTTCCTGTTTACTGTTCATTCTGTATATTACTGCACAGCATGTCAGTGATATGTTCATGATTGCCCATAATTCCATTTTGTTTTTGGCAATTTTTTTGTAATGTGTTTTTAACACCTTACGATTGTGTATTATGATATGAAGTTACAAATGGTTACATCTGCTCTGTGTTACTGTAAATTGTGTGTTTTTCTTCATTATACAGAATGCATCAATGTAAAGTACCTTTGTCTCTATTTGCACTGCATCCTACTGCTTGTGATACTGATTGTGAGCAGTGGAAACATGGATTTACGACATATTTGGATGCCACTGATGGTGATTCATTTACCCAAAATAAAATGTTTGCTATTTTATGTCATTTTTTTAGGACCAGAAATTCTCATAATTTTGAAACATTTTCTTACAGGGCAGTTCTGGGTGATGGTGATAACATTGGTAAATAGCCTTCTGCCATCAAGTCTCTAGATATTAAATTCAAGGAAGACAAACATGTAACTATGGAGATACACTAATTTTACAAAAGGGTTCACATTCCTGGTGAATCTGCTGTATGTTTTGTTGGAGCTTTGAGAATTTCAGCAGTCTCGTGTCAGTATAAGGAATCATCATATTCATGAAAAGCTACATCAACAAAAAATCATAAAGTAAATGATTATAATGATTTTTCCCGTCTCTTCTGATGATGATGATGTACTTACAATCAGGACTTATGAAGAACTTTCAGAAGAAAAATGACTTGGTAAAGGTATTGCATTAGGAGTATGTTCTCAAACCATCAAACAAAGCTAGTAATTTGACCAGTGTATTACGATGGTAAATTAAATGTGGTTAGTGGAGAATTTCATGTGTTTTTCAAATTTAAAGGTAGCATTACCAAAGGGGTGGTCTATGTAGTGAAAGATGATTTGTGCTTGTTAGGATGGTTTGATCAGAGAAGCCCTGGTATGATTCTTGAATCTAATAATCCTTATCAAGTTGTATTGAAGAAACAGTTCTGCAAGATATGGTTTGTGGATAATGATTTTTAGGTTAATATGTTTCCTGAGGTATTCCAAGAAAAATTAGGATTAATGAAAGGGTTTGCCAACAAAACACGTCTAAATGACAGTGCTTAACCAAACGCTCATAAAGTGCCAAGAGTGTTAAGATCAAAGTTAAAGAACAAAATAACAAATTTGTGTAGGCAAGAATGTTTGGATCGATTGGCATCTTTTGTCCAATATAACAGAAATGTCAGCCACATTGAAGGAGGGGGTGGTTTTTATACTTTGTTACTTTATTAGACATGATTTCAGCATCTCATCAGATTAGTTTACAACAAGATTTAAGACATCTGACTTTATTTTTCACTTTCGAAGGTGTGTTTGGTTTTAAATGTATGCCTTTTGGTTTCTGTTTGGCATCTGTAGTTTTTCAAATGGTGATTGGGGGACTGTTTAAGGGTGTCAATGATGTGGTGGCTTTTCAAGATGATGTTTTATTCATTGAAGCTAGTCAAAGTGAACACAATGAAAGACTAAAAAGTGTTTTAGCCAGTGTGTGAAGCAGGGATGTTACTCTCAAATATGACTGATTCAAGTTTTATGTTTTGAGTGTTGATTATCTAGGTTACAAATTGTCTACATAAGGAATGGAACCTGAGTATAGTATAGTCAAATCTATTGAAGCATTTGCCACTCCATTGAACAAGAACCAAGTGAGATCTTTTATGAGGTTATTAGAATTTTATGCCAGGTGTATTACACACTTTACTGACAAAACAGTCAATATACTCAAGCTCTTAAAATACTCTCCCAAGATACCCTCCTGACCCCACTCAATACCTGAGGCTAAGAAGCTAAGACCCTTTGCGAGTCTTCCATCCACCAACCTGAAAGAAAAAACAGATACAAAGCTGGTTACAGATAAATAGGTGATGTCCCGGATGTTTCTAAACAGGTCCAACCAAAGGGATAAGGGCCGAACCTTGACCCGGAAAAAGGAACAAGGAAAAGAGGACCAAAACAGAGAAAGGATAGCAGGAAATAAGGAAGGAGGAGAAATACAGAGGGTGAGGGAGAGAAGAGAACGAGGAATGAAGAACATGAACCGGATAGCAGGCAACACAAAGGACCCTGAGAATCTGGACGGCGGGCCAGACCGAAAAGGAGAAGTAGACATGGATCAGAGAATCGAGGCCGAAGAAGAGCCGGAGGCTGAGTGCTTCAACGCAGAGGGCTGGATCCATGCCATAGATGCCGAAGGTCCCGCCAGGGCTTAGGAGAGCAGTGGCCATGGCAGTGACTGACCAGGTGGGACACATGAGAGAAAAGGGTGAGAGACGGTGAAGCGTCTTTCTCTACACCTGCACTGTGTGTCGGGGTGTCGAATTCTCCCCCCTCACACAGTGGCATTTCACCACCACCCAGCCTGCATGCTAATGAGGAAGGGAGTACTTTCCTCAACTGAATAGTTGAGACATTTTTGTACTTTCTTCCCTCTACTTGTTCATCCCCAACACCTATATTTGTGCTTCTTCGGGTTCTCCGTGCACACCGTCTGGAGAACAGAGAAGCAAGACGAAATATAATTCACACAGGGTGTCATGATGAAGAAAAACATTGAAGAATACAACAAAGTACTCACCACTAGTTTCTTTTCATGCTCTCTTTCTGTTCCTTATTTTTGCTTCTGTATTAAGCCCTCTGGCAGTCTCACTCATCGACCACAGATCTAATCAAGGAAGAAAAAAGGAGAAGACTGAATTAAGACCGCTTTGAAATAAAGGGAAAAGGAAAAAAAGACCCATACATTCAAAAAGGGACAAGATAGATATATATAAATCGTTTCTTTTGGTTCTTTTCTTTTCAATTTGTTAATAAAGCAGACAAGATTTCTCTCCAAACAAAGACTCCAGAGCTTTATTTCAGACCCCAACTCCTGCAAATACATTTGAAGTGATTATGTAATCAAAAGTTTTCTTGTGGCAAAAAAGAGCTAGCTCATGCTATTCTCCTAAAACGTTTTGATACATGTGATCACTTCTCTTATTATCACTGCTGCTGACAGTTTGAGTTTTAAGTGCTGTTCTGCAAGCATATGCTGGTGATAAACAAAAGTATTTGCATTTGCTTCCAGAAGTCTCGTTAGGTGGACCCTCATATTTGATTATCAAAAGAGAGGCGTTGGTGTGTTGGTGAGCCACATCTCCTTTTAAAAAATGTCTTTGGAAATCCAACTTTATTGGTCAAGATGATCACAATCCTTTGCTGGTTTGTTTACCACCAAGGGTTCAGGTAAAGCCACACCCAGGATTGTCAAGTGCAATATAACTTGCAAGAGTGCAACTAAAAGGTGGACTATACTTCTTGGTTCAAATAAAGTACTTGTGGATTGTCTAGCCCCTCTTCCCATGGAACAAGATGAGAGTGATAATATTAATGAAGATATGTTGTTGTGGGCTTGTGCTGTTAATTGTCTTACCCAGGGTGCCATATCTGAAAATGAGTGGTTAGTGCAAAAGAATTTGGATCAGGACATCGTGAAGGAAAATGAGTACATTGTGAAAGGTTTGTTGGTGAATCTGTGGTGAGATGTCTGAAAGCAAAATGTTGGGGGGCCTGACTCTATTGGCCCCTAGAAATTCTGTGAACTCTGTTCCTCATTGTGCGACACGCCTAGAGGTGTAGTTGCAGAGCTGTTTTTTAGGGGGCTGGGGCCTCCTGCTGCCAATTCGATCAAAAGTGCTCCTGTTATCCTGCAGAGCAGGACTCCTGAAAGCGAAGTGTCGAGGAGCCTGACCCTACTGGCCCCTAGGACTTCTGTGGACTTCTGGTGCCCCATTGTGCAACACACCTGGAGATGTAATTGTAGAGCTGTTTTTTTGGGGGAGGCAAGGCTTCTGCTGCTGACGTGCTCAAAAGTGCTTCTGTTATCCCACAGATTGGGATGCCCCACGCAGGCAAAACCTGGGCTAAAGACGGGCCCGTCTGTACCTGCCTGCAGCCCAAAGAGGCTGGGCCCCATCTCTTGGCTTGATGTCCATTGTTGTTTCACACATTTCTGTTTTGGAGTGACTAAATGGCAAATAGTAAGTGGTGTTAAGTTTTATGGGGTCCTTGGGATTTAGATGTGTTATTTTGACATGCTTCGAGTGAAATGTTTAAGTGCTTTCTTTCTTCTGTAACTTCATATTTTGTCAGCCTCCTTGCTTTTATTTGAAAGTGGAACCATGGGTAAAAAGAAGGTAAACTACAATAAGGCCTCATCGGGGTGAAATTACACTATAATAGGCTTATTTCTGGCCAGAGTTGTAAGCGTTGTTTTTAAAGAGATTGACTTGGCATAAAGGCATTTGTCTCTAGGATGCACTGATTAGCACATTTTCCTACTATGGGCACAGCAGTTATGGAGGAGGGACTTGATCCACCCAACACAGTCAGCCATTTTGTTTTGGATTCTAGCCAGGGAAAGCCTTATGCTGGCACTGCTGCACCCAAACCTAGTAAAGAACTGCTGGCTAACGTATTACCAGCTTTTTCTCCAGCTGCCGAGCATAACAGAAAGTCTAGGCAAATTGCTGACTCACTGTCTCCTACTCCAAAATCAGTTTCTAATTACCAGAACAGCATGGGTATCACACAAAACAATGGATGGGATACATCTATACAAAATATTTTTAGCTACCTTGAAAAAGTGTTTGGACCCTCTGCGAGAGAGAATTGATCATTTGGAGATAGCAGTTGGGAAAACTTTGCCTGTATGCTAGGAGCAGCAGAAGATGCTTCAAAAGAGTGTCAAAGAGGGTGTCAAAGGGTAATGGACATCAGTGGCCCGGACCAATCCTGCAGTCTGGTTTGTGTCGAGAAGCCCCAGTTCCTGCACCCAGTCCATCTAGTCTTTGCTGTGAACCCAGCGATACCCTGCAACATTTTGCAAGAGTTTCAGTCTGCAACACAGTTCTCTCAGTTACCAGTGATTAACCTCCCTACTGCTTGTTGCCCATATGTTGTTGTTCTGGCTGGTGTTCCCCAGTGCCTAATTTTAATCAGGAACCACCCTCTCAGCTTCAAAACTAGGTGTGCCATTGGCTAGCTAACCATTCTATTTTTAATGTGCAAGACTATAAAAATATCTTACTGGTACATCGAGTGGCCTTGATTGGCCCCTCCAGCAAGTCCCTTCAAGGAGACTGTATTATTGTTAACTCTAGGAACCTATGATTGCGAAGAAAATTTTGTCTCAGAATTTTTCAGAAGGGTGGTTTTAGAATTCTCCCTCTTGTTTTTTTCTGTAGGCCTCCCTATCTTCAGTGGCATTCAGTTCTACCTTTGGTCCCGCCAACATTAAAAAGTCTTGATGATATTAATATAGTGTGTAATATTCACTTTAAACCATTAATAAAACTTAATGATCAGGATTGACAGTCTATGTGCTCCCTGAAACCGAATTTATGCACTAAAGATAGGGAATCAACTCTGGGGCATTTTAGTGGCGATGTTCTCTTTTTGATTATTGATATGACCTCCAGTGTTCCGGTTATTGGGTTGGATACAGCTAATACTCCACTATCATTGTCATGTGTTCCTTTTCTTGGTGTTGTCTTAATGAGAGAGCTTTATGCTGAAAGTTCAAGCTGCAATAAGTGCTTTGCTCTGATTAGCTGGAATGTGGCTGGCCTTTAAAGCAAGATCTCCAATTCAGAATGGCTTTCTTTTGTTAATAACTTTGATTTTGCAGTTTTCAGAAAACTTGGGCTGTTTCACCAATTGTATTGTATACAATGGTTCTTTGAGTTATTCTTGCCTTGCTATTGCCTCTCTGCATGGGAGAGCTGAAGGAGGCCTTGCCATTTGGGTTAAGCCTAACCTTAGAATTAAAGTGTTGAATATGAATACGGGTAGCTCCGCCTATTAGGCTTTGCTTACCCAGGATTGTGAGCACTCTTTTAGTTTGTATTTAGTTCATTTTTACAATAATAATTTTACTAACTCCTACAGCACGCTATTTGAGCATCTATTTGGTTTTATTGCAAATTTGAAATCTCATGGGAAGGGTACCACCTCCCAACCACAAATTTTAATATATGGGGATTTTAATGAAAATGCAGATCTTGGCTTCCAGAGCTCTGTTATGGATATTGCACCCTGGAATACCAGGGTTCTGGAGCTGAGGGACTCAGCTGCTCATTTGGATCTAGAAAATGTTGTCAACTATTTTCAGGGTTCTTATTCGGATAAGCCAACGTATAGAGGAGGGGGACAAATGTCAATTATTGACTACATATTTGCCTCTAAAAGTTGATTGCATTGGTGCTTAAATGGTGCAGTGGTTGAAACCCAGTGGAGCAGCCACAATGCCCTATTGGTTGAAGATGCTTTTCCATTTGACAGGGATAAAGGTCACCAACGTGTGACGGTATTAGCAAACATACTAATGATGGTTTAAGGGTAGTGTGGCACCCTAGAGATCCTTCAGCAGCTTAAAGGGCCTTCTTAAAGAGAAACTCTCAATTTTCCAGGGTTGTCTAGAAAAGGGTTCTAGGGGTGAGTTATTTCCAGTTATCAGCAATTGTGTGTTATTATTAAGAACTCTTAATTAAAGTCTCCTAAACCCATCTTAGAACACCCCGTTGGTTCGATGCGAACTGTTCGGCTGCCATTGTTTGAGGAAGGAGTTAGCTGAGTCCCCAAGGGATGTAAGAGCAATTCAGGAGGCTAGAAAGGTTTATAAATTGACCATTAAGGAAACAAAGTGCTTCCTGTTTAGAAAAGATTGGTGAAAGACTTGAAATGGCCACTGACCATATTAGCAGCAAGGTATTCTGGGTAATAGTAAGTTGGTTTGATCAGAGAGATGCCCCTCCAAACCCTCTTCTGAGCAGCAATATCTCTGGTCAGGAATGGGTAACACATTTCACTAATATATATGAAATAGAGAGGGACAGAGAGTGTGAGGATGCTTTGCAACAATACCTTGTTCATTCTGCAAGTCACTCTACTGGAGGTAGAGGCTGCTATTCATCCTAGTGTGGACGGTAAGGCACCAGGTCCAGATGGGATGTCCATGGATCTATTTAAATGTAAATTAAATCTATGGTGACCCTTACTTGTGACCTATTAATTAACTCTCTATGTAATAAGATTCCTGCATTTTTCCACAATTGTAACAATTAAAAAAAAAGGAGACAGGGGGCCACCCAAATGCTATAGGCCTATGCCTTTGGTTGATCGCTCTGTTAAGATGTTGGGAGGGTCATTTTTAATCCACTTCAATGATTGTTTACTGAGAATAAAATACTATCCTCATGTCAGTATGGCTACCGTCCAAGCCTAGGTACAGTAGAGCAGTGCTTGAATTTACATCTGATAGTGAACAAATACCCTGTAACTAGGTGCTGCCCACTGTACGTGGTCTTTATGGATTTGTCAACTGCTTTTGATTGCATAAATACTCGTAAGCTGTGGTAGATGTTAATTAAATTAAGGTTAGATGTTGCCTTAGGCAAGTTCTTGCATGGTCTACATTAAAATCTGTGCATCAGGGTGCGATAGGGCCAGTCTGGTGAATTTTCTGATATTTTTCCATTAGCAAATGGGGTGCAGCAGGAGTGCATGTTGGCACCCCTTTTTTTATTTTATATGTTAACGATTTGAATGTCTTTGTATCCAATTCAACTTTGGATTTGCTGAAAATTGCTAGCTCTACTGTTCTGGCTTTATTAAATGTCGATTTTGTTGGCTAAAACTGCTTGTGCCTTACATAGCCTGATTGATTCCTTTGTGTTATGTATGTGCAGCTTAGACATGAAAACACATTTTGGAAAATCTCATATTATGGCTTGTGGGCCCAGCAGGAGAGCATTGACAGCTTTAAGACTGGGAGAAATTAGTGCTGTTGGGAATTTTTGGTACCTGGGCTTGGATTTTATCTCAAGTAATACTTGCCAGACACACACAAATATAGCCCAATGGAAACTTGGAAGGTCAGTGGGTTCTCTTTTTCTTGTAGTTAATAATAATCGTAGGTCAACAGTCTCCCTATTTGTTAAAGTGTACAAAATGCAATGTATTCTCACAGCTGTTTATGGAGCCAGGGTGTGGGGTTATCAAAACACTGCTGTTATACAATTAGAAGAACATAGAATCTGTAGGAGATTGTTGAACCTCCCACCCTCAAGTGCTAATTTTATTTTGCACACCAAATTGAAGCAAGAGTATATTTTAGATAATGTTAGATTGGGGCCCCTTCTGCTCTGGGTGAGCATGAGGAGTAATAATGAGGCAAGTTTCAACAGGGAAGTAATAAATGATTGTTTGAATGTGGATAATGGGCCCTCTATTCTTGGCTAAATTATGTCAGCAAATCTCTGCCTGATATTGGTCTTCCTGAACTGTTTAGCTCTTCTGGTTCAATCCTAAAACCGATAAAAGGGTGGTGAGGTTGAAGTTTGGTGAATGTACCTCTTTACAGAGGACTCAGGATGCCATTCGCAGACATACAATCTGCCATTTTTATTCTAGTTTGGCAGTTCGTGATACAGATCTGTATCTTACACTAGAGTCAACTTGTTGGGAGAGGTTCCTCCTCTTTAGATTTAGGCCAGGGATTGTCTGTGGCCAGCATGTGAGGCAGCTTGAAACCCTGCTGTTCTTGTCATGGTTGGGTGGAACAATCGCTGCACTTTATGTTTTTTTTTGTTTAGCTTTGATCGTAGGCTTTTTCTGTTCTTCCTTAAACCTTTATTGAATAAAATAGATTTTCAGAAATGTAGAGCCGTCTCAATCTTTCTCCAAATGTTAAACAGCCCTGACATTTGTTACAGAGTGTGCTGCTTCCTCAAGATGGCTAATCGTAGTAGAAATTCATTGGAGAGTAGTTAGCTTGATAGCTGTGATCTTGGGGTGGTTAGTCTTCTGTTATATTGTCATTTTTTTATGTCTTTTATGTGATGGATCTGTTTGATTTTAAATTTTAAAACGGGAATGAATTGAGATTGCTATTGATGTATTATTGTATTCTTTATTTTGTGCTCTTATGAACTTTTTAATGATTGAATAAATATTATTGAATTTAATTGAATTGGGTTTGTGGCATGGTATACCCATGTGCCAGAAGAGCTTTAAATAAAAAAATGGTTCAAATTTTTAAGCTAATTTGTTGATGGTTCCTAACGGTATATAGAACAAATTCTTAGCTTTAGCTCACTAAGGTCACATTGGTATTTGGAAAATGAAGAGAAGACTAAGGCAAAATGTTTGCTGGCGAGGTTTAGACAAATGTTTGAAGCATTGTGTACCATTATGTAGGCCTTGTGCCATTAATGACAAATTGCAGGTCACTATTCTGAGTCGAGTAGAGGCTGGTCCAGTTCCTGAGTACGTTTGGAGTAAAGTGGCTTGTCACATTATTGGAGCAATTGTTTTGAAGGGTGGTATGTATAGGAAGGCATTGAAGTATTAGATTTGTAACATTTTTGGCCAGACTGCAATTTTGTGAGTGTGGTCAAGAGCTGAGGGGTAAAGTACTGTCTTCCAAATTGCTGGGATCCTGGATGGGTGAGTTTGTCATGTCAGATGATCAATTGCATGGATTCAAGAGCAAGGGAGAACTTGCCAAGTCTAAATATGTAAGAACAAGAAAGAAGTGTTTGAAGGTGTTTGGATGATTTTGAGAGGGTTAGGTTTTCCAGAATTGTGCCTCAGAGCAATTCAAGACTTTCTGCTCCTAAACAAGCGCTGAAGGTGAAGAGGTGTGTGGTAAGTTTGGATGGCAGTAAATGGTGGAATGAGGACGAACTGTTGATTGCACCACCATATATCATGTGTGGTGATAAAGATGCAAGTAGTGGAAATTATTATTGTAATACATGATGCAAAGGTGATAGTTGTGATACCAAGGTGAGAAAAAGAGTTAGTGAGCACTGGTATACATAAGTCACAACATGAGAAGTATTTACCAGAATGGTTTGGAGGTTTGGTAATGATATATCTCATTACTGGTGTGTGTTGGTATATGCAGTCTCAAAAAAATGAGGGCCTGATTTAGATCTTGGCAAGAGTTCAGTCATCTCACTGTGACAGTGGTTTCAAGTATTCCATCAAGCTGACGGAATTCCAACTGCTGTATTTAGAGGTATGACGGCTTACTCGCCTTCCATTTCAACAGAATGGAGTCCAATTTATTAGTGGTCTACCGCTGCTTACGCACAAAACTCCAATGCTGGCTAACAGTACTCCGTCACCATCAGGGTTGCGGGATCGTGCTAACCTTATTAAGATTTCACAGCTATGCTAGTGTTTTTCTGGTGGCAAATTTCTGACAGCGGGACTCCATTGTGAAACCCACTCAGCATTGTACTATGGCTGTGGCTATTGGATGAATGTCAGCAACACACACTTGATGTATATTGGTGTAAGAAAGTCATTGTATTTTGCCCTTATCACCCCCATTGTTTGACTTATATCCATGGTTACTGACTCTGACTGTGCCCAGGGTTCTGCTAACCACACCCAGGACCAGTGCTCTGTGTAAAAGGAATATGCAAATTAGGCCTAATCATAATTGGCTACCACAGTCTACTTATAGGTCCCCAGTATACAATAGGGACGGAGTGCAAGAGTTTCAGAGGATTTAATGTACTCTAGTGTGCACTGCTGTAGTGTCTTCTATCATTTTAAAGTCATCCCTGCTTTACAGGCTGTTTTTAAAAGTAAATTATACACAAATTCGACTGTTAATTAAAAGTACTTCTAAAGTCTCAACTAACTCATTTTTACATATAAGTAAACCTTAAGGTTTCAAGGTCTCTGCTAAGTGCCCCAGGGGTAGAGTGACTTGTAACTATAAGCAAGCACAAAAGATGTTTTATATGCCCCAGTGAGATAAAAACTGCCTACTTTTTTTTTTTTTCCTATTGTATTACAGTAGCTCAATAGGCTAACAATGGGAAACTTTATTAAAGTAGAACTTTCACTAAGATGGGCTTCAATTTCTGTTCTTGGACTCAAAATGATAGAATAAATCTAACAATTTGACACTGTTAGATTTATTATAACTATCACAGAAAAGAAGTTATAGAACTTTCTTTTCTGTAAACCAAAATTCATTTCTCCAGCTGCTCTTCCCTGATTGGCCAGCCTCTGCTAGGCTGAGCCAAGCTGCCTTAATGAGGTGTGAAGTGGTCTACACTGGGACAATGGGGCATCTGGTGCATGGAGACCTGCAAGCAGCAAAGCAAGAGGTAGGAAGGCTGCTGTGTAGCCAAACTGGTCTTCAAAGGGAAAACAACACTTAGGAGAGGACACAGGCACACCCCTTCTTCCTGTCACCTGAGCCAGATGGGAGCCCAAATGAGATTAGCAGAACAAATAGAGAGGGAATATTTAGTGTAATGATCCATATCAGTAGGATGGCTTAGCCGAATTCCCGACCTCAAAGAGAGATTTTTCTACATCTTGGAATTTGGAAGAATAGTGCTTTCTTGGGCTGATGTTGACAAATTTCACAGGGAGTGGTCACCCCAAAGGGTGGAACCCTGCACCCCCTTTTGTCCAGGGTACTCCCTGCTTGCCAGCCCAGGAACACTTGCTGAATATGGGAGAGTTGTCCAGCAACTCAGATCACTGCCTGAAACTGCAAGGAGAAGAGGGACTATCCTCCTGGAACCCTGGTCTGCACCTCAAAGTGCTGAACTCTGCATGACTACACCTGCTGCACACTGAGGGACTACAGCCCTAAGGATTTTGCCTGGCTTCAAGAAGTGAAAGAGCGGACTCCCTGATAGCAGCAAGTTAATATAGATTCACCTCCACCATCTCCATCAAGAAGATCCCAGCTGGACAGCCTCTAGTGGCCTTTGAAAGAATTAGTCAGGTGCATTTTGGGAAACTTGGGCCCTCATTATGACATTGGCAGTAAATGCCGCTTATCGCCACGCTGACAGCCGCCAACTTACCAACACACTGCCGAAAATCCGTTCACCATATTATGACACACACACACCAAACCGACAGAGTACTGCCACATACACAAATCCACCAGCCGAAAGGTCAGTGCAAAAGTGGCGGCCCCAAAACCCACACCGTTACGCCATCAGAATAACGCTCATCACATTATGACCCACAAATCACCACAGCGGACATTCAACAGCGGTAAACCATTGATGGTACATACCGCTGTGCTCACAATGGACACCCATAGACAAAACACCACCACATTGGACAATTCAAACAACACACACCTGACACCCATACACACATCACACCCACACATCCACACCACTATAAAATACACACCCACATTACCCACAACCCTTTACAAATACAAATCATTGCCACCAGACAGACATCAAGCCCACTGTGACAACAAGACACACACACACCACTCACACCCAAAACACATCACATAGCACTCATGTCACAACAAAGGCACCACCATTTCACTGAGGAGTTAAGGGTCATGGTGGAAGAAATCGTCAGGGTGGAGCCACAGCTCTTTGGATCACAGGTGCAGCAGATATCAATAACAAGGAAGATGGAGATTTGGCAGAGAATCTTGGACAGGGTCAATGCCGTGGGACAGCACCCAAGAACAAGGGACGACATCAGGAAGAGGTGGAACGCCCTACGGGGGAAGGTATGTTCCATTGCAGCAAGACACCAGCTCGCTATATAGAGGACTGGCGGTGGACCACCACCTCCTCCCCCACAACTCACAGCATGGGAGGAGCAGGTACTGGCAATACTGCATCCTAAGGGCCTGGCTGGAGTTGGAGGAGGATTGGACACTGTTAAGTTAACTTTTAACAATTATCACTCTCCACACTTGCATGCCATCACACACCCTCACTCCCATCACTCCACTCCATCCCACACACTCCACCATCACATCACACTAATCCGAATGCCAAGGCCTGCATGCTGTACCAATGCATGGGCACCCCTCCTAGCCCTGCATGGACACTCATCACTAAAGCATGCACAGCATAGGGAAACTAACATAACCACAGTACACCAACATACACTAGCAAAAGCTGGCAGGGGAACACCAACCATGGAGGGGAAGCCACAGAAGTACAATTGTCAGACACCTGAAGCATAATACATCATTTACATCCGCACAGGTACCCCAGCCAATGTCATGGAGAGGAGGTGCCACCACTATCCAGTCCCCCAACAGAAGAGGCCCACAGTGATGACAGTAAATCTGGATTTCTGGATCTGGACGATCTACCTGGCCCATCAGGGACTACTGGACAGTCGGTCACCCAAGCCCAGTCGCAGACCACCACAGAGCCTCCCCCATCAGGAACCAACACCACATCACCCACCCAGGGTACCCACACCTCTGTCCCCAGGACACGCCAATCAGCACTGTGCCCACCTGTACAGGGACCCAGGCCACACCTCATACACAAGACAATCAGGGACCTGGGGTCAGTGGCAGTGGGCACACCGTTGAGGGGACAGAGGCACAGACCAACAGGGACACTGGGAGGACTGCTGTGCACCGGGGTAGGACAGGAGCAGGACACCGACTCTCCAGGAGGCACTCTCTGAGATCCTGGGAGCCTAGAAACATTCCCAGGACATGATGGGCCATATCCTAGACAAGGTGCAGGAGAACAGGCAGCTGCAGGAGGGACAGTATCAGGGGATCAGGGAGGGCTTGCAGGCCATCAACAACACCCCTGTCTCCATAGCAGGGGTGCTGGCAGATATGGCCAACATTATGAGGGAGGCAGTGTCACACCAGCGGGCCCCTGCCACTAGCCAGTCATCTGAACAGCCCTCCACTTCCGCTGCCGCTAGTGACCAGGAGGTCCCACCACAGGACCAACAGGCCACCAGCACCCCTCCCCCTGCAGAAGGTGAACCACCCACAAATGTTCCCTGTGAACCAGACAGCAGCCAAAGACACTTGCCAAGACCACTGCCAGGAAATGAGACTCTCCTCATTGTCCCTCTTGTGTTTCACTCTGTCAACTTGTCCACCTTGAACTGCCATTGCTCCCCTTTCTGTGTCCCCATGGACAATGCACCTGTGCTACAAACAGACTGGAACAATACCGTGGACTTTCCTTCATCATCGCCCCATTCCATTGCACCTTCCCCTCTATATTTTAGCACAACAATAAACACCCTTGGATAAAACTTGACCACTAGTATTTCATGTATGGCAAAATTGTTTTGATTGAAACAGCTACAACCATTGAAAATGAACTGTACATAGAATGAGCTTAGAATTAATCACCTGTAGCTGGCTGTTGTGATCACACCAGGGGAAAGTGTCATATTACCAATATCTGCAAAAAGAATATCGAGAGGTAACAGTAAGTGGGCAAAGAAGTGGGTAATGCCAGCATGGCAATGCCACACAGAATACAACAAAAGTCATAGAAATGGAAAGTTGCACTGTCTCACCTGTGTGTCATTGGAAGTACTAACGTATCACAGATGTTCTGTTGTCCACATCCTCATCCTCTGCCTCCTCATCCTCACTGTCCTCAGGGTCCACTGCTGCCACAGGGGCATCTCCAGTCTCCTCCTCCTGCAGAAAAGCTACATGGCATCTGAGGGCCAGGTTGTGCAGCATGCCACTACTATCTGGCAGACCTTCTTGGCTGAGTAGGACAGGCATCCACCTGTTAGATGGAGGCACCTGAACCTGGCCTTCAGAAGGCCAAAGGTCCTTTCAATGATCCTTCTGGTTCGCCCATGTGCCTCATTGTAACTTTCTTCTGCCCCTGTCCAGGCATTCCTCACAGGGGTCAGCAGCCATGATAGGTTTGGGTGACCAGAGTCACCTGCAAATATTGAGGGACAACATTTAGCCACACACTATCCTACATGGCCATCACCATAGGCATACACCAAAATATACTGGGTGGGAACCAGGGCTCACCTATTACCCATTACCATTATCACCCAATAGCACTACCCAATGTCCCAGAATGTAAAAATGGGCACTATAGCATTCCTGTTACCAACTGTCTGATGTATTAGAGTAACTTTATTATCTCATTGAGAAGGAGGGCCCACAGCCTACGACATTCCTTATGTGGGCAACTGATGGCTGCCCTAAGCGGGGTCGCTCCCTGAGCAAAGTAGGGTAAACACCATCTTCCAGTTTGCAAATGAAAACACAAAAACCCACCAACGCTGTGGGCCTCATGTTAACCCCTTCACTGGCCCCCCTATGGAAATTCCAACACTGTCCACATTATCTTCATGCGTTTGCTATGTCTTATAGAATAGGCCCTGAGGATAGAAGAAGGAGTAATGTAGTCAGTCCACCTCTTCCTTTTGATGACCCCAGAATTGACAGACCTAAAGTCAATAGAAGTAATGGAGAGCTAAAACGTAGGGGCCCCAATATGGCATCTGCAAGACAGACAAGACAGACAAAAAGGGAGGTGGCAGGTTGAGATGTCAAGAAGCCACCAAAAGCTACACATTCCCATCTCCCATTGAGGGTTGTCTTGTGGAACATTGCTGTTGTAGGCCCCAAACTAGATTGTATTGATTGGGGTCTTTTATTGACTAGTTTGACATCTGCCTGTTTCAAGAAACCTGGCTAACCACAAAAGTACAACATGCAGGGTTTACTATTTACAGTAAGGACTCAATAGCCTGGGTGAATGTTAGAGCTTCTGGGGGATTGATGTCTTGGGTTAGAACTCATCTTGGTGCAGAGTGGAAGTGGTTGTGATAAAGTCAGAAGACATCCTGTGTGTTAACTTATTATTTCCATTTGACATAGCTGTCAATTTTTAAGACTTTTACTCAAGACCTACGAGCAATAGACAGGAATCATCTACAGTTGAAATGCTCACAACACACCTTGCAGCACTGCCTGAAGGAGTTCATAAAATAGTGGACGTGATTTTAATTGTCAATTTGAGCCTCTAGATATAAACTTTAATGATCTTACGCAGGAGGGAGGGATAGAGTCTTGTCTATTCCAGACTTGACAATAACCCCTATAAAGAAATGGTCTTAGCTGGCCTTACAAATAAATGCCTTGACTTTAAACTAGAGAGTACGTGCTTGCCATGGGTGAACCCAATTTGACAGGGAAGGAAGGCATACTTTCAATGTAACCCAAAGTACTAGCCTAGTAGATTATATACTTGTGGACGTTAGACTCTTGCCATATGTCGCTGACATGGATCCGTAACAAGGCATGATAGTGACCATAATGCCCTTGCTCTCAATATGGATCTCCCAGCCAGTAGAGCAACAGTTACTCCATTAGACCTTTTAGATGGCAGGCTTCAACTAGCAACAAACAAGTGTAGAATTAAATGGAGTTTAAATGCACATTCACAGGAATCAGTCAAGTCTATTTATAAGTTGGTGAAGACGAGTCGAGGAGACTTTTGCAAAATAGAGCCCCTTATGGCCAGGAAGAATCCATAGCGAATATTAGGGAGGTTCATGACCATTTGTTTGAAGGACTCAAAAATATTTTTACGTACAACCCAAATATGTGGGAGCCAGGAGAAGCCCACCTTTCTGGTTCAACAGTCACTATAGAGCTGCCAAACTCACACTTTTCATCTTGAACAAATGCCAGGATAGAGGCATGATTCAAGCTGAGAGTGGCCTATAAAAAAGCTGTTAGATATACAAAGAGGGAATGGGACCAAGATAAATGGGCCGCCCTACTGGCTTCCACCAAAGATAACAACCAAACCATATTCTGGAATACAGTGGGTACTGGCAACACTCAGGGAATTGCTGATATTGAAAATAACATTGCTGCAGACATATGGATTGCTCATTTTTCAAATCTTTACACCTTGATATCAGAAGCCTGTCCACCTCTAGCACTGGCGAAAAGCCTCCCCATGATAGGTTTAGAGGGAGCTGTCACTAGTGATGAGTACCCCATTATCACTAATAAAGAAGTGATTTCACTCATTAAGAAGATTAGACCTCACAAGGCACCAGACATCAAAGGGATTCCGGGTGATTTGTTTTTGGCTGAGACTAAGGTCAGGGGTCCATATTTTGCGCTACTATTTAATGCCATTATGGGTTGGTTTTCATTCCTTCATTATGGGCAGGGTCTGAAATAATCCTTATACACAAGAAGGGTTCCCCATTGTTGCCAACCAATTACATATACATTAGCCTTATCAACACTATGCAAAAATGAGTTAGTAGAGTCATTCTAGAAAGATTACAAGAGTGGATGGAGGCTAATGATATCCTAAGTCCACTGCAAATGGGCTTCCTTAACTGCATATCAACCATAGACCAATTGTTTAGGTTGCAGTTGTTGTACTGGAAAACCGTTGCTCTTGAAGGTGGTAGACTCTACAAGGTCTTTGTAGACCTGAGATCGGCATTTGATCTTGTCCACAGAAATGTTTTGTGGCAGGTGATGGCTGAGATGGGTGATCCTACTTACTTATGTATAACCATCGAAAGGCTCCACTATCAAAATTTTGCTCAGGTTTGTTAGGGTCAGCCAGCAGAAGTGACAAAAACATTTTCAGTTAATAGAGGCATAAGGCAGGGCTGTATTCTTTCCCCTAACACTCTTGAGGCTGTACATTAATGATTTTGTTCCCTGCTTGAAGAGGTGTCATAATGATGCTCCTTTTATAGCCAATCTGAGGGTGCCTGCGCTAATGTTCGTAGATGGCACACTCCTCCTATCTAGTTCACCCATGGGCATCCAGAAGATATTGGGCAAATTTATAGTAACTTTTGCACTGAGAGGGGTCTGGAAGTGAAAGCGGGATAAACAAAGTATATGGTATTCAACTGGTGCCATACAATGTGGCCCAATGCCACCCTGAATGGAATGACGTTGGAGCAGGTGTACATCTTTGAATACACTGGGATGATTCTCAATGAGCGGTTGGATTGGGCTGCACATATTTCCAAGAGAAGGCTCAAATTGGAGCAATTTATTGGTGGGCTGATAAATGTTCACCAAGGATCCTTTTTAAACCAGATGCCCAGTAACAAAGATTTATTCCTACCAAGCACTGGGCTTCACTTTCTATATTGTGGAGCTCTGAGGATATAAGAGTGCCAGCTCCTTAGAAGTGGTTGAGTTTTGGTTCCTGAAGCAGTTGTTGAGTCTTCCGGTCAGCACTCGGCTGACCCCTCTAAGGCTGGATATGGGGCTTAGGACAATTTCTGAAGGGATTGCAATGCGACCATTACTGTCCTGGCGAAGAATCTGGGCAACCTCCGAGCAACTTTCCTAGTGTTGCGGCTGGAAGAGATACTCAATCTTACACGGGCAAGCGATCCACTATGTATTAAATGTGTAAGAGACACCTTGATAAGTAAGTGGAAAATGGCTTTGGGAAGACCCTGTGTGTAATAATACACTAATCATTAAATTGGAGCTTAAAAGAAGCTTCATGAATTTTAAATTTATGTACCCTTATGACAAGCTCAGCCCTGGGCACCCTGGCAAACTCTTTCCTACAGGTTTAAGATTATTATAAAGATGAACAGTTCCTTGATTAAACTGAACCCAACTTGGCTAGAAAGCTCTATGTACAATTTAGATATGGGTCTTCAACAGCATACACATTTATTTGTAAATGGGCATGTTCTGATAGCGCAGCAGAGTGGAATTGCCCGTCCTGTGGACTCCATGCAGAATCTGTCGTACATGCCCTCTTTTTTTTGCCCAGAGTATACCAAGGCTAGGGCTAAATAGTTGGTCACAATCTGCAGGAATCTTGGAACCACGCTGCATTTGGAATCCTATAGAATCTTACAGTCGGGTACCAACAAATGCATAGTATTTGCTGTGTCAGGTATCTATTTGCAATGTGGCAAATTAGGGAACAAAACATTCAAGCCACTGTGAGGGTAAAATCATTCTGTATGAATGTCTCTTGGTATAATGTATTGACAATGAACTATGCAAACATCGTTCTGTTGCCTGTTTTTAGCATTAGACTGCTTTTTTACAAATATAATTGCTTGCTGAGCCAACAATCTACCCGATTTATTGTGATGTTATGGAGTCCAGAGTTTTATTCATTTTTAATTAATTGTTCCTGTATTTATATGGAGACTGTTTGCTTCTTTTATTCTTATCCTTATCAACTAATATAAATGAATATAACTCTTTATTACTTGTATTGATTTTTAGTTTTCATTGTATCTATTTCCTTGTTCTTTTAAGTGATTGCCTAAATAAAGAGGATTGGCTAGAAACTGATATGGAACAATGACACAGACATTCAATCAGCTACACAGTGGTCTAATATTAATGGTAGGTCACTGAGCTTAGACATCATCTTCTTCCACTGTAGATCACCTCAGTCCAAAGGGTTTAGGCATTGCTACTCTGGAGCATCAGAGCAGACAGGTGTGTTCACAGTCACATCGAGTCAAAAGCAAACAAAACATGTTTGCATCCTGTTTGAATGCATTTGGGATCTCCAAGGATTCATCTAGCTCTCTCCATCGTCCGTGCTGTCGCTCAAAGTGTCAGGCACCAGTCGCCAGTCGTATCTGGGAGAAGGTATCGCTGTCCATCAAGCCAGGTACCTTTGATTGTAGAGCGCCATCTGGGCAAACAAGTATTCAATCTCCAACAGGGGCTCTCATTCGCTCCAGGCCCTCCTTGAGCACCTACTTGTTGTGGTCAGAGATACACACAAGGCCCACGCAGGATGAACGGTCCCCAGAAGCACCCATAGAGGGGAAACAACCTTAACAACTACGTTTGAATTACTACTTGCTTTAACAACGAATCTTGAAGAACTACTGGGTTTTATCAACAAAGTTTTGAACAACTACTGGTTTAACAACGATTTTACCTTAACAACTAATGCAGAACAATGAATTTTAAGGTAAGTGAATTATATTTTGATGAATTTTAAGGTGAGTTTTGTGTTTTGTTTTTTATTTGTTTAGGGTTTAATTATTATATGTTTAGTTTTTTAAAGTATATTGTGTGGATTAAGTAATGGATTCTATGGGTTGTGGGTGTTATGGGTGGGGTATTGTATTAATACTCAGGTATTATTTTAAGTACTTTTGTATTTGTTATGTGTTGTAATTTATGTTGTGGGTTTAGGGGCGGGATATATGGGATGTAGGGGTTATGGGTGGGGAAGTGTATTAATACTCAGGTATTAATTTCAGTACTTGTGTTTTTATATATGTTGTAATTTATGTTGTTGGTTTAGGGGCGGGATATATGGGATGTAGGGGTTATGGGTGGGGAAGTGTATTAATACTCAGGTATTAATTTCAATACTTGTGTTTTTTTATATGTTGTAATTTAAGTTGTTGGTTTAGGGGCGGGATATATGGGATGTAGGGGTTATGGGTGGGGAAGTGTTTTAATACTCAGGTATTAATTTCAGTACTTGTGTTTTTTTATATGTTGTAATTTAAGTTGCTGGTTTAGGGGCGGGATATATGGGATGTAGGGGTTATGGGTGGGGAAGTGTATTAATACTCAGGTATTAATTTAAGTACTTGTATT
Source organism: Pleurodeles waltl (assembly GCF_031143425.1). Lineage (NCBI taxonomy): Eukaryota > Metazoa > Chordata > Amphibia > Caudata > Salamandridae > Pleurodeles > Pleurodeles waltl. The sequence continues at coordinate 1,060,756,641 of NC_090440.1, read as the reverse complement.
TTTTTAATATTGTAGTTTATGTTGTGGTTTTAGGTGTGGGATATATGGGATGTAGGGCTTATGGGTGGTGAAGTGTATTAGTAATTGGGTGTTAATTTACATAGTTGGGTATTTTTATTTTGTTTTGTGAAATTGGTGTGGGGTAGTATATTCATATTTGAGTATTTTATTAGGACTTTAAGTATGTTTTTATCTTTTATTAAGGGTATATTGTGGATTAATTTTTGGAAAGTATGGGTTGTGGTTTTTATGGGTGGGGAAGTGTGTTAATACTTGGGTATTAATTTAAGTAATTGTATTTTATTAAATTTTGCAATTTATGTTGTGGGTTTTGGTGTGGGATATAGGGGATGTAGGGTTTATGGTTGGGGTATTGTTCTTATGATTAGGTTTTTTTTTCTATGTTTGAGTTTTTTTTTTTTATGTTATTTATTTTTTGGGGGATGCAATTTGGTTTATTGGTGGATCATGATTTGGATATGTATTGATAGTTTATAATTTTTTATTATGGGTGAATTATTTTTTTGTGTTATATTTTTAGGCTTTGTATTTTTTTGTTGTTGTTATTGAAGGTGTTTAAAAATAGTTATGTTTAAAAATGTATATTTGATTTTTTAATAGTATAGTAGATGGTATAGTAGATTTTGGAATATAATAATGTTACTTTTTTATTTAAAATATTTATTAGATAAAAAAAAAAATAGTGAATTTTAAAATTTGTTAAAATGTTTTTTTTACTTTTTTTTTAATTTTATTTTTTTGATCTGATGTAATTAATATTATTCATATTTTTTTATTATTTTTTGGGATGTTTAATTTTATACATATATTAATTTGTCTTAATATTATTTCTAAAAATTAATTAATTAAATAATTATTTGTAGATTATATATAGATTTTTTTTTTTTTGGTGTTAGAAATGTTTGCATTTGCAATAATGTTTTTTTTAATGTAAATTTAATTTTTTTTAAATAAAAATACCATTCATTTTTTTTTATATATATTTTATTTTTAACATAATCAAGTTTAAAAAATGCAAAAAATTTGTTTACATTATTGTTTGATATTTACAGATTTATAGAAATTTTTTATTTATTTTTTAATATTTCTTTATCTATTTTCTGTGGTATTTTCTTATTTTCCCTATTGTAGTCTATGAGTGAAATAGTCTGTTTTCTATTTTTAGTGCTCTTCCTTGTTTACGTTGTTTGACGTCTTCTGTATTCAGTCGGTGGAGCGTCGCGGTCAAGATAGGTCGGAAGCGGAGACATCGTTCAGGTAAGTGGGATTATAATTTTTTTTACAGTATGCAGTAGGGTATTTTTATTACAGAAATAGTTGTCGGAGGTAGTTATAAGGTAGGTAGTAGATTTTCAGTGTTTGTTATGTTTGTTATGTTTAATTATTTGTTATCGTATATTTTTGAATACGATAGTGGTTTCGTAAAAGTAAACAAATTTGTTTAGCAGTGTTTTATCTTAGAAATGATTATACTGCTTTTGTAGTAGTTGGAAAGAATTGTATATTTTTTTGATAAATTTCGTTTTGGGATTTTTGAGGGAGTTAGTTGTTCGGTTTATGATTTTTTTTTACCTTCATTGTAATAGATTTTGTGTTTAATTTTTTATTTTGTGTTAGTAGTGTCCTTTATATTGTTTTCATGTCTTTTTCTTGATAGTTAATGTTTTAATTAATGATGTGGCTTTGGTTAGTAGGTGATTAATTTTTTTACTTTTTTTGGGTGAAAAAAAGTATATTTGGTATTTTACGTTTTTTAGATATTTCTCGAATTTCTGGTTTGGTAAAGTATTATGTTTTATTTCTTTCATTGTTTTTATAGTATATAGAGTTGTTTTTTTTATCATCCATGCAATATGAATATTTTTTATTTGTTTTTGGATGACTAATGTTTTTTTTTTCTTTTCTAAGTATGAGATGTTTCTTTCTATATTAATGAAGAAGATTTATTCTGCATCACATGTTTGGATAAAGACATGAAAACTTGAAAGGTAAGAACAATTTTTGTTGTGTAAATTTAGTGTAAATGTTTTTTGAAAAATGCCAATTTAATTGGTGGTGTTTGGTGTTTTTTAGAACTGCCAAGTAATTGTTCAGTAGGTTAGTGGTTGTTAGTAATGTAGAATATATGCTACACTGTTGAGGTACTCTGATGGTGGTATTGTATCAAATTGTTGTATTTTTGCCAAAATTCTTTCAGTCATTTCTTTGCTTTTTTTGCTTGTGTGTGGGTTCAGGCTACCTGACAGTGATTGAGCAAGTCTCATTTCTTGGAAACTTTGTTCCTTTTTCAAAATTTCCATAAAATGATACAGGTTTGGGTGGGGTTTACCTATTACTTTATTGAAGGCGTTGTGCCATCCTTCAATGGCATTATTATTCTTTGCACCACTTTCTAAACAGGTTTGGTAGCAGTTCCACCATTCTATTGGAAATCTTGGCTTTCGTCTGCGACCAGATCTGTTTAGGTGTCCAATCCAGGTTTCTTCGAAGTAATTTAGTAAGGGTTCTAATTTGTCTTCATTTTGTGTATAATAGTTAGACTCTGTTATTGCGGTGTAATACTCATCTACTTTTGTAGGTGGTACAAAGCATAATGCTGTGAGTTTTTTTAATTCAAATTGTAGTATGCAATCTGAGAAATATTCTCTACTTACGGATGATTTTTGTATTCTACGCCAATATGCTTGTGAAAAGTGGAAAAAGCATCCTTGAATTTGGGTTTGTGGATATATTTTTAGTATTGTATTTATCATTGATAATTCGAAATCTAGTATTACTTTTCTAGGTGTTTTATTTAATGTTTTGTTTTTGATTGTTGATAAAAATTAATTGTATGTAGAGGAATGTTTATCAGGTAGTAATGCATACACTAGGGGGATTGTAGTGTTATTTTTTGTGGCATGTATGGTGTACATTTGAGTGAATGGATGGGGTGTAGATTTAAAAGTTCCATCCATCATCCAAATTTCACTATTTTGTAGGATTAGTAAGTTGGATGTTGTGCTGAATATTAAAATTATTTTTTGAGGGTTTTCGTTGTCGTGAATGAGGAAAGTTTCTTTGGAGAATGTAATTGTTAGTTCTGGGGGGATGTTAATGTCTTCATAGGTTTGTGGTGTTATATGTTGGGGATTACTTGCCAGTCTTTCTCGTTGAAAAATTCTCCTAAGGTTTGGTACAGAAGGCATGCTACCAGAAATCTGTACTGGAATATTTTGTACTACCTCCCTTATAACTTGTCCGCAGGAGTCATTGGAGGTGTGTGCAATGTTTTCTATTTTTTGTATGTTTTCTCTTATCTCAATTTCTATTGCAGAGGCAGAGTGGTTGTGATCTGATGTCTTAACAACTGTGTTTTCTAGAGTTACAGCTCTGCCTCTATAATGTGAAGAGTAGAATTGTACACACCTCCAATGGCTCCTGAGGTTGACAACCTTGTCTCTGCAATAAAGATAACCTTCATACTTTAGTAGCTGGTTTCCGGCTTGAGGTTATGTAACTTGCTTCTCCTTGCAATGCCATTTGTGAAATATCTGTAAATAATATAAAAGAAATAGGTTAAAAGAAGTTTGCAGTTTCTATTATTAAATTTGTGGTGGATTTAGTTTACTACTTAGTAAGTTAATTAATATATAATGTGTTCTATTTGTAAGTGTTTGGTGTATGTGGTTTGTTATCTTTTATATTTGGTGATTGTGTGTTATTTATTGAGGTAATTAGGTTAGTGGGAGGTTTTAGGTTTTGGGGAGGGGGTGGGGGGTTAGGGGTTTTTAGGTTTTGGGGTGGGGTTTGGGGGTGGGGCCTTTTTGGTTTTGGGGAGGGGGTTGGGGTGAGGGGGTTTTAGGTTTTGGGGTGGGGTTGGGGGGTGGGGCGTTTTTGGTTTTGGGGAAGTGGTGGAGGGTGAGGGGGTTTTAGGTTTTGGGGTGGGGTTGAGGGGGTGGGGTGTTTTTGGTTTTGTGGAGTGGTTGTGGGGTCAGGGGGTTTTCGGTTTTGGCGTGGGGTTGGGGCGTTTTTGGTTTTGGGGAGGGGTGGGGGGTCAGGGGGTTTTAGGTTTGGGGTGGGGTTGGGGGGGTGGGGTGTTTTTGGTTTTGGGGAGGGGGTGGGGGTTAGGGGGTTTTAGGTTTTTGGGTCGGTTGGGTGTGGGGTGTTTTTGGTTTTGGGGAGGAGGTGGGGGTTAGGGGGGTTTAGGTTTTGGGGTGAGGTTGGGGGTGGGGAGTTTTTGGTTTTGGGGAGGGGGCGGGGGGTCAGGGGGTTTTAGGTTTTGGGGTGTGGTTGGGGGGGTGGGGTGAGGGATGTAGGGTGAATGGTGATTATTAGTAATGCTTTTATTAAGAATGCTTTTACAATGAAATATTGTTGTTAAGGCATTTGTGGTAAAAATATTAGTAGTAAGAACAAGGTTGGTGTTCTGTCCTTGTTGTTAAGGTACTAGTTGTTTTGGAAGTTGGTGTTTTGTTGTGAAATTAATTTATGTTTATAGTCCAGCAGCTGTTTAGAGGTAAGTGTTTGGTGGAGTTGTAATAGTTATTTTTTTTAATATAATATATGTACTGTGTTTGTGAAGTGTAAAATCTGGTTGTATGTTATAATGAAAATATTATACTTACTTTGAGTTTATTTTCTTATTTCAGATGTTATTTTTTTTTTAATTGATTTATTTCGCTTTTTTATGTCTTCTGGTGGTTTTTGACGTTCTTGGAGTCTGTAAGAAATAAGAAACAGTGTATTATTTAGTTTATTCTTTTGTTTTATTAATTATTTAGTTTTTTTGATTTAGAAGTAATTTTTTTAGTAGGTTTGAAATTTGGTGAATAATATTTGGTTTTTGGTTAAATTTATTAGGTGAATACATTTTTTTTAAAACTAATTTGTAGATTTAATATTTTATATATATATTTTAATTATATTATGGTATTCGTTATTTAACAATTTTTTTAATGCAATTGTTTATGGTTTAGTGAAATTGTTTTTGAATAATGGTAATGGTTTACCTTTGATGGTGAAGGTGTGGTGTTTATCTTTTTGGTCAGATTCTTGATATTTATGCCTGTAAGAAAATAGTACGAAAGGTACATTAATTATATATTATTTTAGCTGTGGTAAAGGTTAGTAAATTTATTTATATTTATTTATGGATATTTTACCTTGTTATCTCAGTAGATGGCGGTGTTGGATAAATTATATTTTAATTATTTTCCGTAGTGATATGCTCGTCTTCTCTGTAAGTTGTTCGGTGCAGTAATGAGTAGAAAATGGAGGTCGTTGGTATTTATATGTGTTTTTGTAAGTATTGTTTTATTTGTAAATTGAATGTGTTTTTTCGATGTGTTTTTTTATTATGAATTCGTTTGTGATGTTAGATATATATAATTGTGGAGTGTATTTGTTTTGTAGTTTGTATTTTTTTTTATGTTCGTTCTCGTTTGTTTAGTAAAGGAAGTACTTCATGGGTCATGTAGAAAGTGTTGTAGGACTATCGTTTTATGTAGGTTTTTTTTTTAGTGTTGTGTTTGTTTTATAAATATTTAAGTATTATTTATTTTGATTTAAAATGGTGTTTATATGTTTTGGATTTTTGTGATGTTCTGTTTTTTGTATGTAGGAAATATATTGTTATTTTCTATTTCGTTTATTTTTTACGTAGTACTGTAGTGGTTTTAATATTTTATTTATTAATCGTTATTGTTTAGTTGTGATATTAATTATTAATATTTTTCGTTGTTTGGAGTTCGTTTTAAATATATTAGGTGTTTAGGCGTTTTCGGTGTTGGGTAGTATTTGTTTGGGTATTCGTTGTTTGGCTAGTCGTTTGTTTGGGTAGTAGTTATTTTAGGATTCGTTGTTTAAGTATTCGTTGTTTGGGTAGTAGTTTGTTTGGGTATTCGTTATTTGGGGAGTCGTTATTTAGGTAATATTTTTTGTGGTAGTCGTTGTTTAGGTAGTAGTTATTTGGGGAGTCGTTGTTTAGGTAGTCGTTGTTTACATAGTAGTGGTTTAGTGGAATATTTGTGATTTAGTGGTTTTCGTAGTCGTTAAATAGGTGTTCGTTGTTCAGGAATAATTTAGTTAATGTTTTTTTTCGTTGTTTAGACTTCGTTGTAAAATAATTTGTTTTATAGGTTTTTTCGGTGTTGGGAAGTCGTTGTTTAAGTAGTAGTTGTTTAGGTAGTAGTGGTTTAGTGTCATATTCCCCATAGAGCCCCCCTGATACAGCAAGTCCAGCATCTCTTTCCCACACTCGTAGAAATGCACCTGGCCATCAAATTGTATGCACAATGTGGCAGGAAACAGCAAGCTGTACGTGATATTTTGTTCTCTCAGCTTTCTTTTCACCAACAAAAAATTATTGTGCAGGTTCTGGACTTTACAAGTGTAATCAGGATAAATGAATATTTGTTTATCGTCATATCTGGGGGGGCTGCAAGTGCACATATGTTGAAGGATAGCATCACTGCTGCAATGGCTAAGGGTGTGAGCTATAATGGCCCAGAGGACTGCCCGCGATTGCAGAGCAGCAACCAGCACACTATGCGCTGACTCAACAATGAAGAAGTTAGATAGTCTTGGGGGTGTGTGGGTTTTCATGATCCATTCTCCTAGAAAGAGCTCTGCAGAAGGGCCTTCTTCCCATTCTGGGAATCCCACCAATCATATAGTATTTGGTCTGGAGTGCTCCTTCAGCAACCTCCATTTGCTTCTCCACATGTGTGACACTACATTTCTGTCTTTCGACCATGGCTCTCAGCGATTTACCCTCACTTTCAAATCTTCCACCTCGTCCTTCACTGCTGTGGTGCGTTATGCGAAATTATAAAGGCCCAGGTGCAAATGGTTGGTCTTGGTAGCCATTGTGTCCATCTTCCCTTCTATGGATACTCGAGAGTCCTGTATTGCCTCTAGGAGTTCGGCTGTGGTGGGCTGGTCGATGTGTCAGTGGGCCATTCTTGGTCATGTTCTGAGCGTAGTGTCTCTGGCCCTCACACCATGTATTGATCTATTTTATTGGTCTGAGCCATCTTCATCCCTTTGTCTTTTCTCATGATTGTCAATGGTCTATAAGGACTATTTATTGCAGGAGAGGTTAATTTGTTACGATCAGGCAGGGCTCCTCTCACTCTCACCATATCGTCTCTAGACCCCAGGCAGAACTGAATGAGCAACTTCCAGGTTATGTCCTATGTGCTGCATCCAATCAGATGGATTTATGGCGTCCACCAAACACAACCAGTTGCAGCAGTCCCCCGGATGCTAGTCCGAGTCACAGGACTACTCCTTAGGGCTCAATCAGCCCAGGGGCCTGACTCTTCGCCACCGCTCCCAGTTTCACAGGTTCCTTGAGCACCAGCACTGAGGCCCCTCACAGGCAGCTTCACTATGTTGAACTAGCATGCCAGCTTGCCATCACTGCCACTACCTAAGCAAGGAGCCTAGGCGTGTATTGCAGAACAAAGGGCCACACCTGGACTCACCGCAAACATCCCCATCAGGTCCCAGCTCCTTTTGGTCTCAGCGAAGGTGCCTGTTGCAGCCGGTGTTATCCCACAAGGACAGTTATGTGAGGATTACGGTTTTGTGATATCCGCAGGCAGGTGTAGTGTCTTTGTGCAGGGTCAATATGTCAGAAAAATGGAAACATGCTTCATCTTATGGTAATTAGGCCTGAAGGTGCACCCGCAAGATCAACTGTGGAAGCAGGGCTCTGCTGCCACCGAATCATGTTCCTGCGTTTGTCCTGCAGGACCCCACCCAAGCCAGGATGTTATGCAGGGCTTGCAGAAATTAGTGTCCCCAAGATATACGCTCACTGGACCTGTAACCCCCGCCACCTTGTCGCTGCCAGGAGCATGGGCCACCTCCCATGACCCTGCAGTGATTGTACAGCAATATTAAGCTCTGGGAGACAGCTGATCACTCATTGTGGTGCTTTAATTGCGGGGCTGGTCACAATCCACTTCCTGGCCTGCTCACCGGCAGACCACTAGTCTCAATAGTTCAGGGGTCAGCAGCCCCCAATCCCAAGGCACATCTGCGGGCCCAGAGACCATGGACAGAAAGGTCATTGGTCTCTATCTCCAAACACAGTAATGCTGGTCGGGTGCATCAGATCATTCAGCATGGCTGCCGGATTCAATCCTCGAGGGCTGGCCCACACAGCTTACTGCTCAATGTGTAGGGGTGCACAGCAGGGCCTGCTCAAATGTTCTCATCCTCCTATGTCCCCATGCCACTGCATAGGCTCTCCAAGTTGGTGGATGGGCAAGGATTGTGAAGGATTGAGGATTCATGGCGATAGATAACAGGAGTTTTGACTAGGCAGATATCTCTAGGCCATGAGTACAAGCAGTAGTGGGTGTAATTATCCAGGGCTCCTCTCAGGTCACAGACAACAGGTCCAGTCTTCACCAGATCTTCTGCAGCTCAAAATGTACTTGTGACATGAAAGGCCTTTTTGAAGTACATTAAGTCCACGGACCCACCTTATTTGGTCTTCCTACCATGGGAAAAAAACACCTCCCTAATACCAGGCCATTGTCTTCCCCCTGGGGTCGTTTTTCACAGCTCTTTCACACCTTATTCAGGCCAAGAACAATAAGAGTTGCTGAAGAGCTAATGCAAATTAGACTCCACCAGGTTCAGGCAGTGTAAAGATAATTTTCTAAAAGTAATTTTTCCCATATATTTAATAAAAAATCTGTCTTTACCATTAGATTCCATTTGAATTAACTATAACAATAAATCTTTAAATGAAATCTGTAGCCGTTACAGGTCAAAAGTAATTGATTAAGTTGCATAATCTATACTTTGACTTTTACTTTGTGCAAAAATCAGTGACCTTGGAGATATGCGCTTGCCTTGCAGCCTTATCAGTGAGATTGTCATTTTGTGTCTAATCTTTGGGGGAGTATGCCTTTTCTAATATCACACATGCTCCTCTCTTAAATATTATCCATCCTACCCTGTGGGCAACAAGGCATACTTATGAGTGGCATTTTATATTTATAATCCAGTTTTCCTGCAGGTTTCAAGCTGCCACTGTCAGGTTACACAGGGTAGGCCTGCAGACATATTTTCACTGCTACTGCAGTAGATGGCACAATATGTGCTGCAGTTTACAAGTGGCATTTAATTTGCCTTGTTATGGGTTCATTTCTGTATTGCATTCTATGGCCTTATAGGGAAGTTAATAACCCCAGTCAGGTTTAACCCAATTTTAGCATATTTAAAGGGGGAGCACAGGCATGTTACTCCTGTTTAGTGAGGTAAAATGCACAACATTCTGAGTCATCAAAACTAAGATCCAGAATGAAGATGAAAAATCTGACCAATCAGAAAATAGATTTCCTACACCTACCAAAACCAATGTCTTCACCACAGCATGTTACTGCTGGAATCCAACTTCAACAGGAATTCTCTGGGAACAGCCATCAACGTTTCCCCTCTTGAGGATCTTAATTTTGATTTCAGAGACTGAGGCTCTGATTTATACTTTTTGTTAGCGCAGGTTTGCTTCAAAAGGATTACCGCAAGCCAGCGCTATTCCTGGACGCCAACCAGGCATCATATTTAAGGAATGATACTAGCCAGTGGTAAGGCCCGGTTAGCATCAAAATAAATGATGCTAACTGGGTGGGGGAGGCGTAGGGGAAACAGGAGGTTGTGAGTCAAAGAATGGCGCTAGTCAGGTTAGAGTCAGAAAAATGACGCTAACCTGACTAGCGTCATTTGTTGATGCACAACCCTCATGGACATGACTCCTGTCTTAGTAAAGACAGGGGTCATGCCCCCCGCCCAATGGCCATGCCCAGGGGGCTTGTGTCCCCTGGGCATGGCCATTGGGCACAGTGCCATATATGGGGCCTAAGTTAGGCCACCCTATGGCATTTAAAAAAATACTAATACCTTACCTGGAATTACCTGGGATGGGTCCCCCCATCCTTAGGTGTCCTCCAGGTGTGGGTAGGGGTGGGTGGGGCTGTCCATGGGGTCAGGTAAGGGCACCTGTGAGCTGCTTGCATGGTCTCTGACCAGGGAAATTAGCCCACAGGTCCCCTAACGCCTGCCCTGACCCAGGCATTAAATAATAGTGCTAAGCAAGCTTAGAGCCATTATTTTAGGCCCTCCTCCTCTCATGCGTGATTTTTTGCCCGGTAATGCCTACCTTGCATCTCCTTGACGCAAGGTATGTTTTCACAGTAAAAAAATGATGTTAACTTCAATATTTTGACACTACACCGGTCTAGTGTCAAAATATAAATATGGAGTTAAGTTTGTGCCTGATTTGCGTTAAAAAAAAATGACGCAGATCCGGTGCAAACAGAGTAAAAATATGCCCCTAAGTTGGCTCATCCCTTCCCACTGTCCTACACAAACATATTTGTGCCATGTTCTTTCCCTGCCTCAGACTATTGCCCCATGCCTGTTCCATCCTCCATATGCATGCATTTTCCTGCACTAACCTTTCCCTCTGGTTTGCACCTCATAAAATGGGAAACTTCCTCCATGATAGCTAGTCCTGCAACAGGCCTTGCACCATTTATTAAGGGTCCCTTATAATAGTCCTCACCCTCGCATGAGCACTTGCTTTCTACTCCTTTTGTTTGACAGACCCCACCCGCCCTATGACAGGCCTGCACTAGGCAAAGGTCTAATCCCATTACCTCAAACCTGCGCCTCTGATGAACCAGACTCACCAGACTTACCAGCTACACCTGTCAAGTTTGAGGAGAGCTTTACCCCATCAGGGGTGTAGCCAGTGTGACATAGGCCATAGTGAAAGAAAGGAAATAGACCCCGGGTGATTGAAGTGTGAAAAACTGGAGCCACTGCACCTGTTGCACCAATTGAAGCTACACCACTGACCCCATGTCTTGTGACAGATCTCCCACTCACCTGTCCTTTATCAGAACTTCATCCCTACCAGCCTCCTCACTCTCCATGGCAACAAAAACATATAGGGGCATATTTATACTCTGTTTGCGCCGGAATTGCGTCGTATTTTTGTACGCAATTCCGACGCAAAACTAACTCCATATTTATACTTTGGTGTTAGACGCGTCTAGCGGCAAAGTCCATGGAGTTTGCGTCATTTTTTAGCGTGGACACCTACTATGCGTTAATGATATGCAAGGTAGGCGTTCCCGTCTAAAAAATTGACTCTGAGGCATGTGCACCGTATTTACACTCCCGGGCAAAATTCACGGGAGTGGGCGGGTCAAAAAAAATGACATACGGGTGCTTTTGCGCCGTTTTTTAGCGCCTGGACAAGGCAGGCGTTAAGGGACCTGTGGGCTCGGAAGGAGCCCAGAGGTGCCCTCCCATGCCCCCAGGGACACCCCCTGTCACCCTTGCCCACCCCAGGAGGACACCCAAGGCTGGAGGGACCCATCCCAGGGACATTAAGGTAAGTTCCGGTAAGTATTTTTTAAAAAAAAAATTGTGGCATAGGGGGGCCTGATTTGTGCCCCCCTACATGCCACTATGCCCAATGACCATGCCCAGGGGACAGAAGTCCCCTGGGCATGGCCATTGAGCAAGGGGGCATGACTCCTGTCTTTGCTAAGACAGGAGTCATTTCTATGGGGGTTGGGAGTTGAAAAAAATGGCGCAAATCGGGTTGAGGCGAAAAATTTGCCTCAGCCTGACTTGCCCCATTTTTTGATGCCTAAGCTCCATATCCCCCTACGCCGGCGCTGCCTGGTGTACGTCGTTTTTTTCCACGCACACCAGGCAGCGCCGGCGGCTAACGCCGGCTAACGTCATTGATTAAATACGGCGCCCGCATGGTGCTTCAGAATGGCGTTAGCCGGCACTAATTTTTTTGACGCAAAACTGCGTCAAAAAGTATAAATATGGCCCATAATCTTCTGTTCAAACTACTGCCAGAAACAGTCATTATAACGTGGTCATAACCATGCATGACCGCTACCATGAATCCTTTACCATGCATAGGCCTGGTAAAAGTGGTAAAGGCCGAGAAGAAGGGGGAGTCCCAAAACACTTCTCCCCATTCATTTTGCTATGGGGATTTTTCACAGCGATAGCGCCGAAACGACTGGACAGAATTACACCTGATTCAGCAGACAGATCGGTCCTGGGCCAGAAAGCAACCTTTCTTGTTTTGGTGAAAAAAATTTCACTAGTTTTTGAGAACTAAAGGGAAAAATATTGTATATCTAGGGACGTGTAGGATTTGCGACTCCTCCTGATCTTGTGCTGAGATCTTCTTGGCTGTCAACACATCAACCAGGAAGTGTTGGCAGCCATCTTGGGCCTTGGTAGTCGCGTCCCAGAAAAAAATATAAAAAAAAGAAAAGGGGCCAGGGTGAAGTTACCCCAACCGCTTAGCTCTGGTGGTGAGGTCCCAGAGGAACCACCCCAGGGTCAAAATATTTTTTTTATTTTATTTTTGCTGCGATTCATGATGGATCTGCGGATCTGTTAAAAGCAGCTCCTTGGTTGCTAAAGCAATGGGACTGCGGTAGAGGCTTTGTAACTTCTCTTGTGGTCCCAAATAGCTTGTAAAGGGCATTTATTTAAAAAAACAATTAAAATAAATAAATAACCATGTAGGGACCATGGAGGAGCCCTTGAGCTCTCCCTCTTGGTCCCAGATTTTTAAAAATTAATAGCTCCCAGCTGGATTCATTTCCCTTTTTATTTATTTTTGCAAACTAAAAATGTTTATGGATCACATGAAAGGGGGTTTTACTTTTAGAAAATGACCAATAAATTTTTCTTTTTAAATTGTGCAGTAATATCTCATTCTAGCTATATCCTACATTAAAGCCTAAAAAAATATCTATGTCTCTACCACTCCCTTTTTTTCTTGCTCTCTCTCTTTCAATCTCTTTCTCCTATTCAGACACCCACTCAGACACTTATGCACACACTCACAGACCCTCTCAGACACTTACGCACCCGCTCACAGACCTACTCAGACCCTTGTCTCTGACTTATACACTCAGACCCTCGTCACTGATGTACACACTCCCACATCCTGACATACAATCTGACAGCCACTGTCCCCCCTAGATACATCCTCTGGCACCTGTTTCCACAGCCAGAGAGGCTACGACCAACTCCCGCCACGCACAGCCAAAGCGCCACACACAGCATAGGGTTGGGTGATTAGGGGGCTTTGCCACAGGGTCTGGCTGCAGGCCGGATCTTGCGGGCAACCTCCACTGCACATGGGTGAAGGGCATGCACAGTGCAAGGTTAGGTGCTTATAGGGGGTTGGCCTCAGGCCTGTCCGCAGTAGACGATAACTAATGCCCTAAGGTAACTATAACCCGTGCCCTGGTCATGCACAGCTTTCTTATTGATAATTTTATTGCAAATGTTGCAGTGGTAATATCAAAGATGTCATACAAGATCTCATCAATGATATAATATGTGGAGTAATTAGCTGTACATGGCAAAGGTGCAAGTTATAATTACCTTAGGGTGCAAGTTATAGTTACTTAAAAGAACTATAACTATAACTTCTGAATTTCTATGGTTTTGTACGAGTAAATTCAGAACCTAACTATAACATCCCTGTAATCTTTTTTTTTTTTCACTGCATATATATGTACATACACACACACACACACACATATGGGGACCTGGACCAAAGGAGTACTACCATTTTCATTTACAACTTCCTCTGTGATAGGTGTAAGTGCAGATCAGATGGTGGAATTGGATATGACAATAATAGCAAATCTACAGCACTACCTTATCTCCACCCTGAAGCTTTCCTGAACTAAGGATAAGGGGAGTGTCTGTGGGTGTGGTATGAGTAGTGTGAAAGTGGGAATGCAGGATAAGAGTTGTACCTGCGTGAGTGCAAGGTTGAAGGGTCTGAGGGCCGTGGGTGAGGAGTATGCCTGTGTGAGGTCAGGGATAAGGAGTGAGTCTGTGTGAGTGTAGGAGTACGTCTGTGAGAGAAAGGTGAGAGTGAGACTTATGTGAGAGGAAGGTGAGTGGTGCACCCATGTTAGTAGGGTGAGAATTGTGCCTTTTTGTGGATAGGGCGCAGCATGTTAAAGTCAGATGCATTGGAATTACCAGTGCTTATTAGATTGAGGAACCATGGCTCTCGGTACGCTGATTATAGCAGAAAAATGTACATTAAAGGGAAGTGTGTGCCTTTCACAGAAAAATGTTCAAACACCCCTGTCTAGAAAGTAACAGTGACTAAACGTAACTTTACTCAGTAAAGCGTTATGTTCAATCACTGATAAGGCTCCACTGTTTTTAGAAGGCTGTTTAGTGTTTTCACTACCATTGTTCTTTGCTTTTTTCTACGTTTCACGAAGCCTATGAATTTGTTCCATTAAATTGCACATCATTCGTGGATTTAATTTTATTTACTGTTAGCTGTGTTGGTCAACGTGTAATTTACATTTTCCCTAATGCAGATTTAATTTCGGGATGGTATTGGCTAACGTCTAAATGTAACTTCTGCAAAGTTCTCCGAATTGGGACTCCGGCAATTTTAATTAACTAATTTCAATATATTCAAGATGCACACTTTCCTTCATATTGGATTATTTTTATAGTTCAAGAGCATACATCTAAGGCTTTTTAAACTTCCTCACATCACAGGGTAAGTTGAAAGGCTTGATAAACAAATGTGCTCATGCTTGGGACAGAAATACATTTAACATCAGGAACTGAGTGGGACACAATTGATGCAGTAGGATGGGCTGTGCTCAATGACTGCGTTATGTGCAATAGAAGAGCTTATCATATGATGTACTCTTGGAGTCTGATCATAAGAGTGGTGTTTTGAGTTTCCATGAAGGCACAATCTCAGTCACAGCTCGAAGCACTTGGAAGGGGGGTGGGGAGAAGAAGGGGATACAAATTAAATTAATATAGAATAATAAATAAACACTTACTTGCTCGCGGCCGCACCACTCCTACCTCTCCTACGTCCTCGAGTGCAGGCACAGGCTCCCAGCCTGCCCTGCAGCCAATCCTGATGCTGCTCAAAGCAGCATTAGGATTGGCAGTGACTGCCCAACTAGGATGCTACCAGGCAGACTGAGAGCCTGAGCAGGCTCTCTCCAGCCTGGGAACTGTGTTGCTGGGCTGGAGAGAACCTACTGCGCATGTGTGTTTGACCGGCCCGAGACGGCCAGCCAAGCACAAATGTGGTCTGAGGGGGAGGGCTATGCCTTCCCCCTCACTGCTCGACACCCCCATGCCCCCACCCCTTTACAAGGAAACAATACTAAACATAGTTTATTTTCATTTCCTTGTAAAGGTTTGCAGCTGCCACTGCTGGCGGAGGGACAACACTCCTCTGCCCTAATGGAGGAGCCGCCCTTCACAAACTGTCCACTGGGGCTAGGACAGAACGTTAAATCTGCGATCTGGAGTCTGGTGATATGTTGAACTGGCAGTTGAAAGTACACAAACCCAGTGTGTATCTACAGGGCTGAAGAATGGTTGTATTAACACTGCAAAGAAGGCACGGCACCTCTGTATTATTATTTCAGGAAGCAAATTGGCAGAAATATACAGATGCAATTCTTGTGATGTGCAGTAGTCTATTTTTTAAGTTGCATATTGAAGAATTGTAGTTTCCATGTACATTTAGCCCCTTGGCTTCAGGATCGGTAGTAACATTCTCAAACGTAAGCATTGTGGGCCCCGGTGTCACTGCACCTGCCACGAAATTGAGAGCTATGCCCCTAGTAAAAAATGTCCTCTTGAGGTGTGATTGACAAAGTGTCAGCAAAAGCAGCTGTTTTGTAGACTTTACCCTCACAGATAAAAATACATTTTCATTGTATGGATACACCGACTTAGGGCAGAAGAACAACAGAAGGCAGAGAGAATGGTACTCTCGTTCTCTTTACTCTTCGGCAGACATAATGGGACCACAGCGAGATAAGAGGCTGTTGTCATTGCACTGTTTTTTTCCAGCTTTCCAGATTCTTGATTGGATGTAATTCCTGTGAGCTAAGGCACCTTTTTTGTTTTGGCCGGAAGAGAGAGAACAGCCTGATTTGAAAGCCCAAGTATCCTGTTGAGATACAGATTGAATTGCTTTTCTAATTACCCTTAGTTAGGGGGGAGGAAACTGTGTATCATATTGTATCTTAGAGTATCTGGATGACTTTGTACATCACTTCATACCCCTTTTAAAGGCTGGAAGCACATTTATGAATAGTGGCAATCTCTGCCACAAGAGAATGTGGATTATAAAGAGAGTGTAGTTAAGTTATTTATGTGAGCACAATCTTGACCTTTTGCATAAGACTCAGGGATGTGCTCTTTGTGTGATTTTGTCTATGTCTCTGCATATGTAGTGAAGTAAAATCAGAGAGATAGGAAGTTTCGGGCCCAGATGTTAATTTATGGGACAAGACAGTGCTGACTATTAAGGAACGTTCTTGACAAGTGGGGTGGACCTGTTCACTCTGCATAAAGCATCTTTCCCTCATAGCTGCCTATAGGTGTCGGTATTTTGCGCGTCTGAGGAAGCGTTGGTCATCAATCGAGTGGCTTTTCCTTGTCTTGCATTTGCATTTTGCATCATTCAGCTGCAAGTGACAATACAAGAAAAACACATAGATTTCTTTCTCTTCCAGAACTTTCCATCCTTTGTTACAGATCCTTTATTCCTATAAAGCTGGAATCCATGTCTGGAAATACATTCAGAATATAACATTGTTACATTGGAAGCTCCTCTAATTCTGAATACATCATGGTGGAATATTACTCCCTGTTTAACTGTTTCTTGTTCCATGTAATTTTTCCTTCTGATATATGAAAGGGTAAAGATTAGTTCTCAAGGGACCTTACAATGTGAAACATCTGCTTGTTGCCCACTCAAATTTGCTGCTAGTGCTCCTGTTATATGTAACATACTCACTAGACTGGGAGCATGCAAAGAACACGTCACACACAATACTCATTATTAGACATCTTTATTCATCTGCACGCAATCACACTCTGAATCACTAATAAACATGGACAAGCACACCTCAACACCTCCCAGGAGGTTACACAATCACCCTTCCAGGTGCTCCCAGAACTGCAAGGGTCCCAGCGCACCTTGTCTCTTCGCACTACATCTACCACCTTGTTAAATGAAAAGCACAAACAATAGAAATGTCAGATTTATTTGATGAGTCCTCGAGGTGGGCACAGTAGTCGATCAGATCAAGTGGTGTAAGGTGGTGAAGATGCACTCTTTTCGAGCACCAATGGTGGAGTTTCTGGTGCTGGATCTGAACAGCCAGGCAAAATCGCTTCAACAAAGATTGCTGGAGCTATGAATGCAGAGGTAGGTGCTCAAAATGTGACAAGTCCTGATGATTTTTCTGTGACACGGGGCCTTCACAATATGTCCTTTGCATGTCACCATTGTCAGAGGTTCAACATGAAACAGAGTGTCTGTTTTCTGCTTTTGTTTCTGTTTGACTCAGACCCAGTCATTTTCCTCAAAAATGTTTCCTGAGCTAATTGACGCTAATCAGTGTACATCTTCATCTTGCACTTCTAAAAAGTGACAAGAGTCTATACCCTGTCTGGGTCCAAGAATCAATCCACTGTCCACTGTAGCAGTTTGGTCCAAATAGCTCTCCCAAACAGTAAGGTGGCAGGACTCTCATCAGTTGTGGAGTGAGATGCTGAGCGAGAAGCATGCAGGTCTTGTCACAGAGCTGGTTTCAGTTAAATTCCCTCCATTGCCCCTCACTGAATTGTTTTCTTGAGGGTGCCCATGAATCATTCAACTATGCCATTGGCTTGAGGCCACAGGGGTGTGCTCTATTGATGCTTGACATTCAGTTTAACTGGAAACTCTTTGAAGTCTCGCCTCTTGAACAGCAGGCCGTTGTCAGATCTGTGTATGGCAGGCATACCCCACACCGCGAAGATGTAACCTAGCCATTCATTGAGCTTGTCATGGGTGTTTAATGACATTTCATCCACTAACGGAAAGCATGATTACTCATCAGTGATTACCATGAGATGATGTCCGTTCCCTAAGGGCCCAAAGAAATCAACAGAAACTCTTTCCCACACTTGTGTAGGCAGGTCAGACATTGTCAATGGATGCAGAGTTACTTTAGGGGAAAGACAGTTGCACAGATGGCACTCCTTCATTTCTCTCTCAACTTGCTCGTTTGGGTAGGGGAACCACACTTGGTCTCTTAGGGCTCTTATGATGGCAACAATGCACAATGTCCTTCATGAGCCAGTTCAATTACTTTTTGTTGTAGGCTCTTCGGTATGACAATTCTCAAGCCTCTCAGGACAACGCCTTCTTTGGGTACAGACAGTTCATCCAGTACCTTTTTAAACTTTTGAGATTCAAAGTCATCCCCCAGAGGTCCAACACTCTTTTTCATTGACTGAGCTGAAATGATGTGTCTCAGAATGAGAATGTTTTTTGTCAGGATTAGTTGCAGCAATGATCTGTTCAATGGATAAGTCTGCTGTGGTGCTGGTCTTTACAATGAAATTGATATATTCTTCAGCAGTTTTTTGGGATGTTGAGCTGTGTTGATGAAGTGACACTTGTGAAAAGTAATCAGCAGGGATCTGATCCTTACCCAGCTTGTGCACAATCACATAGTTGTACTCTACAGTCGCAACTCCCACCTCTCAATGCAAGGGGGCATCTTGACTTCCGGGTTCCCAAAGATAGTAAGTAGCGCATGGTTGCGTGTGAAGATAGTAAAACATTTTCCATATAGAAACACATGAAAATATTTGCAGCGCCAGAAAACAGACAGACTCTTCTTCTCTGGCTGGGCATAGGCTTGTACTGTGTCAGATAAGCTTTGGCTGACATAGGTCACAATGTGTCTCTGAGCATTCAGATGACCATTACATTGAGCAAGGATTGTTTCCAGCCCCACTGGCCTTGCATCTACAATGATCTCAGTGTATAGCTTGGGGTCGAAATATGCCATCTCATTCAAATCCTCAATTGCATGTTTTATTTATTTGAAATTCTGATCATTGACAGACCACCGAAAAGGAATGTCTTGTTTCGTCAACTCTCTTAATGGGGCAAAATCACAAATGTACCTTAAGTAATAACTGGCCATACCCAAAAAGAATTGCAGCATGGTGAAATCCTGTGGAGGGAAAGTTCCTGACAGCGCTTGCACTTTGTCTGGATCAGTAGTTATTCCCCCTTCAGAGAATATGTGTCCAAAGAATTTAAGTTTGTTCTTGTGAAACTTCCACTTTTCTGCTTTCAGCGTGAGGCCGGCATCATTGAATAATTCATACACTTGTTCAAGAGCTCTGATATGCTCCTCCCTTGTTGCCCCTAACACCAGTTTGTCATCACTGTAGTTGAAAGCATGCTTGACTGGTTGAAATGCGGTACACAGCATCCTGAAATATTTCTGCTGCTGATGACACTCCAAAGCTCAATCGTTTATGTCTGAACAAATCAACATGAGCTCAAAAAGTGGTAATATGCTTCAGTTTTCTTTGTGATACCCTTTGTCAGGGTTAGACGAGAGAAGACTTTGGCATAGTTCAACTGCATGATCATGTCTGCTATGTGTGGGCCATGGTGCCATTCTCTCTCGATTGCTTTGTTAGCCTGGTGCATATCAACATAGATGTACACAACATCGCCACTGTCCTTTTGGGCACCATCACTAAGGGCTAAACCCATGGCGTAGGTCCAGTGGAGCGCTCAATAATGTCATATTTCAAAAGCGTTTTCAGTGCTCAAACTCTTCTTGCAAATGACAGAAAATGTGGTGGTGCCACTGAGCAACAGGACAAATGTCATTAATGTGAAGTCATACTTTCATTGTTTTGAGCCTTCCAAGGCCATGGAACAATTACAGAAAGAGACTTATAACTTCGGACTGTGTGTGCAAGTTGTAATTGAGAAATATCAGTCCCATGAGAGAAGCAGCGGCAAAGCTGAATATGCATGCACTAGATGAAGTTCCTGGAATCATGTGAATTGGCGGCGCTTGCACAGACACTGCTTTATATTTCATTGTCAGTGTGAATGATTCTTGACTCCACAATCATTTAGAAGCAGCCCAAGTGTCCATCTTCATGTTTGACAGTTTAGCCATGACACAAGATGCTTTTAAACTTCTCAACTGGCATGATAAGAATTGACGCACCATTGTCTATGATGAAGGTTATGAGGCAACTGTTAACCTTTATTGTAGTCTTGTGGCAGTGTCCAGAGAGACCTGGTTGTTTCATCCAGTGTATCATCTTTGTCATTCATTCTTCCCTGCAACCAATCCAACATGTGCCTGGCATCCTATAGTTGACATCATCATTTCACATCCATCTTCCTCACTGGGGCTTGATAATGACATTGGTAAACCTGTACAGGATGAGCCTGACGATGATTGACTTCATCAGGTTTCCACTTGCCGTGACTGATGTTGCTTTTTGGCATTGCAGTCGTGGTGAGAATATTTCTGGAACTTTATGGCATCCTTTTTCTGTTCATGTTGGGACATTTTCGGTTTCTCCTGTGCCTTGAAAACTGTCACAAAGTGTTTTTCTTTTCCACAGCCTTTGCACATTTGTCCAATGGCTGGACACTTATCTTCATGGGGATGATATGGAAACCCATGCTGAAGACACACCTTTTCTTTCTTCAAAGAGATCTACTTGTGTGCATCTGCTCGGCTTGTGCACTTGATCTTCTTGACCAGCCCTGATTCATTTTTCACTGTTCCAGCTTTCATATCAACAGCTTGTCATTCTGCTATTTTTTCAGCTCTTGCAGCCATGAGAATTTTGTCTTGACTGACTGTCTCTACCAACATGCCTCTTCTGAAAAAGTCAGACACACAGCCATCAATGACTCTCAGGAGTATGGCTTCTTCCTCTTTATATTCACTGAACTTACAATGTTTGATGAGCACGTTGAGTCTTTCAACAAATTGATCCATCATTTTGCCATCTTGTTGTCCCACCTGGTTGAAAACTATTCTTTCATAGTCGACATTCAGCAACGCATTGAATTTAGTATTCATTGCTTGCTTGATCTGAAGGTACGACAGGGCATCAATCTGCGAGATTTTCTTTAAGACTTCTTTTACTCTGTCACTGGCAAGGTCATTTAAGTATTTAATACTTTTCTTATTGTCTACTACTTTTAGGGCATCTATGAAATCATCAAATGTTTTCATCCATGCAGTCCATCTGCCGCAAATGTTCTGTTTCTTGGCTGTGTTGACTGGCAGTGGTGGTTACAGAAAGGCAGCTGCATCATATTTTGCACCTTTTTCTACTGCTGATGAGAGTATATGCTATTCAGGTGGCAGCAGCTGCTCACTGGCAGCAACTGTAATTTCTGGAAGCACAAGCCACTTGCTTGAGCTTGGGTCATCCTGTCCAAGCAGAGGTTGAACATCTCCATCTTCTTTCTTGATAGTAAGTGATAGTTCTGTCTCTTGCACTTGATCACTATTTTAAGTTTTTGCATCGTACTTGGTTGTCACTCCCTTTAGCGTTCTCCGTATATTGACAATGGGTCTGTATTATGGTGTGCCCCAGTCTTTCTTCTTTCAGCCTCGCCACTAGCTTCTGGTGGGCCTTTTGAACGCTCTCCACTTCCTCGAGGGCCAAATAAGGGCTGTAACGGTGCTTTGATTCAACATGCATCAACTCTGACCCAGTTCTGATCGAGCCGAGCACACATGGCACACACAAGCAGCCTGATGGGTCACTGCAAATACTCAGGGAGAGGCGCCTCTTTCCTTTAGGACAGGTATCTTATCCTAGTTGCCAGGTGTATCGTCCTCCCCTGCCCGGGAGCCAACAAAGAACATGCTAAACATAGAGCTCTTGATTAGTCATCTTTATTCCTCTGCACACATTCACACAATGAATCACTAATTACATCATAATCATTAATGATCACACCTCAAACCCCTCCCAGCAGGTTCTTCAGTCTCTCTTCCAGGTGCACCCGGAACCAGGAGTGTCCTGGCGCACCTAGACTCTCACCACTGCAATAGGTTGCTCATGTTTTCCTTTATTCTGTTGCCATCCTGATTTAATCGGCCTCAATACGTTAGAGGCAGGGGCATTGCTATTAATTTTGAGCAGGTGCAAAGGCACAATGCCCAGGATCTGGGCATCGTGCCCTGTGTACCATAGTTAGTGTCTGTTTTTTACTATGAAGATAAGGGCCTAATTTCCTTGTGTTGTAAAGTGGAATATTGGTAAGGACAAGTAAGTACCTACACGTATAGACCACTAACCCCCACTAGGCCCAGTTAGGTCTCAATAAATTAATCCCAGCTCAACCCTTGGTAGCTTGGCAACAAGTGACAAGGCTTAACCTAGAAGACAGGTGTGTAAAGCATTTAAAAATCACAAAACAGTTAATAAGTAAAATACAAAACACAATACAAATCCAACACCAATATTAAAAAATAGATTATATATGTATCTCTTAAATAAAACTTGCCAGAGATATAAATTTTCAAAGATTAAGAGTAATTCTAGCGCTTAGATGCAAATAGTGCTCAAAGGGTTAAAAAAAGGTCACACTGGACAGGGGCAAAGCCCAGAATTAAGGCCACCCACGATGTAACACTGTTACACTTACTTTCAGAAATGTTTCTTGATACAGGAAAGTACCTCCAGCCAAGTGTTCAGAGGCTCTGGTTTGCCCCAAATGTCTCCAAACTTCTTGATCTTCTTCTAGAGGTCCTATTTGGGTCCTTGAAGTATCCTCAACTTGATCTAAGGGTCCAGAAGCTCTGTGATGCTCCTTGAGAGTTGGGACTACAATTCCCAGAATGCACCTGGCCAGAATCCTCAAATGGCCACTGGACGCTGGTCAGCTGGGCTCTTCTTGCAAGAATTGATGCAGGGGACCCAGGCAGCTCCTTTGTACCCGTAGCTTACAGAGAGTCTACTCCTGGAGTTTCAGAAGCAAGGCAAAGTCCTTTCTTGTTGAAGACCAAAGTGTGCAGCTGCTGCAGTCCTTGTGAGTGCAGTGTTCAGGTGCAGGCCAGGGGTCCAGCAGGACAGTCCTTCTTCTTCAGTATCTTCTTCCAGCAGGGATCTGAGGTGTGGGTGCAGCTCTGACATATTTTTCCTTGCTCCTGGGGTGGAAAACAGGGGGGTGGTTAACAGTCCAATCACAGGCAGTCTATCACTCTCTTGGATGACCACTTCCTGGGAAGTGTGGCAAAGATCAATCCCAGGTAGCAACATTCTTTAAAAATCCAAAATGGTATAATCTGAATTTTGGAGGTTAGGTCTGGCTGAGTCCACCCACTGCTGTGGCTAAAATTCATTTACACACCCCTTTCCTGCCCTCTCCTAATCCAATCAAGGGAGCACCTGGTTGTCTGGGGTTGCAGGAAATGGGAGAGGTCCTGAGCTGCTCCAAATGTCCTTCCCTCCTTTGAAGAGCTGTTTGGCTGCTCTCCCCCGATCCTGTTTCACCATTGGCTGAGACAGATCTCCTCCCCCAAGCACTTCCTTTGTCTTCAGCCCAGGCCACTTCACACCTCATCAAGGCAGCCTGGCCAGTCAGAGATTGGAACTACAGAGCTGATGTTGGTAACTTCTGGCAGAGTTCTAAAACCCTTTTCCTGAACTAGTTACATTAAATTCAACAATGGCAAGTTGCAGGATTTATTATAACAACCAGTTTGTTAACAAACGTCAAATATTTAGCTCCTTTGAGACTTTATTAAGTTAAACTAAAGCCTCCCCATTTTAGCCTATGGAGCCTATTCACTACAATGAGGGGGAAACTAATTTGGCTATTTTTCCTCACTGGGACTTATAAAACATCTTTTATAAGGTCTCTGCCTATAGTCACACTGCACCCAACCCTGGGGTGCCTGGGGCACACCTTATGAATGCCTTATATGTACATATAAGATAGTTTTTTAAGACTTTGAAATAACTTTTTTTTCCAAAGTTATATTTGTATGTAACTTTAAAAGCAGCCAGCAAGGCAGGCCCACCTCTAAAATGGCACTGGGCACCTCAGCAGTGCACTTATGAGAACACCACCTAGGCTGGGGTCCTTAAACCTACATGCTCCACCATGCACTAGGGACTTATAGGTAGGTTGATACTGCCAGTTATAATTACCCTGATTTGCATAATCATTTTACTTATAGCACAGGCCCTGGGACTGGTTAGCAGTTCCCAGGGAACCATCAAAGCCAGGAAAACACCAGCAAAAAGTGAAAATTGGGGGCAAAAGTAAGAGGGCTTCTGAAATCAGCCCAGTTTCCTCACACCTTGCTTGCGTTAGGGCCTGTATTGCCTTTGATACACTACAGCTTAGAGGGTTTCTGCTGTTTTTGATTTTTTCCCGAATTTTAGCTTTCTACTCTATCCTACTAGTCCTCTTCTCTCACGGGATTCAGAGGTGGAAAGGGAATATGGCAAGCCATATTTTCACATCAAGAAGTATCTGTCATTCATGCTAAGAAGCCAGGCTCTTGAGAAGATTAATCTATAGAATATATGATCAAATGGAAATGTGCACTATTCAATGAAACTTTTTTTTAGATAAACTGGGATGAGTTATTTTGTCTGTTGACAAACACCCTCTGATTTAAAACAACTAACAACCATCATGAACTATTTGATGTTCTAAACAATACCACTACAAGACTGTCCGTGATGGTTTTCTGAGCTGATATTATTGCTCGGGAAATTCAGTAAGTTTCCAAGTGATAGTGTTTTGGGATCTCACTGTAGTATACGAAGTTTGGTTGGATCATGTTTTTTTAAACATTGCTTTGCCAAGTTATGGATAAATAGAGGTTACATAACTTACCATCTTGTGTTTATGCTATACTTCCTTGGTGTTCTGTTTTCTTCCTTTCCACATTCCTGTAGGTCAGTCATTTTCTCCTTCTCTTTCCTCTTTGATGTCTCTCAGTTGCAATCTACACCATTCTTTGGAACCAAGTACCAAAGTTTACATATGTTTTATAGGGCGCAAGGCCCTCCTGATGATTACTGATGTTTCTTGTGAATATATATGGTACAGTTGCTGTGTCAGTATACTGTTGTTGAGCTGTGTAGCTAAGCTGTCAATAAAGAATTAATTAAAAATAGAGCTGCAACAACAGCTTCAAAAGTGCAATGAATTAACATAAAACAGCCACACTTGATGCAGAAATACTTTGTCACTCATAAAAGATGGTGAAATCTTTCAGATTTCAAGAATGTTGTTATTGAAATGTGGCAGATGAGCTTTTCTCCTCCACAGCTTGGTATAGAGCAGTCAGGGATACTTAGAGGCAATGTGTAAAGTATTTGCTCAACACTTCAATCAGTAAAACTGTGAAAATACCACACACAAAATATATCACACCACGTTAGAAAAATATAACTTAATTTCAGAAATAAAAAAAGATCCAAATGTCAAAAATCCAATAAGTAGAACTTGAGTTATGAATTTTTAAAGAATGTACTGTAAAATGGCACTTAGAAGCTAATAGTGCCAACTGGGGATATCTAGTCACATTACACCACGACAAACTGAAAAATGCAGGCTGACCCTGTTGGGGTTGGGTCAGCTGCAGGGACACCGTTGGGCTTGCTGAAGAAAAGTAGCTTAAATCTGGTTTGCAGTGATGTGTCAGTTCCGAACCACTCAGTAGAGGCGATGTTTTGCTTTTTCCGAGGCAACAACTGATGCGGTACAGCTGCAGTGTGAGTTCCACCCCCAAACATTTGGACTGATACTGGTGATTACTTGCTGTGACTGTGTCCTGGGCACTGCTAATCAGTCCCAGGGCCAGTGTTCTGTGTAAAATTGTATATGCAAATTAGTCATAATTATAAGTGGTTCTGACAACCTACCTAAAGGTCCCTAGTATATGGTAGGGCATGTAGGTTTAGGGACTCCAGGAAAGATAGGGCACCCCTTGGTGCACTGCTATGGTCCCTGGAATCATTGTAAAGGCAGGCCGGCATTGCTGGTTGTGTTTAAGTTCAAGTTCATCCCAATATTGACTTTAGAATTAAACGAACTTCCTTATTTTTACATATAAGCCTTAAGTGCCCCAGCGTTGAGTGTAGTTTATATATAAGAAGGGACTTTATAAAAGATGTTTTATAAGCTCTGGTGAGGTACAAACAGCTGTAAGACCTGGTATCCTCGGTGTGGCTTCCCCTGCCTTTTTGCCTCTGCTTCCTGTGGTTTTAACTGTGTGTTGGATTTAGTTTGGGCTGGTTTTGGTACTCTGGGCACTTTACCGCTTCTGACCAGTGCTAAAGAACAAGTGCTCTCTGTGTAAATTGTAGCTCTAATTGGCTTTTGCATGATTGGTATATTTTTTTACTATTAAGATACTAGTAGAGAGCACTAGAGGTGCACAGGGCCTTACAAATCAAATTCTACTAGTGTGCCTGCAGCACTGTCTTGCCACTCACATGAGAAGCCCTGTGAATATGGCTCAGACCTGCCACTGTAGTGTCTGTCTGTGTAGTTTTGAGCTGCTAATTAGAGGTAACAAGTGTACTCACATTTTTACTATTGCAAGGCTTATCTCTCTCATGGGTTAGCATTGGAAATACCTTTAAATATCTTTTAAGTGGAGTTTCCCATTGAGAGCAGATGGATCTATGGAGTTTGGTGTCTCTGAAAAGCACACTTTAAAAATGCATCTGTTGGTAAAGTTGGTTTATGGAATATCAGATAGATTGAAAATGCCACTTTTAGAAGTTGGGCATTTTCTTGCTTAACCATTCTGTACTACTGTCTGCCTGTGGAATCTACGTCTGGGTCAGACGGACAGTTTGGCTATTTGTGAATTCCCTCTCCACAGTGACACAAAGGGAGCTAAGGAGTTTCCTACATATCCTGATGAGTCTCCTGGGCTAGAGTGGGGAAGGAGGAGCTGATACCTACACCTGAAAGGGCTGTGACTGTCCTCACAAAATGTATTCTCCAATGTATTCTCCAACCCCCTGGTGTGTGTCTGGGGCAAGGTCTGGTCAAGGCAGAATCTCGTGAACAACAGAGACCTTCCTCTGAAGTTTGCCTACTTCAAATGCAGAAATGAGCATAAGTAGTGGACCTAAACCCCATTACTTCTAGATGAAGAAGAACCTCTGCCAAGGAGAAGAGCTGAAGAGCTGCAGGAGGAGTACTGCCCCTTTGACTGTGAGTGTGCATTGCTGGGTTGGTCTGCAGTTGCTGCCTCTACCTCAGAGAGGACAAAGACTGGACTTTGCTGTGTTTCCTGCTTCTGAAGTGTTTCCAAGAGCTTGGACTGAGCTTGTGCCCCTGTTTTGAAGTCTCAGGGCCATCAAAGACTTCCTCTGCCAGCAACTGGACTCTCTTGCTGAAATTCCTAACCCTGCCAAGTGGTACCCTAACTAGGCCCTTGAAAGGAGAAGCTGGTGGGACCAGGGCTGAAATCCACACACATGAGCCGAGGGGGAACAAAATAGATGCAGTGTCTGTATCACAGCTGGAAAATCAACGCAACACCCGCTTGCGGTTGCCGAAATCGGCACACCACCCACACATCACAGGTCTTCGCCATCATGTGGCAGGATTTGCACGCATTATTGCTGGGCGTCAAAACCACAGTGAACCTGCACTGACCAAGGCAGCCCATCTACAAATCGAAGCATTGCATTTCTGTGGTAGAGAGAAATGACCCATTGCCTACCCTGCCGAAGAAGAATCGATGCACAGCATCACTTGCACGTCAGGAATCTACATATCCCTTACTTTTCCGATGTGCGCTCGCCCGTGCAGCTTTAATTTTGACATACCAGGTACTGTGTGTAAAATCAACACATACATTAATTTCTATGGATTAGGATTCTTTTTACAGTTAATATGTATATTTTTTCTTGTGTATGTTGGATTTTGTTTTTGTTTTGGTCTTGTTTGATTTAGATATATATTGGCTGTTTCACTCAACTTGTGTTGTGTCCATTTTGTAGTGTTTTCTCTGTACTACTCTGGGTGTTGGTACAAGTACTTTACACATTGCCTCTGAGATAACCCTGACCGAATGGGACAAGCTGCCAACGGGGTGAGGAGGGGTTGTCTGAAGAGTGTAACTCCCTTAGCCTGACAAAAGTGAGGGTCCCTGCTGGGACAGAGTGCAAACTGACTGCCAACCAGAGACCCCATTTCTAACAACAGCCAAATTCCTTTTTTCCCATTGTAGTTAAATTAAGTCTTATTTTTAATAGAGATGAGCTTAATATAGCAAATTTGGTACCAAATTAAATGTTGTACTAAATCCAACAACTTGCTAATGTTGAATTTAATATAACTTCCACAGGGAACAAGTTTTAGAACTCTTTCTGAAAGTTAACAAATTCAGCTCTGTAGTGCCCTTTCCTGATTGATCAGCCTCTGGCAGCCTGAGCCAGGCTGCCTTGATGAGATGTGAAGTAGCCTGGGTTGACACAAAGGAAGCATCTGGTGGGCAGAGAACTGCTACAGCCGATGGCAGAACAGGATGGGGGAAGGGTAGCCAAACTGGTCTTCAAAGTAGGGAAGAGAAACTGGACTTCCCCCATTTCCTTCAGCCCCAGACAGCTAGAAGCTCCCTAATTAGATCAGGAGAGTAGGTGAAAAAGGGTGTTAAGGGAAACCTAGCCACACCAGTGGGTGGACTCAGCCAGATCTAAACTCTAAGACTGAATTTTTGCCATCTTGGATTTTTGAAGAATGTTGTTCCCTGGGATTGATTTTTGCCACACTTCTCAGGAAGTGGTCACTCAAGAGGGTGGTGGCCAGCACTCTATTAGACTGGAGCTCACCCCTGCTTCCCACCCCCAGGAGAAAGGATTATGATGGCAGAGTTGCCCTGAATTTCAAATCCCTGCTGGAAGAAGATACTGAAAGAAAGACTGCCCTGCTGGACCCCTGGTCTGCACCCTTCACTCAGAAGGACTGCACCTGCTGCACACTTTGGACTTAATTGAGAAAAGGACTTTGCTTACTTCTGCAACTCCATAATTGGACTCCCTGTAGGCTACAGGTACAAAGAAGCTGACCAGAGGCTTTTCCATCAAGTCCAGAAAGAATAGCCCAGCTGACCAGTGGCCAGTGGCCATTTAAGAATTCTAACCAGGTGCATTCTGGGAACTGACGTCCCAACTTCCAAGGAGCAACCTGGAGATTATGGAACCTTTGTGCAAGTTTGTGGACAATCTGTGGACCTCAAAAGTACTTCTGGAAGAGTGTCTGGAAGTTTGGAGAACTTTAGAGCAACTTTGAAAAAAGCTCCACAAGTGACAACCCAACTTCGAGAGTTAAGCCAGCCACGAAAAAGCAGGAGCTAGCCTGAAATTTAAGTTTGTCCTGCTGAAAAGGTCTGGAGCCCCAGACTTCCAGGACTCAACTGAGAGCTCACAGAAAGGCAATCCGACAATGTTGCATTGAAATCAGCTTGCTGAGAAGGACCATCTGATGTTGATGAAAAAAAAGCTCCAGAAAAGTTTCTAAGTGCAAAAATAAAACTTTAACCGAGACTTTCTGATCAATGTATCCAAGCAGGGCTCCATCATGGCTGGCCTCGGATTCTGACTTTGCCCTAGTCAAGTGCAACCAGAGGCCCCCGGTTAGCACTTTTGGTTTTTAGGAGCTAGAAAGCGTATTTTTTATTTATTTAATCTTTAAAAATTCATATCTCCGGTCCCTACATTGTACTTTTGTTGTTTTCTTGTCATTTTAAAGATACAAATATTTTCTAGTTTTATAAATTGGTTGTTGGATTTTTATTGTGTGTTATGTTTTACTTATTTACTGTTTTGATTATATTAAATGCTTTACACACCTGCCTCCTAAGTTAAGCCTAACTGCCTGTGGGCCAAGCTACCAAGGGTTGAGCATGGATCAATTTACTGAGAAGTTGACTGGACCTAGTGTTTTTTTTTTGGCTTATTGCAAAGTGTAGGTATCTACCAGCCCTTACCAATAGTCTACTTTCCAACACCACTGTGAAGGGCTGAAGTGCAGTTGAGAAAATGTGTCTGTTCTGATGAGCATACATGCTACGATGTGGGGATCGTCATTGCCATCGAAGCTGTCGTTGTTGAGGTTGTGAGGACTTTACACTGAGCATTGCACTGCAGTTCTTTTTTCTGAGGGTGATGTGCTGTTGTCAAGATGCAAGGTACAGCAGTGAAGCGATCCTGGTTGTGCTAGTTCCAACCCATGCAGTAGAGGTGATGTGTCAATTTTCTTGATGCACCAGTGGTGATGCGTTGATTGCACTATTGTAGCATGGAATGCATTCATTAGACAGCAATAGGCACCTTAGGCCCTCTTCCAAGAGCACAGGAGTGGGGTGGCACCACTTGGCAGGACAGACCCACAAATGGCAGAATCCAGGTGCAGAGGTAGGTTGATTGGAAGTTGTTTATGTTTTTGAGACTTCAGATCAGGCAACTGGTCATCTGACCCTTGGAGTCACTCTGGGTTTTGGGTTGCTGAGGTGCAGGTCTTATCATTCTCACTCACAGGCTAGAGGGCAGCAGGCAGCAATACAGCACAGCAAAGTAGAAGTTCAGCAGGGTAGCACTCCAGTAGAGTGCCACTCCTTGTAGTGCACAGCAGTCCGTATTACTGGAAGGGTATCCACAGGTCCAAATGTATACTGATGTAGTAGGGTCTGAGGTCCAGTTCGTATACCCAGTGGTGATTTTGAAGTTGAGGAAATTTCACAGAAGGGGCACAGGGGCTCTCCCTTCCTACCCTGGCTCCAGACTCACCCCAGGGGATATGCATCTCTTTCTGTGGGAACAGGATACAGCCTATTTAGGTATAAGTGTGAAGCTGTGGACAGCTCCTCGCTCCCATACTCCCAGGTTGACCCATTAGGTCACACTTAAGCTCCAATTGTGTGTGGCTGTCTAGACGGAATACACCAGCTGTCACTCAACCCAAATGTGCAGTTAAAGTCAGGCTGCAGGCACTCACTCCTAATAGCAGGAGAATGCCATCTTTCTAAAAGTGGCATTTTCAAAATTGTTCTGAAAAATCTGACCTTAACATTAAAGAGGATTTATTATTACACTTTAAATGGGCACTAAACATGACAGATCTACCTCCTTTCAATTAGGAATGATAGCTTACTAAATGTAATAAGAAATCCCCAATGTTAACATATGAGAGGAGTAGTCCTCACAGGAGTGAACAACAAATGTAGGGGTTTTTCACTACCACAGTGAGTAAAACTTAGAAAAACATGTCCTACCTTTTCATTACATAGCACCCTGCCCAATGGGCTGTCTAGGGCCTACCTTTGGGGTGACCTACATGTAATAAGAGGTGAGTTTACGTCTTGGCAAGATGTTGTAAATGCCAAGTTGACATGACAGTGTAATACTGCCATCAGGCTGCAATGACAAGCCTGATACATGTTTTAGGAGGGCTACTTAAATGGGTGGCCCAATAAGTGCTGCAGGCCCACTAGTAACATTTAATTTACAATACCTGGCTTATGTTATATCACTCTGCAAGGTACGTATAAGTAAACCAAATATGCCAATTAGGTATATGCCAATCAAACCATGTTTTAAGGAGAGAGCGCAAGCACTTTAGCACTGGTAAGCAGTGGTAAAGTTCACAGAGTCTTAGGGCTAACAAAAACAAATTCACAAAATTGGAGGCAAGCAGAGAAACACGCAGGGCATTCTGAGAACTCATCAAAGTGGACAGATATCAATGTAAAGGGTACTATGCACCCTTCCCAGTGGGTCCCCCTTTCCAGCAGTACCTATCTTTCCTGTATCCCTGCTTGAAAAGCGCAGCAGGAGAGGGATGACCACCAGGGATCCACCCACCATTCACCCGGAGTGGTGTTTGGGGTGAGGAGCAGCCTTCCTAGGCAAGTGCAAGTGAACCAAAAAAATGCAGTGCTTCTGCCCATCAAAGGGGGTAACTGGGCGAGGGTGGTTATCCCCAAATTGCCCTCAAGGGGACACAAAGTCACTACATCAACAGGGATGTTTTTTTCTCATGCAGGAAGGAAGACTTAAGTGAAGTGCTGTGTGTGCGAAACAGGCCATTCTGAAATGAATTCTGTTCATGAGTGAGGGGCAGTGGACACTCTTCAGAGAGGTGTAATCCTTTCTGATTTTTTGGTGCCTTTGACAAGACATGCAGTACCATTCAAAAGGGCCTTGAGAAGTACCACGGATGATTTCAGGGATCGAACTAAAAGAACATTATCATCATCAAGGTGTATTAAAACGAGGGGCAGTACTGTTGCTCTGCAATAGTGAAATAAAATGCTTGTAATTAATGAGAACAAAGACCTGAAATTAAGACATTGAGATTGGATTTGTGCGATAGCATAGTTATTGATGAAGCAGTTGCATGACTTTCCTGACACTGTGGATCAATGTGGAGGCAGGAGATGTACAGACACTAGAGTTGGTCATATGATACTGGACTCAGATGTGAAGAATATTTAAAGTAGGGAAGGAACTAGGGGCCATATGTAGGAACACATTTTCCCATATACACAGAATGGATAAAACTCCTTGCTACATCTGGCCCTAGGTTCCTATCATGAGAAGTCCTTTGAGTTAATATGCACAAAAGCATGGGAATGTTCTTGTAGTGTTAGGTATCATCAACGTACTAATGTATGGTGATACTTATAATGCAGTGTTCCCTTTGTATTGGTGTGCGTCATCTTAGACTGCAGCAGAGCATCACGTCTCATTTTTTTGTTATGCCTAATGAACGAGAAATGCTGCTCTCTCTATTACTTTCCTTCACTAATACAAAACCATGTACTTCAGCCTTTTACACTGATGTGTTACATACATGTTTTGTCCCATTACAAAGGACAACAAAGAAAGGACTTAAGAGAAGTATGCAGAGAACATGAAGAACTGCATGTCGGAATGAGAATACAGTAAATGTGTACATAATGTTAGTTGCTATGCATAGTGACAATATTGATCTGTATTTGTTATAAATCAGTCAAAAAATTAATTACTTTAATTTAGCTTAAATGTAACTCTTCCCCTTCTCCCACCATGGTCGGACTGGGACAAAAAAATAGACCCAGGCACTAAAAGAAAAATTCCCCGTTAGCGAACCAGAAAGCTAGAACAGTGTCCTACATTTGCAAGTCAGACCAGTTTAGAACTTGTAGAGACACGCTGTATGGGTATTTTGCAAAGTATTAGAGACTATTAATTTTTGTTTGCTGCAGGCAATATTTGTTGTAATATCACGGAAACCATCGGACACTGGATGATTGCCCCATAGGCCAGTAGGACCATGTTTTCTACTACAGAGAGATTGCCCACATTACCCTCATTCTACTGCATTCTACCGTGGCAACCACTGAAGCTAAATTAGTCAAAATATTTTACTTTGAAAAAAAGACATAACTCATGAGTCAGCAGTAACACAATCCTCCTAATTTCTTACCAGAAGAGATTCTGACACAGGGAGATGACATTTTTTTTTTCACTTTGAATTAATTGCACTGTGAGATGGAGTCTGCTTTTTCAAACGTTATCTGCATCGTTTCAGGATAAACTTGTAGGATTTTTGTTGGAAGATGAGCAATCCCAATTCCCAAATGTTAATAATTCTTCTTGAGAGGTTAATCATTTTTAGAAGGAACATATAATGTCAGTATAAATATGCGACAATTCAATTATTTTGTTTTAGCATTTCACAGGGTATTTTCTAATGAGGCATCAAGCAAACACGCAGATTTAGGAATATATGTTTGCAAGTATGAAAACCACCCGCTGACATTTAATTTAGCCTGCTTCCCTCCTTAAACGGGATTTAATCAATAAATATTTAAGGGAAGCCATTGCTTATCTTTCTAGAATGACTGAGCATTTCTCATTATTTAGTCACAGAAACACCACTGATATACGGAAATGTCACTGCCCAGACAAGAATGAAAAATGACAGCTGACGATTACACGATATGACAATTCAATGTGCATATTACCTAACGGAAACGAGATGTTTATTTTTGGTATTAAATTTCCATTTTAATATTTGCTTTTAGCCGATTGTCAAGCAGCAGCCAGGCTAGTGAGCAATTTTAAACTGTGTGACCCTGGTAAAGTTCATCGTCATGTTTAGCTCTTTTTGTGATAAAAAGCACGTTTTTCATGGAAACAATATTTGTAGCAGACATGACATTTGTTTTCAGTAAAAAAAAATCTTCCTCTTTTGTTAGTAAGCATGTACATGGAGGTTTATCTTTCTTATCTTTCTGATAAATTATTTTTGCCCTATGATAAAGTGGATTATTAGCTTGGGTAGGGTAGTCAACAGATAGGAAAAATGTCTATCTGTCCAATAAAGGTTTCACTAATTTCAACTTGACCTCCACCCCTGGTTGCTATGGCACAAAGCAAACATGCTTAACTTAGGAAAGTGTGTAAAACATTTAGAATTAGCAAAAGAGTTATAAAGTCAAAAACACAACACAATAAAAATCCTAGTCCAATTTATGAAAATAGAGACCATTTTAATAAATAAAATGAGACCAAAAACAAAAAAACATTTAATAGGGGGTACCAGAGATATGAATATTGAAGTTTTAAGTAAAAATAGCACTAAAAGTTTGAAAGTGCCAACCACAGGCGACTGGTTGTGCTAGACCAGGGCAAGGGTAAAGCTTAGGGCTGACTGCAATGGAGCACTGGTTGGATACAGAGACCAGGTGAGTCCTGCTGGAAAGTTTTATCTTCTGACTTAGTCCATGAAATGTAAGTAAAGAATCTTGGGGCAAAGCAGCTGGATAGGGCCAAGATGGGTTCCACAACGCCCAATAGCCGACAGACAAAACCCCAGTGAAGTTGTTGACTTTTGGCAGGAAAACTCTGATTCGGAAAAATGAATAATTCTTTCCCAAGGATGGTCCTTTACCAGTCAGATACATTTGGCCTCTTTGCCCAGTGAAGAGCATTACCTTTGAACTTGATCAATTTTTGGAGCTTGGATTCTGCCACTGGGGGAAGGTTGAAAGCTGTAGCAAAGCAGGGCTCCACAAGGCCAGATACATTCTCTGCATCTCCCGCTGAAACTTATTTGCTGCTGATGGAGCAGATATGTCAATTAAAGAAATTACTATTGATTAATGTGTGTTTATTAATTAGAAAAATGCATAGAAAAATTAATATTAGAGAATAATGTGTATAATTGAAAATGTGCCCTCGGAGAATGGTCACCATGTGTATTAACAGATGCAAAATAAAGAAAAAGGAAAAACAAAATGTACTAATATGTCATAACAAAGTGTATAACCTATGATTTATGTTAATTCATATTCTTAAATTAGCCGGACTAAAGGACTGGTTTCGCTGGGCCTTGCTTGCTCATAATGTGAAGACTTTGTGAAGCTTTGCGAGGACTGGTAACTGGAAGGAGAAACCTTGAACTGTTCAGACGGCATAGCTGGAACATTCTGTAATGTACCAATGGACAGGAGATGATGAAGACAGTTTGATACAATTATGTGTAGTGTAGGCTAAATGTCCTTTCCAGGACTTGAACAATAGAGGCACTGACTAAAGACTTGTATGCAACAATTTCGTTTCCTGAAGAGCCGGATGATGTTCTCATCGCAAGAAGAACCAATCAGTTGTATGGGACATAAAGCATATGCAAAATTAGAGATTTGGTAAACATAAACTATAGGTTAGAGTCATAACTTCCGACGGACTGACCAATTAGTGGGATGGACTGGGAGACCCTAATAAAAAGTCATGACAAGGGAAGGGATGTAAAATAAGAACTGCGAGGAGAAAGTTGATGACATCAGGAGACGCTGTCCTTGGTGCTGACCATTGGGCTTACACTCTGTGAGCCTGATCCGTAGCTGACCATTAATTACCTGGGGATGAAGTCTGACTTGTTGCTGATCCATCCTGGATAGGTAGCTATGAAAATGTGACCGACTCATTTTGTGCCTTTTCTTCTAGGTACCAACTGCGCTGTTTTTATAGAAATTCTCTCTTAGGTAGATTTTTCCAAATTAATGTTTTTCTCTAAATTGTTTTCGCATGAAGACCCCCATGCTAATGCTAATCATGGTTAGGTAGGCTGTTAGGGGTGACATGGACAGTGACAAATGACTGACAAACTTTATTGCTGGATTACATTGTTAATGCTGATATTCATATATTATGTTGTTGCTTGGTCGCATATGTTTCTTTTTTCTCAAGAGATACTGTCTTCTAACTGATGAATTAATAAAGAATTGATTGAATAGACTTTGAACTAACTGATGACCTAGCATTGTAATCAATAGGGAATAAAACTTGTTAACCTTTTCCATGAGTGATGGTTATTCTGATTAATATGGTTTTCTTTTTGGTTTCTCAAGTGTTTGATATTGATTTATTGTTGTTGATTATTGGTTCCGTGATCACTGCATGTCTAGGATACTCCATGCGATTCAAAAGGTTCATCGACCTATACGCATCCCCTTGTAAGTTTACTTACCAAGGACCGGGCGCGCTAGCACTGCTGTGGAAAGGCTCTGAGCACGAGCAACCTTCTTCAGATGGACTTGCTGTGTTTGTCCCAGTCTTCTGACACGTCTCCAAGCAAATTTCCTTGAAAGAGTTTCTGAGGCCTAGATTCTAGGCATAGACAGGAAGCAGAAGAGTACTCTCTCCCACGTGTCTAAGTGCCCCAGTACCACAGGCAAACCACTTTAAGGTCAGTATCTCACTCCAGGAGAAACAACGTTCAGGGCTCTGGGCAGATCTAGTTGGAACTGGTCAGATGGACTTTTTAAGAAAGAGGGCTTCTTGCAACTTTTGTGTTGCTATAGCTTAATAGGAGGTGAACCAACTGATCCTTGAAGTCCACTTTTTGGTCCTGGGTACACAGGGAGAAGGTTCAGCACTTAGGGCTCTCCTCACAGGTCACAACAGCATGTGCAGTGGTTATTCTGTCTTTTACAGGCCTAGTAGTGTTCTGAAGCGGATACTGGGGTGCCACATGTATGCCCAGTGCAAGCTTGTGCACGGGAGAAACTCTTGGTCACTCCCTAATCAATGGGCTAAAGTTCACAGGGATGATCCTATCCATTATCGCAGCACTTCCTGTGGGTTTTCTTCTAAACTATGCCACAGTGCCGCTCTCTACCTAAAAACAAAATTGCAGACATTTTTGTCCCCTGTGTAGAGTTCCCTGTGCCCACTCAGAGGTGTGGCTATGATAATGGGTAAAGTTTCCCTTGTCGTCATTTTTTCAAAATGTTTTTTCAGCACAATTACAATGGCCCTAAAAGTACATAAAAACACTTCATCAATAAATACACTACATTAAACAGTGATAAAATGAATACAAATACCAACTTACTCAATCCATGTCCAATACTGTACAATACATTTCCTTAAATATATAGCCCCCGTATGTAAAGTACAGTACTAAAACAGACTGGAGGGTTATTTAATGCTAGAATATAGTGTAAGGCTCTGTTATGATCCTTAATATTCTGTGCGGGAAAAATGGGCTTTAAATAGTATCTTCTCAAGCCCTCATAAAATCCACAGAATAAAATAAATTGCTAGGGGATTTGCATTGAAACCCCTTTGCATGGACAGTTTCAGCTAACTGACATTTTTCCATTTGTAGAAAGGCAACTAAGTGGTGAGCAGTGCCCAACGGCTGTCTAACTAAAACATAGCAGTGTTGGGTATTAGTCACCCAGCTCAAATAAGGTTGACATTGTTCATAATAACCATTAGACATGTATGTAACAACAGTATGTTTCTTAGGGCCAGATGTGTCTAAGTACTGTTTTGCATTTCTTAAATAGTGAATTTTAAGAAATTGCTATTTAAGAAACCCAAAATGGTATGTAAGAAAATAGCGATTCCCTAGTAGCGATTCCCAGAGGGTCACAATTACTATTAGGGAATCGCTATTAAGAAATCCAACTCCATATGTGCAAATATTTTTGCAGTTCCTAATTTGCGATTCCTTATTAGGGAATTGCAAATTAGGAAATGCAAAAAAAAGGGAGCCGAGGGCCTAAGGCATGCATTGAGGCACCCCAAATGTAATTGGGCACACATGCCCTAGGGGCATGTGTGAGATACATGGCACTTTTAAATATGCATTTTTAATGCATTTTTTAAAATTGCACATGGTTACCACCAACTTGGAGTTGGTAGTAATTGCATTTCCTAAGTGCCCAATTTGCATCTAGGAAATGCTTGATACATGTGCATAGGGAATCAAAAATAGGAATTCTCTGTTTGAGATTTCCTATTTAGGGAATCACAATCTGCAATTCACAAAACTGAGTTGAAATTTTAGGGAATCGCCTTTTTAGCGATTCCTTAAAAGTGCACTGCAAATGCCTTTCATACATTCTGTATGGCTATTGCACCAGTTGGGAATGTAAAATACATCTGGCCCCTAGATTCTTCCCAGTTTCTACTTTCCTGTCTGTAACTGAGAAAGGAAGCTTTACTCTTCTTCAAAGAAACATTTTTTGGGGATCACACTTAAGCATTATATTGAACAATTTATTCAATGACTTATTTATGTATGAGAGCCAGTGAATTTCAAGAGCATAATCTAGGGCTAGGCAGTCTAGAATAACAGATTTAGTAAAGTCAGTTTTGGTTTTCGTACAAACAGACTGCCAAAACAAAAGGGGTTTAATCAAAAGTAAATCTTCCAAAAAAATCAGCCCAGCCTTCTTATGAACTATGAAAGAGGAGGCAGAGGTGGGCGTACATAGCAGGCACCTAAGGAAAGTGTTCTCTTCTGTCGGAAAGGAAATACAAGGAGTGTAGCCCCATAGGCCCCCACCAAAGGTAACAGTAGACAACCTTCTTACTTTGTTTAGTTTAACCATTTCCCTGACTGGCCTGCTTCCAATTTGACATGCATATTTAACGCTTTCGCTCCCAGGCCTTTTCCCCCTCCTGTGCTGAGCCTTTTTTTGGCTATTTGGGGCAGTTCGTGCTTAGGCCCTCATAACGTTTTGTTCACATAAGCTACCCACGCCAAATTTGCGTCCTTTTTTTCCAACATCCTAGGGATTCTAGAGGTACCCACACTTTGTGGGTTCCCCAGAAGGAGGCCAAGAAAGTAGCCAAAATACAGTGAAAGTTAATTTTTTTCAAACAAATTGGTAAAATGGGCTGCAGAAGAAGGCTTGTGGTTTTTTCCCTGAAAATGGCATCAACAAAGGGTTGTGGTGCTAAAATCACCAGCTTCCCAGCTTT
The DNA here is from genome assembly GCF_031143425.1 of Pleurodeles waltl. Lineage (NCBI taxonomy): Eukaryota > Metazoa > Chordata > Amphibia > Caudata > Salamandridae > Pleurodeles > Pleurodeles waltl. Next base: position 1,060,717,446 of record NC_090440.1, on the reverse strand, counting down.
CAGGAACAGGCAGACTTAAATCAGAAAACCCAATTTTTCAATACAATTTTGTCATTTTACTGGGACATACCCCATATTTACGTTTTTTTGTGCTTTCAGCCTCCTTCCAGTTAGTTACCAAAATGGGTGAGAAACCAATGCTGGATCCCAGGAAGCTAAACATTTCTGAAAAGTAGACCAAATTTTGAATTCAGCAAGGGGTCATTTCTGTACATCCTACAAGTGTTCCCTACAGAAAATAACAGCTGAAATAAAAAAATATTGAAATTGAGGTGAAGAAAACAGCCATTTTTCTCCACGTTTTACTCTGTAACTAAAGCTATATACCGTTATGTCAGCTGGACTCTTCTGGTTGCGGGGATATATAGGGCTTGTAGGTTCATCAAGAACTCTAGGGGCCATATTTATACTCTGGTTGCGCCGAATTTGCGTCGTTTTTTTCGACGCAAATTCGACGCAGAACTAACGCCAACTAACGCCATATTTATACTCTGGCGTTAGACGCTTCGGGCGCCAAAGTGCCCGGAGTGTGCGTCATTTTTTAGCGTGAACCCCTTCCTTGCGTTAATGATATGCAAGGGAGGCGTTCCCGTCTTAAAAAATGACTCCCAGGCCTTTACGTGGTATTTATACTCCCGGGCAAAAGAGACGCCCGGGAGTGGGCGTGGCCAAAAACGGCGCATTTGCGCCGCTTTTTAACGCCTGGGTCAGGGATGGCGTTAAGGGACAAGTGGGCTCAAAATGAGCCCAGAGTGCCCTCCCCTGCCCCCAGGGACCCCCCCTGCCACCCTTGCCCACCCCAGGAGGACACCCAAGGACGGAGGGACCCATCCCATGGACATTAAGGTAAGTTCAGGTAAGTATTTTTTTTTTTTTTTTTGTCGCATAGGGGGGCCTGATTTGTGCCCCCCTACATGCCACTATGCCCAATGACCATGCCCAGGGGACATAAGTCCCCTGGGCATGGCCATTGGGCAAGGGGGCATGACTCCTATCTTTACAATGATAGGAGTCATGTTGATGGGGGATGGGCGTCGAAAAAAAATGGCGCAAGTCGGGTTACGACGATTTTTTCGACGCAACCTGACTTGCCCCATTTTAAGACGCCCATACGCCATTTTCCCCCTACGCCGGCGCTGTCTGGTGTACGTGGTTTTTTTCCACGCACACCAGGCAGCGCCGGTCTGCTAGCGCCGGCTAACGCCATTCAATAAATACGGCGCCCGCATGGCGCTTCAGAATGGCGTTAGCCGGCGCTAATTTTTTTGACGCAAAACTGCGTTAGCGCAGTTTTGCGTCAAAAAGTATAAATACGGCCCTAGGTACCCAGAGCCAATAAATGAGCTGCACCTTGCAATGGGTTTTTATTCTATACCGGGTATACAGCAATTCATTTGCTGAAATATAAAAAGTGAAAAATAGGTATCAAGAAAACCTTTGTATTTCGATAATGGCCACAAGATAAGGTGTTGAGAAGCAGTGGTTATTTGCACATCTCTGAATTCCGGGGTGCCCATACTAGCATGTGAATTACAGGGCATTTCTCAAATAGACGTCTTTTTTGCACACTGCCTTACATTTGGAAGGAAAAAATGTAGAGAAAGACAAGGGGCAATAACACTTGTTTTGCTATTCTGTGTTCCCCCAAGCCTCCCGATAAAAATGGTACCTCACTTGTGTGGGTAGGCCTAGCGCCCACGAAAGGAAATGGCCCAAAACACAACGTAGACACATCACATTTTTTCACACAAAACAGAGGTGTTTTTTGCAAAGTGCCTACCTGTGGATTATGGCCTCTAGCTCAGCCGGCACCTGGGGAAACCTAGCAAACCAGTGCATTTTTAACAACTAGACACCTAGGGGAATCCAAGATGTGGTGACTTGTGGGGCTCTGACCAGGTTCTGTTACCCAGAATCCTTTGCAAACCTCAAAATTTGACCAAAAAAACACTTTTTCCTCTCATTTCGGTGACAGAAAGTTCTGGAATCTGAGAGGCGCCACAAATTTCCTTCCACCCAGCGTTCCCCCAAGTCTCCCGATAAAAAAGGTACCTCACTTGTATGGGTAGGCCTAGCGCCCACAAAAGGAAATGGCCCAAAACACAACATGGACACATCACATTTTTTCACAGAAAACAGAGGTGTTTTTTGCAAAGTGCCTACCTGTGGATTTTGGCCTCTAGCTCAGCCGGCACCTAAGGAAACCTAGCAAACCAGAACATTTTCGAAAACTAGACACCTAGGGGAATCCAAGATAGGGTGACTTGTGGGGCTCTGACCAGGTTCTGTTACCCAGAATCCTTTGCAAACCACAACATTTGACCCAAAAAATACTTTTTCCTCTCATTTTGGTGACAGAAAGTTCTGGAATAAAAGAGGAGCCACAAATTTCATTCCACCCAGCATTCCCCCAAGTCTCCCAATAAAAACGGTACCTCACTGGGGTGGGTAGGCCTAGCGCCCACGAAAGGAAATGGCCCAAAACACAACGTGGACACATCACATTTTTTCACAGAAAACAGAGGTATTTTTTACAAAGTGCCTACCTGTGGATTTTGGCCTCTAGCTCAGCCGGCACATGGGGAAACCTAGCAAACCAGCGCATTTTTTAAAAATAGACACCTAGGGGAATCCAAGATGGGGTGACTTGTGGGGCTCTGACCAGGTTCTGTTACCCAGAATCCTTTGCAAACCTCAAAATTTGACCAAAAAAACACTTCTTCCTCTCATTTCGGTGACAGAAAGTTCTGGAATCTGAGAGGCGCCACAAATTTCCTTCCAACCAGCGTTCCCCTAAGTCTCCCAATAAAAATGGTACCTCACTTGTATGGGTAGGCCTAGCGCCCACAAAAGGAAATGGCCCAAAACACAACATGGACACATCACATTTTTCACAGAAAACAGAGGTGTTTTTTGCAAAGTGCCTACCTGTGGATTTTGGCCTCTAGCTCAGCCGGCTCCTGGGGAAACCTAGCAAACAAGCACATTCTTGAAAACTAGACATCTAGGGGAATCCAAGATGGGGTGACTTGTGGGGCTCTGACCAGGTTCTGTTACCCAGAATCCTTTGCAAACCACAAAATTTGACCAACAAAAACACTTTTTCCTCTCATTTCGGTGACAGAAAGTTCTGGAATCTAAGAGGAGCCACACATTTCCTTCCACCCAGCGTTCCCCCAAGTCTCCCAATACAAACGGTACCTCACTGGGGTGGGTAGGCCTAGCACCCACGAAAGGAAATAGCCCAAAACACAACGTGGACACATCACATTTTTTCACAGAAAACAAAGGTGTTTTTTACAAAGTGCCTACCTGTGGATTTTGGCCTCTAGCTCAGCCGGCACCTGGGGAAACCTAGCAAACCAGTGCATTTTTGAAAAATAGACACCTAGGGGAATCCAAGATGGGGTGCATTGTCGCGGCTCTGACCAGGTTCTGTTACCCAGAATCCTTTGCAAACCTCAAACTTTGGCTAAAAAAACACATTTTCCTCACATTTCGGTGACAGAAAGTTCTGGAATCTGAGAGGAGCCACAAATTTCCTTCCACCCAGCATTCCCCCAAGTCTCCGGATAAAAATGATACCTCACTTGTGTGGGTAGGCCTAGCGCCCGCAACAGGAAATGCCCCAAAACACAACGTGGACACATCCCATTGTTTGACAGAAAACAGAGGTGTTTTTTGCAAAGTGCCTACCTGTAGATTTTGGCCTCTAGCTCAGCCGGCACCTGGGGAAACCTAGCAAACCAGCACATTTTTGAAAACTAGACACCTAGGGGAATCCAAGATGGGGTGACTTGTGGGGCTCTGACCAGGTTCTGTTACCCAGAATCCTTTGCAAACCACAAAATTTGACCAACAAAAACACTTTTTCCTCTCGTTTCGGTGACAGAAAGTTCTGGAATCTAAGAGGAGCCACAAATGTCCTTCCACCTAGCGTTCCCCCAAGTCTCCCAATAAAAACGGTACCTCACTGGGGTGGGTAGGCGTAGCACCCACGAAAGGAAATGGCCCAAAACACAACGTGGACACATCACATTTTTTCACAGAAAACAGAGGTGTTTTTTACAAAGTGCCTACCTGTGGATTTTGGCCTCTAGCTCAGCCGACACCTGGGGAAACCTAGCAAACCAGCGCATTTTTGAAAAATAGACACCTGGGGAAATCCAAGATGGGGTGACTTGTCGGGCCTCGACCAGGTTCTGTTACCCAGAATCCTTTGCAAACCTCAAACTTTGGCTAAAAAAACACATTTTTCTCACATTTCGGTGACATAAAGTTCTGGAATCTGAGAGGAGCCACAAATTTCCTTCCACCCAGCGTTCCCCCAAGTCTCCGGATAAAAATGATACCTCACTTGTGTGGGTAGGCCTAGCGCCCGCGACAGGAAATGCCCAAAAACACAACGTGGACACATCCCATTTTTTGACAGAAAACAGAGGTGTTTTTTGCAAAGTGCCTACCTGTAGATTTTGGCCTCTAGCTGAGCCGGCACCTAGGGAAACCTACCAAACCTGTGCATTTTTTAAAACTAGCGACCTAGGGGAATCCAAGATGGAGTGACTTGTGGGGCTCTGACCAGGTTCTGTTACCCAGAATCCTTTGCAAACCTCACAATTTGGCTAAAAAAACACATTTTCCTCTCATTTCGGTGACAGAAAGTTCTGGAATCTGAGAGGAGCCACAAATTTCTTTCCACCCAGCGTTCCCCCAAGTCTCCTGATAAAAATGATACATCACTTGTGTGAGTAGGCCAAGCGCCCACGAAAGGAAATGGCCCAAAACACAATGTGGACACATCACATTTTTTCACAGAAAACAGAGGTGTTTTTTACAAAGTGCCTACCTGTGGATTTTGGCCTCTAGCTCAGCCGGCCCCAGGGGGGGCAGAAATGGCCTCAAATCAATTTTACGGGGTCGCTCCCCCTGCGTGACATTGGCGCAAGAAAAAAAGATCCCGGTGCCTAGTTGTTTCTGCCCCCCTTCTGGGCAGATTGACCTAAAATCGGCCTATTTGCCCCCAAGGGGGGCAGAAATGGTCTAAATACAATTTGCCCCCCAAGGGGGCAACCCTTGCCTAATGGGTCGCTCCCCATCTTAAAAAAGCAACAAAAAAGAAATAAATTGCCCTGGCGCCTAGAGGTTTCTGCCCCCCCGGGGGCAGATTGGCCTAAAAACAATAGGCCAATCTGCCCCCAGAGGGGGCAGAAATGGCCTAAAATAAATTTGCTCCCCGCCACCCCACCCCCCGGGGAGCGACCCTTGCCTATGGGGTCGCTCCCCTTGCGTGGCGTTGGTGCAAAAAAAAAAAATCCCCGGTGCCCAGTGGTTTCTGCCCTCCTTGGGGGCAGATTGACCTAAAATCGGCCGATCTGCCCCCAAAAGGGGCAGAAATGGCCTAAATACAATTTGCCCCTCCAGGGGAGCGACCCTTGCCTAAGGGGTCGCTCCCCATCTGTAAAACAACAACAACAACAAAAAATCCCGGTGCCTAGTGGTTTCTGCCCCCCTAGGGGGCAGATCGGCCTAATTAAAAAAGGCTGATCTGTCCCCCAGGGGGCAGAAATGGCCTAAAATAAATTTGCCCCCCAGGGGAACGACCCTTGACTAAGGGGTCGCTCCCCTTGCGTGAAATTCGCGGAAAAAAAAATCCCTGGTGTCTAGTGGTTTCTGTCCCCCTTGGGGGCAGATTGGCCTCATAAAAATAGGCCAATCTGCCCCCCAGGGGGGCAGAAATGGCCTAAATATAATTTACCCCCTAAGGGAGCGACCTTTGCCTAAGGGGTCGCTCCCCACCTCAAAAATATAAAACAAAACAAAAAATAACAAAAAAATTGATTCCTGGTGCCTAGGGGTTTCTGCCCCCCCCTGGGGGCAGATCGGCCTAATTATAGGCCGATCTGCCCCCAGGGGAGGCAGAAAAGGCATTTTAAACAAATGCCCCCCTTGGAACCGACCTTTGCCCAAGGGGTCGCTCCCCTTGCGTGAAATTCACAGAGAAGAAAAAAACTCCCTGGTGTCTAGTGGTTTCTGTCCCCCTTGGGGGCAGATTGGCCTCATAAAAATAGGCCAATCTGCCCCCAAGGGGGGCAGAAATGGCCTAAATATAATTTGCCCCCTATGGGAGCGACCCTTGCCTAAGGGGTCGCTCCCCACCTCAAAAATATAAAACAAAACAAACCAAACAAAAAAAAAAATGCTCCCTGGTGCCTAGAGGTTTCTGCCCCCCCTGGAGGAAGATCGGCCTAATTATAGGCGATCTGCCCCCAGGGGGGGCAGAAAAGGCCTTTAAAAATAAATGCGCCCCCTAGGAGCGACCCTTGCCCATTGGGTCGCTCCCTCATGGCAATTTCATTTAAAAAAAATAAAATCCCTGGTGTCTTGTGGGCGTTTTGACAGCTGGATTGCTTGCAGTCCGGCTGCCAAAACACTGAGAGAGACTTCAAAGGGAAGGAAATAACTTTCCTTCCCTTTGAAGTCTCTCGGCCTCCTCCACGTGATCGGAAGAGAAATGCTTTTGCATTTCTCTTCCGATCGCGCTGGAAGCTGAGCATCCAGCGCGATGGAGGAGGCCCTCTGTGACAATCAGCGTGCGATCGCGCACTGACATCACAGGGGGGTGGGGGAGGTCAGGGTGGAAGGGGAAGGGCTTGCCCTTCCATCCCTGCCTTGGGGGGTGGGGGGAACCCCACAGAGGGAGCGCTAGCGCTCCCTCTGGGCTCTGTGCCCAGGATGCAATGGTTACGTCCTGGGCACACGAGCACTGTGCCTCAGGACGTAACCATTACGTCCTGGGCACAGAAGGGGATAAAACCTCCCTTGCATACTTGGCTCTTCCTCAGGCAGTGATTTTGGACCTGTGTCCATGATCCCTTATTGCTAAACAGGATCCCTAAGAAACAAGAGCCCAGATTTAAGAAAAGTGGCGCTTCATGTGATGAAGTGCCACTTTTCTTGCGGCCCATTGTGCCCCCCTAACACCAACATGTGTGCACCATATTTAACATACGGTGCACCATGGCGCAGCTTAGGGACAATAGCGTCATCATTTTTGACTCTATTGTTGTACTTTGCATGATTAGCGCCAACAATTTTGGTGCTAATTATGCAAAGTGCATTGAGGCCCATTATAAATGATGGTGTGCCTCCTTTTAACACCTGCTCTATGCAGGTGTTAAAAATGCCACTAAAAATGGCAAAGTGGAATCTCATAGATTCCACTGCACCATTTTTTCCGTCCCCTACAGGGAAAACACTCTCCTTGCATACATTATGCCTGGTGCAGGCATAATGTGGCACAAGTGTTCACAAAGTGGCGCAATGCAAGCACTGCTCCACTTTGTAAATATAGGGCAGTGTTTTTGCCAGACTATTACCACATTAGCAGCAAAAAACAATGCTAATGTGGTGATAGTTGGTGATAGGCCGTTCTCAAGTTTGGGCCAAAATGAGCTGACGCTCACTATCGGTGAACGCCAAATAAAGAAGGTCATACACTTCTGCAGTTTCTTCCCACAACCCATTGTGTACGTTTTTGTCTTATTAATCTTCATTTTCCTATCTTCCATAAAATTCCCAAAGGCATCTATCAATTTCTGCAACTCAACGGTTGTCCTTGATAACAGGGTGGCATCATCTGCATACAGTAAAAGAGGTACCTGACGACCCTCAACAGTAGGTGCCATTACCTGCATGGTCAGAAGGGTATTATCCACGCCATTGATGAAAAGCAAGAACATGAATGGTGTTTAATTGCCCTCTTAATCTTAAATACAGGGGGGCATTCCACCTTTGTACCATAACACACCTTTGAGGACAAATTCTTATGCAGTCGTGCAAGAAAACTATGGGCCATATTTACAAGGCCCATGGAGCATGGTGGCGCAGCTATTGCCGTGCTGCTCCGCCCTGCTCCACCAAGAAAGGGCAGAAATTTACTGTATCTGCAAGATACTGCACAGTTCTGTCCTCTCCCCCTGTGCTGGCGCACAATTTCTGCCATTTGCTAATGCAGGCATCTTTGTACCATGGTGCAAGGGTACCTGAGTTGTGGGGATGATTGTTTTTGTGCAGGAAAGGACACCTTGCAGCTAAAAAAAAATCACAAAAGGTGCTTTCCTCTTTCTATGTGTGCTGCGGGATGCAGCACACATAGAAAGAGGAAAAACAGGGAGAAATAAAGATATTTCTCCCTGTTGCTTCACTCTTATGCCACCCCTGAGGTGGTGTAGGAATGTGATGCATTCCCAGACTTGTAAATCTGGGAATACAACAGATTTCTTTCCTTCGGGTTCCATGGGTGTTGAGTGGGAGCACCCCAAGCCACACCCATGTGTAAGCATGAAAGGGGTCCATATTTACAAGGCTATGAAAAACCATTCTAGGTGGCTTTGCGTGGCCTTGTAAATATGGGCCAGCACACTGCTCCAATGGAGCATCAAAATAAAGGGCCCTCTGTGGCACAGTGTGCCTCTAGGGCATCATAAATGAGGCCTTATGTATGGCCCTCGGGGTTCTGAAGGATGTAAGGCACTGCTTAACTCCGTGAAGCATTGATAGAGGTATCCTTCCTTAGCTTTAGTATAGTTCCCTATGAACAATTCAAGATTAACACATTGCTCCATCATTCCCAGTCCTTTCCACTCCTCCAGTCTATGAAAGATGACCTTACCCATTAGTTTGCCTAATGAATCTAGGAGAGACATGAGGTGGTGGCATTTAGGGTCAGATTTATTCCCCTTTTTAAAGATAGAGGCTAATATTGATTGATACGACCCAAGAGCCGTGGTCATAACTGGGCCCCACAACTCCCTCCGAACCATAAATGCATCAACAGGAACCCCATCCGGTCCTGATACCATCCCGCCTAGCACTTGTATCTATTACATATAGGACTTCCTCCAGGGTAATGGACAATGGGGTCTGAGTTTTAGACAAATCTCTTCAACTCCTGTCTAGGGACACACCATGCAACTGGAAATCAAAGATGACCAAAAAATGATTAACCCATGCTTTGCAAGGGACGAAAGAAGTATGTTCTGGCCATGAATCATCCTTTACAAAAGATGTGTTTACTGCCTTCCAGATTAGAATGTTATCTTTTGTCTCAGCAGCCGTGGCCAAATTTGACCAAGCCTCCTCTCCAGTATCCTCTTGCATGCTGCAAGTACCTGCTTGTAGCTCCTAGATACATACCTAAGGGCAGTATAATCCCTGGGAGAACAGTGGAGGGCGTTCCTTAATAGTTGAGCGCATGGATGATTGAACCATCCCTGTTTCTCCATATTACCTGGTTGTGAAGGTCATGTAAGTAATGAGCTAAGTGACCTGGTGATCTGCTCATCTCCAGCAATAACTTAACTAATCAGGAATCATTGCTACCAATTCCTGCAAAACTCTTTGTGGGTTGATTCCTGACCACTTAATTCTAACACTGTCAGGCCTGACAGGAACAACATTTGTGACACAAGCAGTTCCTGTAACTTCTTGAACCTGGATTGCCAGGGAGACTGCTAATGGATTGAGGTCACTCTCTGTTGAATGAAATTGATCATAAAACGCCTCCGTCCCGGGTCTAATGCATGCAGAACATTGCAACGAGTGGGATTAAAAACATTAATATAGATGTTTACCACAATCAGATCAAGGCCATATTTGGGTGACAGCCAGAGAAGTTTAGTGTAAAAGCAAACATACATTATCTTCCTGGTGGTAACAGATAGCAATTTCGAAATTAAGATCTGTAAGACCCTTTTGGCCCACCCTTCTGGGGATGGAGTCACTCATAAGGAAAAGGAATTGAACCTCTCTATATGAATTGGGTTGACACACCAAGTTCCTGGATTCAAATCACATCAGAGTCTGTGGTAATTTGGAGGCAATCCGGGGAACCCAGTTTACTTTGGAGCCCACAAACATTCCATGTAGTGAAATAAGATACCTCCTTATGACCATAGCAAGTAGCTTCCAAGGGCAAGTTAGGAGACTTAACTCCTCTGAGTAACTTAATGTAAGTGATTTATGACAGTTATTGGGTGCACCAATATAAGGCACACATGTAGAACCTAAGCCTGACCGCCCCATATTCCGACCCTCAGATACGCCCCCACATCTGCCCATAACATTAAAAGGTTCCTTAGTAGTACAAAGTTAATCATTTTCCTCCAGAGAGCCCAAAATCACGAACCTGCTAGACAATGAAATGGTGGTATAAGATGGACAGTGGTTATGTGATCAATCAGAAGGCATCTCTGGGGCTCAACAAAAATGGTGATAAAAGTATGCCAGGGGTAAGAGCCCAGTGTTCCTGCCAAAAGGAATGAACGACTCTGATCTTTTCAGTGAATGACCTGCCTGCCTAGGTTGTTTAACACTGATAATAATGCAGTCCCCCTTTAGGGCCTTTTTTGCAGGACCAATCCATCTCACGTTCCTTGTCATCAGGATTTTATTGGCTTTGGTAATTGGAAATATAAGCTTGGTAAGCAACCAATGAAGAGTCTGTGTTTCAGTTGCACCGGGGGTCAGAGGTGGAACATTGATCATTACTGCCACATAAGGGCAGCAAGCTGGTGGCAAGTTAATAGTTATTACACTAGACATCATTACCATTACTTCTCTCATCCTCACCCCCCTTTGGGGGCTGCCAGGTAAGACTTTAGACTGTTAAAATGGTTGTTGATCACCATTCCCCCTCTGCAACTTTCTACCAGCCGAAGTTATTTGAGTCTCTGGCTGGCTAGGTAATATCAGCTCTCCCTCTACTGGACATGGCTCTCCTAAGGCACATGCCCCCGAGACATTATTGATGACTCTGTGCTGGGGGCCGTTTACAGTTGTTACTGTGTATAGTTTTATCCTTAGTGCAGCCCAAAGACAAGTTCCGAATGATGGGTGCTCCATCCTGCTTGTCAACAGGGGCAGTCCTAAAGCCCTGATCATCTTGAAGAAGTAAAGCTTTAAAGTCTTAAGGCCTTGTTCAATAGCAGGCATGCACACTAAAACAGGTGCGAAGTCCCCAGGTGCAATTTCTTTGACTTTGGTGAGGCAATCCACCATAAATTGAGCTAGCCACAGCAAATTACAAGGTACTCCCCTCATTAGTTAGTGGACAGATCCTTAGAGGAGGAGGCTATTCTCCCTCCAACTTGAGTTCCTGTCTCCTCATACTTGGTCCGTGCCGCCCCGCATAGATGCTGAGGAGGAGCAAGTGTCTACTTCAGGGCACCCCTCTTTGAGATGAACAACTCTGGTTCAACAAGCCAATTGGGCTTGGCCCCCATCCAAGTTATGGAGGCATAGCTAGGGACAACATTGAGTGGGTATACTCCAATAGAGGTGGGAGAAATCAGAGGTGCATCCGTGAGCCCAAGGGCTATATCATCCCAGTCAATTCAATATCAGTTGTAAAAGCCCCATGGTTCTCTGTCACATCCTGTCTCCCAATGCCCAAGCCATCTGTCCACTGTCTTGGAGCAACACACATTTCCCCACAGGGGAATCATTATTAGTCAGGTGATACAGTTAGCTCTGGCATGAAAAAGACAACTTTTTAAAAGTGTAATTTTTAAAGTAGTAATTTACAATCCAACTTGATCATTTAGTTAGATGTTAAATTACTATTAAAATAAGTCCTTGAATCATTTTACTTAATCCCAAACTGAAGGTATGCATTACAAGGTGTAATAATGTAACCCAGTGCTTTTCTATGGGAGAGTCAGACTTAAAACAGTGAAAACGAATTTGGAAATTTTACATTGCCAGGGCAATTGCTTCAGTTTTTTAAATGGTAGCAGAAATTAACCAGGCCGCCAGGTAAACAGTGAATTTTCTCATCTATTTGCTTTGCCGCTGGCTAAATAGTAGAAATTATTAACTATTTGGATGGTGGCCTTGAAAACAGCAATGAAAATTCTTCCATTTACCGGCTGCTGCCTAAATGTTAGAGATTCTGCACTGATAGCCCCCTGGCTGTCCAAATAGCAGAAAAACTTCACTATTTACCTGGCGGCTGGTTAAATGATAGATGCACTGTTTGTCTGGCAGACATGCAAAGAACAATGCAACCTCACCCTTTACTGGGTCACTGCCTACAAAGCAGAGGGTTTGCAATATTTGGCCAGCTTTCAAGCAAACAAAAAATCTATACTCATTGCCCTGCTGCTGGCAAAAAGGCAGACATGTACAATTAGGCCAGCAACCATGAAAATAGCAAAAAAGCTTAATTAATTATATGACTGTTTTTTAAATAGCAGAAATTATATATTAATTGAATAGTAGACTGGAAAGTAGCAAATAAAATACAAAATTCAGGCAGCAGCTGGCTAGGCAGCAGAAATGGTGCATTGTATTGCCAGTGACCTTGCAAATAGCTTGAAAAGAAACTTCATTAATCACCTGATTTACAGATAAAGATTAGACAGTATGCACAACTTGGCCAATAACCATGCAAATAGCACAAGAACAGCTTAAATGTAGTTTTATTATATCTTATGCAGATTTCAATAGGTGCTTACACCAGGAGCTCCTGCAAATAAGGACTGAACACAACTGTCGTTCATATCCGTATAAAAGTTGCAGTCTCTAATTATTATTATTTAATGCACAGAAAAATGGTAGCAAATTCCACACATACTTTTTGCAAATCAAATAGTATTTTCCAAACCAATCTTTGTACTGTTTGGTCACAAAATAGTGAATCACAAGGGGTTTCAGAATGACCTGTCTAAATAATATTAATTAGGCAGTGCCAATTTGCAACCCTTTGTGATTGGTTGTAATCACAGGGATGGTGGCCAGCAAGGGACAATTCACCACTATTTCTATTACTGCATTTCAAATAGGGGTTGTCGGAATTTTTAATTCCACCAGTGGAATAGGAGGAATTTAGTAATTCCATGTTACTCTTGTAACACCGAATTACCAATAATGTCTGCTGCTCTGATCTGCTGGTGGAATTAATGCATCAAACTGCATAGTTTTTACTCATGTAGTACGGAATACTTAGCTGCAACCTCTCTTCTGCCCTTTAATTAGAGTTCCAGTTACATTACACCTCTGTAGCTTTGCCACTGTGAATTTTGACTTCAGATTGATCTTTAAATAGCTTTACCCCTTTTGAATAAATGTATGTAATCAAAATAATATTGAAGCAGGAACTGCGTTTTGAAAAGCTTTATTTCATTAAAAGAAGAACCCACGTCCCCCACTCCTGTCTCCGTGATGTCCCAAGTACCACTGCCTCAGCAGTCGTTAGAAACCACGGAGAAGGAATATGGAAAGCAGAGACGTCACTGAATGCAAACAACAGAGTGACAATAAGGCTAATATTATGACATTGAAAGTAAAGATGGACTAAGTCCACAACTAAAATCATACATCACATACATCAGAATGAATTTAACAGTCCAGAAACATTCACTATGCTGGACACTTGGCAGCTGGTAAGGCAGGCTGTCTCAAGCCTTCAGCGCTGGTTGGTTGGCAGGGACCTGGGGCTCGAGCCCTTTCACGTGCAGTAGCGGTCAAGGTGAGAAGCGCATGTGCTGCATGGGTAATATGCACCTCAGACTCGAACCCATAATGTACGACTGGAGCTTTACGGGGCAGTGCGGTTGCGGTTATTCAGAAGGCGTTTGCGTTTTTGTCTTCACAGTGAAGAATATGTGTAACCATGATAATTAGGGTGATGCGCTCTCATCACATTATTATTCCCAGCTGGGAATATTGCGCTTTAATTAGTGGGCAGCTCCTCTGTGCGCGGCTCTGCTAAGCCGATAAGGGCATATTGCCCTCTTCCTCAATTGTTGGTTGGCTAATTACCATCCCTGATGTTGGAATTTAATAGCATTAGCTAAGCAACACAACTAAAACGGTGTGCACGTAGGCCACGGATATACTAAATGCAGTTAAATTAACAGCAGTATTGTATTGTTGCTTTTGTTTCATATACACTAGCTGTTTGATGTTCGTTCCTCCTCTCGTTGTTTCTTTATTTGCGGTTTGATTTAACAAGAACAAGACACGCACGTATCAGAGCACATTACAAAAATGCGGATCAATTAGATAAACATTTTTGTTTCATTTAGTTACATTTATAATGTATACTACACGGTCAATGGCGGTATAGTCAGAGCCAGTTATATTAAGCCTTACCTTGCACAGTACTAAAGAGAAGCTTTCTGCTACCGTGTTCGGCCCCAAACTACAAACAATAATGACTGCAGTATTATTCTAGTACTCAAGTTTCAATGTTTATTATTGGCGTTTTTCTATATATAGATAACCTCATACGGTGTGACCTACATTTCAATAGCACATGTTGTACAGGTAAGGCAATATGATGCATTCGTAAAGTTTATCTTCTGTGCTCTATACAAAGCAGACCAGATAAGACAGCTGTTCATGGGACAGCTACATTCTCTCAAGAGTTGGGTCTCAGTCATATTGTGCTGTCGTGCTCACTAGAATAATGTGCAGATGCTGCTGTTTATCACTCCACCCATCCCCCGGTGTGGTATGCTTCCTCCAAAGAGACTGTTAATGCTGGAAGGTGCTGCCTGGCTGGGAGCGGGTCCTACTCATTTAGATGTGAACGTCGCGGGCAGCACGAGGCTGGACCAGCTGATTAATTTACCAAAGTTCACAGGGACCATTTGTCTTGAGTCCCTGTTTATTTAAGATCATTCCCAGGGAATCTTTGCCATATCCGAGCTGCCCTGTCTTGATAACATCCAGAGGGTGTTTCTTTCCACACAGACACCAGCCTTACATCCTGCCTGACAGCTGGGCTTTCTTGCAGCCCTCTGGACCCCCCACCTTTTCACTGGGGGCACTGGTGTACATGCAGTGGTGATTGAACACTCCATGTTGGCTTTCTGAGTGAGCCCTCTCAGTTGTTAAACTACACCGTCATTTACTTTTAGTTTAAAGTTAAACTCATGTTCACCCAGTACGCAGCCTTAGACCAGTACTTAGAGGCTAATACTGAAGAGTAACTCCTAGGGCAGCAATGGAGATGCACTGGAAATATCTTGGTACATTGGCACAGGAGAGACTCTCTCTAATTCATCCTTACTTAATTTGCAGTGCCATTCTCTCTACAGCAGTTCTTTTTCCATCATTTTTTCCATCATTTCTAGGATTGGGCGGCACTTCGCAGAGTTTTTATCTAACTCCTTAGAATTCCACGGAGTACAACTCCATGAGTTGTAGGGACTAACTTATCAATCTAAAGCACATACATGTTTGATTGTTTTCAAGGTATTTTGACGTACAGTGCACAGAATGCCACTCTATTACACAAGGGACCAAGACATAGCAAGTTGGGAGGCCCTTTAAGGAGCTGTACCGTGCTTCACAAATACTCCTATTCCTTTACGTTTACATGAAGAGGTGACTAACAATAAAGATGATTAGAACCTTTGCAAGACTATTTAAAGTTGTTTTCTCTTCTAAAGCTATGTACTCGCTCTTACTCAAAAAGCCGGGGACTCTACCAGGGCTACATATAGGACTACCATAAGGCTCCATGTTACCAGAACACCTCTTTTTCTGCATGAAGTCAGTGCATTCTGGAACTATTAATCCTAGTTAAGTTCAATTAAACAAATCAGACTAAAGCACCTGAAAACAAATACTTGTAAAAGCAAAAAACAAAACTAGAAATGTTGTGCCCCAGTGACATAGAGCTGTATAATATTAGGGTGAGTTTATAAAAATAAAAACAATTGCATAGGGCCTCTTATGAAGTGACCAACATGGTATAATTGAGAAGCTTCATTTCAATCTTATGGCAGAAGGTAGAAAATCTATGGGCCTGATTTAGTTTTTCGAGGACAGAACTAACTCGGTCAGAATGGTGGAGGACACTATGGGGGTTATTCCAACTTTGGAGGAGGTGGTAATCCGTCCCAAATGTGACGGATTTACCACCAGCCGTATTACGAGTTCCATAGGATATAATGGACTTGTAATACGGCTGGTGGTATATCCGTCACTTTACCGTCACTTTTGGGACGGATTACCACTTCCTCCAAAGTTGGAATAACCCCCTATGTCCCCCATCCTGAGGGACATTCCCCCACCAAATTCAGAGTTGTTCACTGGGCTTATGAACAACTCTCTTTTTTGACAGGATATGCTGTCATGGCAATTCCTGTCTATGCAAGAAACTTTGATGGATAATACCATCACACATGATGGTTAGCTCGCTGGCAAACTTTTCAAATATTTTTTTGTTTTTCAAACACAAACTTCCAAAGTGGGAGATTGTTTCAGAAAATAGAAAATTAATGGGCCCTACACGCAAGGAGTTTTCTACCAGGATGGCAGGGTCATTATTTTTTTCCTATCCCGTACTGGCAGATATAACCCAAAATGGGGTGAACGGTGTAAGGTCCATCCTCCAATGTCCCATCCTGTGTTGGGCTGCTTGGGAAAGTATTATGTTGAGGATCTACGAGCAAAGGAATGGGACTATAATTTATTGAACAAAATGTCATTGGAATATTAATTAATATTCTCAATGAATCAGTGAAAGACAAATAGGCATCAAAGACACAGAAGAAAAGAAACTCACAGGAATGTTTTATTCATTGACTTCATTACAAATATTGTAAGCAATGAAACACTGGATAAACCAAGACATTTTGTTACCTTCATTCTTGTGATCATTTTCCAGACAGGGGATGTTGGTCACCTGTTGGGGTTTCACAACTGATTTGGGTTGATTCTCTTTTAAATGTTATTTTCTAGCTGTAGCTAAGATACAACCTTTATGATAGGTTATAACTCGCACAGCAGCAACAATAATGTTGGTTCTAAGCAGGAGTATCTAAAACATGGATACAAAGAAGCATGTCATCTCAGCACCTGGCTGTCTGCAGCTTTCTTTAGCACTCATCTGCTGCAGACAAAAGGGCAGCTCTACATAGAACCTTTGCCACCTTTAGAAAGAAAAACCTCTGAGCTACCCCTCATTCCTACCATCTAGCCTATGTTATCACCCACAAAGAACTAATCAACACCTCTTTGCTAAAAGGGTCTAAAAAACGTGTGTAGGTAGTCAGGTATCCCTCGTCTTTCTCTTGAATGACTGGGTCTCCACCCTTCACCAGAAGGATGCAGTCAGTATATTTCCATCGTCTAGGTAACCTGTATTTACTCTCCATTTTGTCATGCAAAATGCATCCCACTATTACATGCATTTAGACATTCACTGCACATAGAATCATACTATTATACACTTGCTACACACCCACTGAAGATACATGCACATAGAATGTCAACTCAAAGGTGTGGAAGTCACAGAGACTTTTGTACTGGTCTTGACATTCATTGCCTTGTTGCTGGTCTTCCAAACCCTTCTGCATAAATTTATCTCCACCACCCTTGATCTAGCCTTTTCAGTTTTGCAGACCACTTTGTTGGTGCTGAAGCTATCACTGCTGACCTTTTCGCCCACTGATATCACAGCTGACAATCAGAACCTTTTGTTACTGAGAATCCTTTTTTAGACCTCTTGAGACAATCTATCTGGAGCCTCCTTCACACACACTCCTGTTTTACTGAGTCTTCTTATAACCTTCAGTTACCCATTGCTGATTGCCATAGCCCTTTGGCCCACTTTGTTACTGATTAACTATTTTTTCTGACTTCAGCCATCTGAGCTTCTCAAACCCTTTCTGTCATTCATCATAGACCACAATCCCTTTCACCATCCAGCTGTATACACTTCTGCCAAGTTTCAGTCTACTTTCAAACTAATATACCTACATTAGACAGCTTCCACTATCACTCAAAAGTCAGAGTGTACCCAGCCTGCCTTTTTATTGCCTTTGTATGGCCTGATTTTTCAGCAAATACTTACCAGTCCTTGCTCTAATCCTCATGGCCTTGCTCCTGGCCCTTGCTTGTAATAGCCCTTCCTGGGTCTCCTACTTCTATTACTACAGTTTCTGACCCTGACTCTGCTGATCTTCTGGGTCCATCTCGACCTAACACAGTCTTCCTGGTTCTCCCGGATCTGGCAGTTTCCTGGTTTGGCTCATCCTAATTCTCTTTGTCCAAGTCCCTGTCTTCAGGGTCCACATGTACTGCATCCATAAGACTGTGTCCTCCCTATTAGGTTTTCTTGTACTGGACCTGTTCTTTTTAGTTCTGGTCCTGCCCTATTTATCCTTGTGGACCTGATCCTCAGCAGCCTGGTCCAGATAATCAAGTTGCTAGTCCTTCTGCTGCACTGGCTACTTCAGGTCCTGCCCCCGATTGTGAACCATCTTGCCCTCCTAGCAACCTTTCTGGTCCTGCTTATTTCTGATCCTTCTTATCTACCTTTACCTCTCCATATGGTTCCTAGTCCTAATGGTCCTGGACCACTTGTTCCTGACCTAATTAATTCTTCTTGTCATCCTTCAACTTGTCATGATATTCTTGGCCCTAGCCGTCCTCCTCTTTGCAATCTGTTTCTGCACAAGCTTGTCCACTTAGTCCTGATCTTCCTTGTTTAGGTCATCCTGTTTGAAGCCACCCAGCTTGGTCATTCTGGATCTTATTACCCTGGCCCTCCTTTGCCTGGCCTCTCCTTTTCCTCCTTGCCCTGATCCTCTTTTTCCTGGAATACCAGGTCCTGATATTCCTGGCCATATGTGACTTGATCTTCCTTTTCTCCTTGGTCTTCTCGGTCCATTTGGTCTCTCATCTTGTGGTCCTCTTATATCTATAACTCTTATGCCTTTTCTTCCTGTTTTTGATCATCCTAGTCCCCCTGGTTCTGTGCCTTGTGATCATTCTGGCACTGCAACCCATGGTCTGGGCTGTTTTCTTCCTGGCCTTCTTTATCTGGTTCCTTCTCAGCCTCACCATTTTGGTTCTGGTCCTCCTGGACATCCAACTCTATTCCCCTTAGCCTTCCTGACTCTGGCTGTTATTCTGCTTATCTTCCTCACCCTTGCCCTGTTACCCCCCTGGTCCTGGTCTTTGTATTCCAAATAGTACTCTAAGCCCATGTCCTATGGTCATGAACTCCATGGGCATTCCTAGGTCTGATTGTTGCCCCTTGGTGTGGATCCTTCTAATCGTCCCTGCACTGGTCCTAGTTCTCCTGGCTAGGATCCTTATGGTATCCTTAACACTGCCCTCTCATCTTTCTTGCTTATTCTGGTCAGTGGGTCCTATTGGCCAGAATCTTCATGCATCTAATCTTCTCAGCCTTCCACAATCTGGAGCCAGGTGTTCTAAGATTACACTTATTTCCTAATTGCGAATCTTTGTGATTCACAATTAGGAAATCACAAGCTGTGATGTACAACTCTATGTCAGACATTGTCTGTGATTCCTAAATGGGTTGCAAATACCTGTCCATTGGGAGTGGCCACAAACACAGAGATGGTGACCTGGTGGGGGTCAGCAGACCACCATGTCCGTGATTGCTTTTTTTTTGTAATGCAGCCCATTTTGCTTAAAGGAAAATGTGATGCATCACAAAAACACAAATGAAAAGCTAAATTTTAATTTTTTAAGAGTAGGCAGTGGTCCCTGGGACCCCTGCCTGCTCCTAAAAAAACGTTGGTGCCCACATTCACAAAGGGGAAGGGGTCCCTTTAGGACCCCTTCCTGTTTGCGAATGGGTTACCACCGCCTCTATGGAACTGGTAAAATATTAATGTTTTGCCTATGCATTTGGGTCGCAAAGCATACATACATACCATTGTGCTTCATTGTCAGGAAAGGATGCCCTAAACATGCCCCTTCCTAATACCGAATCACAAAAGCAAAATGCGATTCAGTAACAAGTTAGAGTCCCATTTTGCGACTAGAAAGATGCGTTGTACAAATGGCTCCTGGTCCTGATCCACCTGATCCTTGTCCTCGTGCTTCTACACCAACTCAACATGGGCCTCCTTATACTAGCCATCCTGGCTCTGGGTGTCTATATTTCTGGCTTCACATCCTTGACACCTCTGCCCATGGTCATGCTTTTTTTGTTTTCATAGTCCTTTTCCTTTTTGAGATTATGTGCCCATTGACCCTGGTTATCTTGTTTCTGGTCCTTATAGTTTGGTTTCTCCTGGATCTAGTTTTCTTGGGCTTTTTGTTCTCGGTCATCCTGGTGCTTCTTATCCTACGGTGCTTGTTATTTTAAACCTTGCCTTTGCCATCCTGGACCTTCTTGGTTCCCGCAGTGCTGGCCAATTTGTCTCTGTTTCTTTCTGGTCCGCTTGACCATGGCCACCTTGTTCTGGTTCCCCTCATCTTGAACCTCCTAGACCTGTCCTCAAAGGCAGCGGGTGAAACACTGCATTGATGCCAGTTCCGGGTGCTAGGAGTGAGAGAGAGAGAGGGAGACAGAGAGAGAGAGAGAGAGAGAGAAAGAAAAAGTGAGAGAGAGAGAGAGAAAGATAGATAGAGAGAGAGAGAGAGAGAGAGAGATATGGCGACCTGGATTCTTCTCCTGAATACCATGTGTAGATTTTCACAGGAATAGAGCTTTAGTGTATCAGAATTACCTGCAGCTTCTGGTTTCAGAATTACCTGCTGATGATATACACACACAATCAGTGTCATCATAATACATATCATTGGTTGCTTCAAACATTAAACACGGTCTGCTGTAGATGAAACATACCTTGACTCATAATTATACTCATATAGTGCTTAAAGCCAAATAGCAAGTCTCTGCTTATAAGTCTTTCTTGGATTATAACAATAAAGTCTCTCTTGGGTTAATCAAAGTCTTTCTCTCTCTTGGTTAATTGAAGATGTTCGGTTAATCACAAAGAAAATGAACCAAAATAAGCAAAATCATAAAGAAGGTTTAGTAACAATGACACTCCAGCTGTGTTCTGGTTTGTACATACTGCTTTGCAGCTTTTAGTCAGTCAAAGGGGTCAGACTCATTATCCTGACTGTGTCACCATTTTTGTGGATTTTGTTTAACATTGTACAAGTCTGTATTATGGGAACAAACATGCTACCAAATCCTAGGCAATCTTTCTTTGCAATAAAGCAAGCAAGTGTGTAATGGTGTCATGCTAATGTTCTGTTTATCCAATTTTTTTCTTATCTTTGCAGGTTGTGGATTTGTTTGTCAAAAGGGTCTGAGAGTGGGTTATGGTGGAAAGCAGGAGACAAAGAAGCTGCCGGAAGACACCGCCGGAAGATGCCACCAAAGGCTGAACATTCAGGTGAGTATCTTCTCCTGACAACGCTAAGCTCTGCCTCATGCTCAGGTGCTTTTCATATACAGCAAGGAGTTAAGTTGGCCACCACAGCACATGCTATCCTGTAATATTGCAGGATCTCAGCACTTTCAGTTTCAATTGCTGTTACCCTCAATGCCACTTGGGAAAATAAAGGCACGGTAATAATCCACCCGTTACACAAATATATTGGGACCTCTACTACCACCAGGGTTATGAGCATGATTATACAAGTATATTCTTTGTACGCTTGGGTTTCCACTTGAGTCCTTGGCACCAGGTGTAATCTGGTGTACAATACTGTAACTACTACAGAAAGAAGTTAGGAATATAAGAGGATTCATGTGAGTGGTAAATGCTGAAGGCTCTGTGTGTCATGAAGCTATGTAATGGCTGGACTGTCTCCCCATCAAAGGTTGTCTAACTGGACTTGGTTTGTTAGGGTAGAGGGTGTGGAACTGTTGCACCAAACAGGGGTTGTAAACAAGACAATCTAGTGCCCAAGAACATTCTTGAATGTGTTTGGAATCCAGAACATGCTGGACCTCATAATCTAGATAACCTTCAATAGGAATTGAAGGAGGGGGGGTCAACTCTGGTCTCAGCATGATATGATTCTTGAAGAGATACATGGATTACAGGATGAAAAATATATTCTGTAGGCAGACATTGTACAGTTGGCAGAGGGCTTAACATTTTGGCAATAGGGAATAGGCCAATAAAGCATGGTTATAGCTTGTGAGGGTTCTTCAATTTTAAATTGTAGAAAGCCAGACCAGATCTCTATTCTTATGTTCTGGCTCTTGAGAGCAATGTTTTGTATTGCACTTTTATGGACTTTTTGGCTGTGGCAATCAATTCTTTTGCTTTCTTCTGGATGTTCTGTAGTTCTTGCAACCTCTCTGTGACAGTAGGTAACATAGATGGGGAAGCAGATTGTAATGCGGGAAGGAAACATGCATGTTGGCCTGACATGAAGTAAAAGGGGGCACCCCTGTGGTGGTTTTTGGCTGTTATACACAAATTTGGCCAACTGTAGTACCTGATCCCACTGGCTGGTTACAGAGGTGAGCTGACAATGGAAAAGTTGTTCCAGTGTTTGATTGACTACTCTTTCTGCCCATCAGCCTGTGGGTGATAGTCAGAGTACAAATCCATTTAAATGCCGAGAGATAAAAAGTGCCTTCCAATATTTGGTAGTAAACTGTAGTCCACGGTCAGAAATGATCTTGGATGGGCAACCATGTAGATGTACAACATGTTGTATGATAATATCACTCAATTCATTTTCAGTCGGGAGCTTGGTGAGGGGGACCAAATAAGCCATTTAGGACAGAAGATCCACTACCACCAAAATTGTTGTATATTTGTTTACTGTGGGTACGTCTTTGTGGAAAATCCATCCTTATGGTATGCAGCATCCTGAGGTATGGCTAAGGGAAGCAGCAAGCCCACCAGTCTTAAATGGGAATCCTTATTTCAAGCACATTCGAGACAGGTTGAAACATGCTGCTGAACATCTCTACGCATTGAATTCTACAAGAAATGCCTTTTTTAATCATTTGAGGTCTTTTGCACTCCCGGATGACCTGTTAAGACAGTGCCACGATTCCAAGCAAGTGCCTATTGGAAAATTTCTTTTCTATACTTAGAAGTATTTATCATGATAGAAGAAATCATTTTGAACAGTGTACTGGGTTTTGAACCAATTCCACTGGATTTAACTTTTTTACTTCCTTCTCTAACTCAATTAGGAACATGTCAACTTCACAGGTTGCCATTGTGACGTTAGCCTGTGGGATAATACTGAAAGATTGTGAGACTGACTGTACGCGCTTTGAACCAGGTTGCTATGTAATGCTAAAATTTAATTTGCTGAAGACATATAGACATCACATTTGTCTGGGAGCTAATGCTTTGATGCAGCTAAAACGGTTGATTTTTTAGGTAGCAGTAGATGGTAACTGTGTTTTTTGCTCCTAGTAAATGAAAGTAGTGAAAACATGCTTAACCACCAAGATTTTCCTCTTGGCAACTGCATAATGTTGTTCCACCTGGAGCAATTTCTTTAAATGAAACACCACAGGAGGCAAATGACTGGACCCACTAATTGCTACCTGAGAAGCTTCCGCTTCTACATCAAAAGGCCTGATAAGGATCAGGATGTTGCAATACCAGGACTGATGTTAATTTTGAATTTAGAAGCCGAAAAGTCTATTCAGCTCCATCTGTCCTTTGAAACACCTTACTTTTTTTGAATAGCTGGGTGATGTGGTCTACAATATCGGAAAAGTGTGTGATGAACCACCTATAGAAGTTTGCAAATCCTAAGAGTCTTTGCACCGCCTTCATGTTAGTTGGTGCAGGCCACTTTGGTACTGCTTCCACCAATTGTGGGTCCATGGAGATTCCTGAATTGGATAACATACCCTAGTAATCATACTGATTGTACATGGAACAAACATTTTTCTAATCTGGCAAACAAGTTATGATCCCTGAGTTACTGTAGGGCTGCTCAAACATGTTGGATGTGATCTTTAAGGTTGTGGGAATAAATAAGAATATAATGTATGTAGACAATTGCACAGATGTCCAAAAAGTCTTGTGGTACTTCATTAATAAAAAAATGGAATGCTGCCAGGGCATTCCAAAGGCAGAACTGCATCACATTATTTTTGAACAGTCCAAATTTTGGTTGAAAGGCCATTCTTCATTTGTTATCTTCTTTGACGCGACTGAGGTGGTAGGCCCCTCTCTTAGTTTTGTGAAGATTGTCGAGTGACGGACCTTATCCAGTAGGACTGGTATGAGAGGCAGGGGGGTATCTATTTTTAATGGTGGGTTTAGTAACTACTTTATAGTCAAGACAAGACCATAAGTCCCCATTTTGTTAGGGACAAAAAATAGTGTGGAGGAGATGGGTGAGGTGGAGTGTCAAATGAACCCTAATTCTCCCAGTTTGTCCAAGTACTTTCTCAACTCCTGAGTCCCAGATTCAGTAAAAACATAATTCTGCTGCAGGGCAGAGATGCTCAAAGAATTAGGTCAATTCTGCCATCAAAGATTCGATGCAGAGACAATTAAGTGGCTTATTTTGGGTCAAAGACATCTTCAAAATTGTGGTAGAAACCTGGTAATTGCTCCAATCCCAGACTTTGAGCACAATATAATGGTGCCAATAGAGTAGGCACCTCACAAAAGCACAAGGTTACACAGGTTCAGTAGTCTAAGGTAACTGTTCTGCATACCCAATTTTGGGATTGTGCTAATCCAACCACCGAACTCCTTGAATGAGCTCAAAAGTTGGTGTGTCAATCAGATCAAACACTAACTCCTCAGTGTATCCACTGTCACAAACTAAGGTTATAGGTGTGGTTTAAAACATAATCAATCCAGACTCCAAACCACCAATCACCTGTACCAGTTCTGATTATTTTCTAGAAATGTTTTGTGTTCCTAGTCTTGTAGCTAATGAAGGATCTAATAAATTCCCCATGGCTCCTGAGTCAATAAGCATGTGCAGGTTCTTCCTAGTATCACATTTATTTACATATAGAGTCCCGTATATAGTCAAGTGTCTACTGTGGTAGCTAAATACTGTGAGATCTGTGATAGAACCTCTATGTTGGAAAATGGGTTACTGGTAAAGGCAGATAAGTAACTTAGCAATAGGCCACAAACACCCCACTAGGTCCAGTTGAGGTCTCAATCAATTAATCCTGGCTCAACCCTTGGTAGCTTGGCAATGAGCAGTAAGGCTTAACTTAGGAGGCAGGTGTGTAAAGGATTGTATTAAAATAGATTATATTTTTATCCTTAGGATGACACCAAAATGACAAAAATCCAATAAAGGGAACCAAAGATAAAGATTTAGGGCCAGATGTAGGAAACATTTGCGATTCGCAAATGGCCCGAATCGCTATTTGCGACCTCGCAAAATCCGAAATGGGATACAAAAATTCAATTTCCGAAGTGCAAATAGCGATGCGAGCCATTACCGGCTCGCAAAATTTGCAACCTGATTTTGCAAGACGCAAATAGGAAGTCGCAATTTGCGCGTCGCAAACCATATGAAAAAGCCAGTTGCAATTTGCGACTATTCGCAAAAAGCCCATTTTGTACATCCAGATTACCACAGCTTCAGAGCAGGTGGTAACCAGAACCAAAGTATAAAAAGGAGACCCAGAAGGTATCTGGGTTACTCAAAATGGCTGAACTGTATGTGATAGCATTGAGGAGGAGAGCCCACGCCGCCCAGCAGAGGAGGAGGAGGACGCAGAGACAGGAGAGAATATACCGAACCAGGCAGACACTATTCCAACAAACTGAGGAGGAGATTTATGACAAATATAGACTGAGCAGTGCTGCAATCTTAGAATTAATTGAACTACTCAATTTGCAGCTTGAACGACAGACAATGCGCGGCAGCGCCATCCCTACACATGTGCAAGTGCTATGCTCACTGCACCTCTTGGCCTTGGGTAGCTATCAGGGGGTGATTGCAGTGGCAGGTGGGGTATCGCAGAGTTCACTCTCACGATTCTTCAGATCATTCCTAGATGCCATACTCCGACACATGTCCAGATATTTATACCTACCTAGGAATGAGGCAGAAATTAACAGCACCAAGTTGGACTTCTACAGAATTGCCAACTTCCCACATGTAATAGGGTGTGTGGACGGGACACATATACATATCTGCCCTCCTGCAAATCTGGAATATGTGTTCCGCAATAGGAAATGTACCCACTCACTAAACATCCAGGTGGTATGTGACACCCATAATGTCATTACTGACATTGTAGCTAAATTTCCAGGGAGCACACATGACTCATACATATTCAGGCACAGTGGGATACACCAACGCCTAGAACGTGGGGAGTTTGGAGACGGATATCTATTAGGTATTGCTGAATACACCCTGAAGCCTTACATACAGGTCACTGTGGAAACCATTCATGCCCTGCTAGCATTGCTTATTTTTGGCAAACAGGTGACAGTGCATATGCTCTCAAGACCATGGATACTTACCCCTTACCTAACACCTGGCAATGAGAACGAGAGGAGTTATAACAGTGCCCATCGGCGGACCAGAACTGTCATCGAGAGGACCTTTGGATTGTTAAAGGCAAGATTCAGGTGCCTCCAAAAAAGTGGAGGTGCACTCCAGTATGCCCCAGAAACAGCATTCAAGATTGTCACCGCCTATGCAATCCTACACAACACTGCCACCAGACATGGGCTACATCTCACCCCTGAAGACAGAGATTCGGAGGATGAGGAGCAAGAGCTACCACACTGACAGCCTGGGGATAGAAGCATTGCAAATCAAGGCAGACAGAGACGGAACCACATTGCAAGCCAATACTTTGGCAGGTATGTGGCAACCATCACCACACTCACTAATGTCAGACACACATAGCCCAGTTGTGTAGTGAAACAAACAAAACCTTTTTATTTCTGAACTATATGGGGAAAGAAAAGTGCTGTCTGTTACAGTCTGTACTTGTCCATATGTGATGAGGGCACATTATACGTCATGTGCCTCATGAACCGTGCTGTATGGTGGCTCACACCCTACTCCTGGAGCGCCCAGCATGGCTCATCCCTGGTGGGTCCCCTGACCCCTGCCGTGCACTTCCACTCCGTAGCACACAGGACTCACTGGTAGACACGCTACTTATTGTAGACCCCTCCTCACTGTCCTGAGGGGTCTCCCCTGTGCCCCTTGCCACCTGCCTACTTTCCATCAGGTCCACAGCGTGGCTGATGTGGCCAAGTCCACACGCCACATCGCCAGCAAAGTGCCCAAGTTCAACTTGTAGGGTTACTGTCCATCTAGACAGGCCAGTTGTGTTGGTTGCATGACGCCCAATGGATGCAGCCATGCGGTCAAATCGTGCCACTGTGTGGCGCTCCCTGCACATTGCATACTGTCGGTCTGCCACCAGTTCTGTCACCAGTTGGCGGATGGCCTGTGTGAGATCCCCCAAATGATCGTTCATCCTTGTGAACTGACTGTTCATATCAGCCAGCCCAGTGGTCATGCTGCTCTGCATCCTGTTTAGGGTCCTTGATATTGACCTCAGTTGTCTATTTTGCAGGCGCTGACCATTGATGAGGGATGCCTGCGAAGCCTGCTTCCCCCACCTCCTCCTGGGGCACCGCCAGAACTCTGTCGGCGTCTGCGCCTTTGTCCTGCTGCTGTATCTGATTGACTGGCTGTGGGGCCGGGCCCTGGGGTTGTGTCAGCTGCCCCCATTTCCTGTGCATGTTCCTCATAGGACTCTGGTGGTGTCCTGCTGGGCCAGGAATTTCAGCATCAGCCTGCTGCAGTGTCTCTGGCCCATGCTCTCCTCCCTGCCTGGTGTCGCTGCTGGGGGTGTCTTGTGGGAGAACTGTGGGACATAGGGAATACACTGTCAGTCTCTCACATCTGTTTTATGCCTCATAATAAACATTTGCCTACATTCTGACTACTGTACTACACTTCCCATAATGCACTATTCTAGAGGTTGCTAGACTGGAATAGAGCTACTCTGGTGGTGCCTGCTGCTGTGTACTGGGAGAGTGTGTACACTGCATTTGTGGGTGTAAATGCATATCTCATGGTACTCACTTTTGGATGTCCCTAGTGCAGAACTGTCCACTTCTCCCATTCCAAGGACAGCCTCTGGCTCCAGGGTCTGCTCGACTATTGCTTCCATGGCTGTGGGTGGTGGGACGGTGGATGGGCCTCCTCCGGTGCCCCTCATTTCTCTCAGGCGCTCTGCAACCCTCTCCTTCGTCCTAGAGCGCAGGTCATACCACTGTTTCCTGATTTCTTCAAGGGTGCGGTGGCTCACCCCTATGGCATTTATCCTTTCCTGGATTTGCTGCCAAAACATTTTCTTTTGAGTGTCTGGGACACTCATGCTGCCTTCCCAAATACTTAGTTGTGGTGCAGGCAGCATTCCTCTGTCAGCACCTCCAGCTCTTTAGCAGAAAATCTGACCTTCCTTCTCCTTCCAGCACTGCCTGTCTCCTCCATTGTAGCAGAAGCTCCTCTCTCCTGGGTGTGGCACAGCAGTTTAGAAAGGGTGTGGTCCTCTCTCCTCCCAGGTGTATTTGATGAATCCCTGGTTCTGATGTCATCACCAAGAGCCAGGAAATGGGTTTCTAAACTGTTGTGCAGCACCTGCAGGCAATTTGCGAGTCAGTCGCAATTTGCGACACCCTTCTCGCAATTTGCGACCTCGCTTTTAGCGAAGTCGCAAATTGCGGTGCGACACCTATGTGACTCGCAAATTGGTATCGCAATTTTTTCTTGGATTTCATTTTGCGAGTCGGAAATAGCGATTTGCATTGAATCGCTATTTCCGACTCGCAAATTTTAACCTACCTACATCTGGCCCTAAATGTTTTCTAACTCTTAGAATTCACAAGCTCCAATCTGGACATCTGGTTGCCCTTGACCAGGGGAAAGTCAAAAGTTGAGGCTGACCACGATGGACCCCTGCTTGGCTTAATTGAGTGGGAGGCCTCAGTTAAAGTTTCACCTTCGCACTTAGTTGTTTTCTTTTAGATTTTTCCTTGACCGGGACAAAGTCACAAGTTGAGGTCAACCTCGCTGTAGCCCTCTTCAGATATACATCATGGGAGGCCACAGTTTAGGAGCCTACGTCACGACTTAAAAACGTTTTTGGTATGCAAATCTTGATCTGGGACTAAGTTGAAAGTTGAAGCTGACCTCGATGGATCCCTTGTTGAATACACTGTGTGGGAAGCCTCTGTCAAATTTTTACCTTCAAAGGTTTCTTCCACAATGTCGAACAACACTCCTCTGCAAGCCGTTTTGTATGTAACATCATTGAATTGCCTTTTTATGAGCTCCCAGTCAAATCCTGGAAGTCTGAGGCTCTGAAACTTTTCTGGGGAACAAATCTGCAAGTCAGGCTGGGTCAATGTTGGCCGGCTTGACTCATGACGTAGGGGCTGTACACTTCTGGAGCTTTTTCCCAAAGTTGCTTCAAACTTCTAGATATTCTTCCAGAAGTACTTTTAAGGTCCTTCAGGTGTTCACAATTCACCCCAAGGCTCCAGAAGCTCTGAGTTAGGACTCAAACTCCCAGAAATGCACCTTATTCAAATCCTAAAATGACCACTGATCACTGGTCAGAGGGTCTACTTTTGCAGGACTCAATGCAGGGGACTCTGGTCAGCTCTTTTTTTACCTGCAGCTTACAGGAAGTCCCTTCTTGAGAAATAGAACCCAGGCAAAGTCATTTTCTTGGTAAAGCCTAAAGTGTGAACCTAGTGCAGTCCTTATGAGTGTAGCATCCTGGAGCAGGACAGGGGTCTAGCAGGACAGTTTCTTACTGTCTTGTTCCAGTAGGGATCTAAAGTATATGGCAGCTCTGCCAATTCTATCCTTGCTCCTAAGGTGGCAAGTGGGGGGTATTCCTGTACAATCACATGCAGGCCACCACCCTCTTGAGTGACCACTTCCTGGGAAATGTGGTGGAAATCAATACCAGGAAGCAACATTCCTCCAAAATCCAAGAAGGCAAAAATGTAATCTTAGAGTTTAGATCTGGTTGAGTCCAGCCACTAGTGTGGTCAAGTTTCCCTTAACACACCCTTTTGCAGCCTTCTCCTAATCTAATCAAGGGGCACCTGGTTGGGGCTGCAGGAAATGGGGGAGGTACATTTGCTGTCCCAGATGTCCTTCCCTCCTTTGAAGTGTAGTTTAGCTGCTCTCCCTACATCCTGTTCTACCATCTGCTGAGGCAGATCTCCTCCCACCAGATGCTTTCTTTGATTCAGCCCAAGCTACTTCACACCTCATCAAGGCAGCCAGGCTCAGGCTGCCAGAGACTGACCAATCAGGGGCACAACCGGACTGAAGTTGAACTCTTAGCAAGAGTTCTAAAACTCTTTGCAGGTACAAGTTATATTAAATTCAACAGTGCAAGTTGTTGCATTTATTATAACTTTTAATGTGATACTAAACTTGCTATATTTAGCTCCTTCCTATTAAAAATAAGACTTTGGCCCTCATTCTGACCTTGGCGGTCTTTTCGCAAGACCGCCGAGTTACCGCCGCGGTAAAGACCGCCGACCGCGGCGGTATGCCGCTGCGCGTATTCCGACCGCTGGGAGCGTTCCGCCGGAATACCGCCAGCAGCCACACTGGCGGTCGGCGGGAAAGTGGAGACTGGTCAACCTCCACCGCCACGCCAGCAGAACACCGCCCCCAGAATTACGACCCACATTTCTGTGTGGCGGTCTTCTGTTGGCGGTCTTCTGTTGGCGGTCACGTCCCTATGGCTCCCGGAGGACCAACGCACAAGGTAAGTTGATCGTCCGTGAGGGGAGGGGGTGGGGGGGTGTTGTGTGATGTGTGCGTGCATGGGGGTGTGCGTGTGAGTGTGTAGAGGGGGTGTGTGAGTGCGTGCATGCGGGCGGGGAGTGCTGCTGTGCCTATGGGCAATGTGTGTAGTTCGGCGGGTGCGCATGTCGGCATGTATGTGTGCGGGTATGTGTCCCCGTTGTGTATGTGTGTGTGTAGGGGGTGTGTATATGTGCATGTTGGGGGTGTGTGCATGTCGGGGTGCGTGTATGTGCATGTCGGGGTGGGGGTGGGGAGGGGGTTCGTACCACCTCTGGGGGGTGGCAGGGGGGTGGAGGGTGTGGGGGGAGAACTCGGGGGGGCAGTGGGGGTGGGGGAGACCCCTATCAGTGCCAGGGAAGGAATTCCCTGGCCCCGATAGTGCCTACCGCCATGGTTCGCATGGCAGTTCCCGAACGCCAGAAACCGCGGCGGTAAGCAGGGTCATGATACCGTTGGCGGTCTTGGGTCGACCGCCGGACCGGAGTGCGCAGACTCCAGCCCGTCGGTCATGACCGCCGTGGCTGTCGGAGTGGGGAAGTGGCGGTCGGTCGCGGCGGTGACCGCCGCGGTCAGAATGCCATTTTTAATACCGCCGGTCTGTTCGCGGTCCGACCGCCGCTTCTCCGCCGACCGCCAAGGTCAGAATGAGGGCCTTTATGATTTAAAATAAAGTCTCTACATGTTAGCCTATGGAGCCCATTCACTACAATGGGGAAAACATGAATTTGGCTATTTTCTTGCACCAGGGCTTATAAAACATCTTTTTTTTAAGTCCCTGCTTATAGTTACACTGCACCCAACACTTTGGACACTTAGGGCATACCTCAGGGGTAGCTTATATGTAACAATAAGGTAGCTCAGGACTTTTGAAGTACTTTTAATTCCAAAGTCGAATTTGGTGTTAATTTTAACTTAAAAGCAGCAATCAAGGCAGGCCTGCTTTTAAAATGACGCTCGGTACCGCAGCAGTCCAAAGTCGAATTTGGTGTTAATTTTAACTTAAAAGCAGCCATCAAGGCAGGCCTGCTTTTAAAATGACGCTGGATACCGCAGCAGTGCACTTATGGGTGTACTAGCTATGCTGGGGCCCCTAATCGTACATGCCCTACCATATACTCAGGACTTACAGATGAGTTAGTACAGCTAATTATAATTTGCCTCATTTGCATATACCATTTTAATTAGAGCACAGGCCTTGGGGATTGTTTAGCAGCGCCCAGGGCACCATCAGAGTAAACAAAACACCAGAAGGAGTGACACATGGGGGCACAAAGTTAGAGGGATTCTGCAATCAGCTCAGTTTTCCCACACTCCCTCAGTGAGGCAACCTCTTCACTCACCTAATCTAATTTTCCTGATTGTGCTCTCCTACTCCCAAACCAGTGATTGTTCTACCTTTTTAGGTTTTACTGTGCAGTCCAGTGCAATATGTCCTGGTTTACCACAGTACATGCATAGATGCAACCTTTATCTGCATTTTTTTTGTTCAACTGTTAAAGGCCTCTTAATACCTCCTATCTGCATAGGTTCAACATTAGTTATTTTTGCATATGTTTCTCTCCTTTCTGTCTTACATATCACAATTTTGTTATCACTATGTGTTTTTCCACCTTTGCATTCCCCTAAGAGGTGTTCTAACTTGACCACTAGGTTGATGAACTCAGCACACTCATCAGGTAAGTAACACTGTTTGACAGCAAATCTTTACGTTTGTCCCTCAACCCTTGGTAAAAGAGATATGTCTTTTCTGTTCTGGCCAATGTATCTCCAATTCTAAGTGAGTAAATTTGGTTACATATGTGAGGAGATCTGTAGATCCCTGTTTTAGGTTCAATAGTTGTATTTATCAGTGTATTGAGCGAATACATGTTTAGTGAACAATTTCTTCCTGGCTGATTTGAAAGCAGGGAAATTATACAAAATAGGATCATTGGCTTTGATTAAAGGAAAGAACCAGTTAGCAGCAACTTCTTCTAAATAATAGACAACAAACGTTACTTTGGCAGCATAGCAATTAAAATTTTAGGCTTACACAAGAAGTGTAGATGGCATTGTCACATAAAAACCTCATATTTGGTGCTGTCCCCATGGAATGTTTTTGAATTTGCAATAAGAGCAAGGATAGAAGTTATAATAGTGAGCTGGGCTTGAGGAGTAGTTGTGTCTCCAGATGAGCTATTCTTACTAAGTGTCTCCCTAAATTTCGAGGGTTTTATAGCAATAATTCTCTCTGCAACTTTATGTTTTCCTCCCTTAACTTGTAAACTTCTACCTGCAGGTATTGGAGGGTTCTTGCAAGTTTGCTACCCCAGGGGTTTGTCGTGCCAAGGTCTGTGCTAAATTCTGAGCATCATTATGCTCAAGAACCTCCACGTCTCCCAGAAGGAACTCTGATTGTTGTGGCTTAGTCTTCTGGCAGGTTGAGCCACTCACCTCCTATCCTCTAGAGATCGGTCATCAGTGGTAACTGGTGGAACACTACACTGGCAATAGTACCTGAAGGGAAAAGGAGATGGGAGTGAGAGTGAGAATGAGAGACAC
This sequence comes from Pleurodeles waltl, assembly GCF_031143425.1. Classification (NCBI taxonomy): domain Eukaryota; kingdom Metazoa; phylum Chordata; class Amphibia; order Caudata; family Salamandridae; genus Pleurodeles; species Pleurodeles waltl. Next base: position 1,060,684,332 of record NC_090440.1, on the reverse strand, counting down.
ATAGTGGTCTGGAATGCTCTACTGAGCACAGCATGTAGTTTGTCATAGAAATGTAGCTTCACTCCACCAGCTTTACTGCAGCTTCTGGCTTCAGAATTACCTGCTAATGATACACACACACAATTGTACACATAATAAATAACATTGGCTACCTCAACTTTAGCACCGTCTTGCAAAGGTAAGACATACCTGGAATTATCAGTACGTTCATATAGTGCATAAAACTGAATATCTATTCTCTATTTATACAATCTGTCTTGGATCATAACAATATAGTCTCTCTTGGGTTAAGCAATGTCTTTCTGTCTCGGTAAATCAAAGTCTCTTGGTTAATCACAAAGAAAATTAACCAAAATAAGCTAAATCATAATGCAACATTTGTAACAATGACACCAGAGTCATGTGCCAGTATGTACACACTAATTTTCACTTTTTAGTCAATTAACTGGGTCAGGCTCATTACCCTGAGGGTGTCTGGATTATTGTGGATTTCGCATAATGTTGCAGAAGTTTCTTTGCTTCATGGTAAGCGAATGTGGCAGCATGAGCAGACGTTCAATGGTACCTTATATTAATTCTGATTTTTCAGTTTTTCTTATTTTTGCAGATTTGCAAATCCAAGAGTCGAAAGAGGCAGAGAGCGGGTCCCTTGGGGAAACTGAAGACAAAGAATCCACTGGAAGACGCCACCGGAAAACCCTGCTGAAGACTAGCAGTTCAGGTGAGTATCTTTACCTGACAAAGCTAAGAGCTGCTTCATGCTGTGGTGTATGTACAGCAAGGAGTTAGGATGGCCACTCCAGAGGGTATCTTAATGAGTACTCCCAGGATCTCTGCATTTTTGTTTGTATTTGCTGTTTCTCCCACTGGCACCAGGAACAATAAAGGCACAAGTAGTAAAGGCACAAGTAACAGTACCCCATTTGCACAAATATAATGGTAGCTCTTCTACCACCAGGGATGCAAGCATGAATATATAGGTATTGTCTCTGCCCCCAGGGGCACCCAAATGAGTCCTGGGCACTAAGGAGGTCATTACAACATCGGCGGTAAATGCCACTTACTGCCGCGCAGAAGACCGCCAACACACCGCCGCAGAATTCTGCCACAGCTATTACGACCCACAGCTCGGAATCCGCCAAAATCTAGACACCCACACAAGTCCGTCACACCAAAGGTCAGTGGTAAACTTGCGAGAACAAAACCTCCACTGTCACGCCAACAGGAATACTCCCACACTATCACAACCCACTAATCCATCCGGTGGTCTTTCAGCCGCGGTAAACCATAGGCGGTACACACCACCGCGCTCAAAATACACGCACATTTACAAACCACTACCACATTGGACAATTCGAAATACACACACCTGATACACATACACACACCACTCCCACACACCCAATACAATATAAAACACCTGCCCACATCACCCACAAACCCTTACGACCAAAATTTTTTACGAAGGCCAGGGAGGCAGCACAGCAAAGACAACACCAGCATACAGAGGCACACAACACCATCACACATACACATCCACGCACAAAACATCACACACCCCTAAACATCACCCCACACATCACAACACACACCACCTCACACATCACCCACACCACCCCATGGCATCCCAAAGACACCCCAGGTTTTCAGAGGAGGAGCTCAGGGTCATGGTGGAGGAAATCATCCGGCTAGAGCCACAGCTATTCGGATCACAGGTGCAGCACACCACCATAGCTAGGAAGATGGAGCTATGGCGCAGAATCGTGGACAGGGTCAACGCAGTGGGACAGCACCCAAGAACACGGGATGACATCAGGAAGAGGTAGAACGACCTACGGGGGAAGGTGCGTTACATGGTCTCAAGACACCACATAGCGGTTCAGAGGACTGGCGGCGGACACCCACCTCCTCCCCCACAACTAACAACATGGGAGGAGCAAGTCTTGGCTATACTGCATCCTGAGGGCCTCGCAGGAGTAGCAGGAGGAATGGACTCTGGTAAGTCAACTCTTAACTATTACATCCCCCACCCTACCTGCATGCTATCACATACCCCCACCCTCACCCCATCACTCCAACTCCTCACATATGTCCCACTATCACAAACCACATATCCCCACACCAAGTCTTGCATGCAACAACAAAGCATGGACACCCATCACATATGCATGGCCACTACACATACCCACACAGACCCCTAAACAATTAGCACACAAGGTCCTACATAGGAATGCAAGCACTGGGGTACAGGGTCACCCACCCATTGCACACCATGGCACACACAGATGCAATATTCATGCCTTTACACCCCTGCAGGACCCCTACCCAACATCACCGGACAGGAGGTTCCAGACATGTCCACCCCCCCACAGAAGAGGCCCACAGTGATGACAGCAGCTCTGTCCAGCTGGATCTAGATGACCAGCCCGGCTCATCGGGGACCTCGGGACAGTCGGTTCCCCTCACACTGGCACAAGCCACAACAGAGCCTCCCCCCTCAGGAACACCAGCACCCACCCAGCGGGCCCATGCCTCTGTCCCCAGAACACGTCAAGCAGAAGTGTGTCCACCACTACAGGGAACCCAGGATAACCCACGACCCCAAGAACAGCAGGGACCTGGGGGCAGTGGTAGTGGGTACACGGTTCAGGGGACAGAGGCCCAGGAACACAGGGGAACTAGGGGGGCTGCTGTGCGATAGGAGGAGGACAGGCTCAGGGAACCCACTCTCCACAAGGCCCTCCTCAACACCATGGGAGCCTACCACCATTCCCAGGAGACGATGGCAATGGTACTGGCCAAGTTTCAGGACACCCAGCGGCTGCAGGAGGAACAGTATTTGGGGTTCAGGGAGGAACTCAAATCCATCAATACCACCCTGGGCACCATTGTAGGGGTGCTGAAGGAACTACTGAACACCAGGAGGGACACTGTGGCACAACAAGGGGCCCCTGACACTAGCCTGGACGATGAACTGCCCACCACCTCCGCCGGCGCTAGTGGACAGGAGGCACCGCCACAGGACCACGACACCAGCACCCCACCCCCTGCAGATGGAGAACCACCCCGCAAGCGGTCCCTGAGATCCAGGACAAAGACAGAGAACAATGCCAAAACCCCTGCCAAGAAATGAGACCACCCTGATTGTCATCCTTCTGTCCCACTTTGTCACCCTGTCCATCCTTAAACTGCCCTAGCCCAGTTCCTATGCCCCTTTGAACAATGTACCTATGAGACTAATAGACTGGACTCTGTCATGGACATTCCTCCACCATCATCCCTGACCATTTTACAACCCCCTCCACTATTTTGCACTTAAATAAACACCCTTAAATCACAAAACAATCTGGAGTCAGTCTGTGCTTTCACAAATGTGTATTTGTAATAACTGAGGGAAATAGCAATGTCCATTGTATTGTCAACATACCTATGTCACACAGCTCTAGTCCATGAGGTAACATAGCAGAGGTCACACAGTGGGACCCACATCTGTGAAATCCAAAGGGAGAGTGACAAATCAGGGTCCATACACTGGGTGAAAGTGACAGACAGATGAGAGGTGGAACAATTGTATCAGATGTAGGAGGCAGTGATGTCCTCTTACTTGTGTCTCACTGGAAGTATTGATGAATCCCGGTGTTTCTGTTGTCAATATCCTCTTCTTCTGCCTCCTCTTCTTCACTGTCCACAGGCTCCACAGCTGCCACAACACCACCTTCAGGACCATCCTCCAGCAGAAAAGGCACCTGTCGTCGCAAAGCCAAGTTGTGCAGCATACAGCAGGCCACGATGATCTGGCACACCTTCTTTGGTGAGTAGAATAGGGAACCACCTGTCATATGGAGGCACCTGAACCTGGCCTTCAGGAGGCCGAAGGTCCTCTCTATAAACCTCCTAGTTCGCCCATGTGCCTCATTGTAGCGTTCCTCTGCCCTTGTCCTGGGATTCCTCACTGGGGTCAGTAGCCATGACAGGTTGGGGTAGCCAGAGTCACCTGCAAATGACGAGGGACAACTGTTAGACACACACTAACCCTGAGGGACAACCCCAGACCCAGACAACTATTCACACTGTATAGGGTCCATGCCCTCACCTAATAGCCACACACTGTGCCTCTGGAGTTGCCCCATCACATAAGAGATGCTGTTATTCCTCAGAATGTAAGCGTCATGCACTGAGCCAGGAAACTTGGCATTCACATGGGAGATATACTGGTCGGCCAAAGACACCATCCGCACATTCATAGAATGGTAACTCTTCCAGTTTCCGTACACCTGTTCACTCCTGCGGGGGGGTAACAAGGCCACATGTGTCCCATCAATGGCACCTATGATGTTGGGGATACGTCCCAAAGCATAGAAGTCACCTTTCACTGAGGCAAATCCTCCACCTGAGGGAAAACGATGTAGCTGTGCATGTGGTTCAGCAGGGCAGACAACACTCTGAACAACACATTGGAGAACATTGGCTGGGACATCCCTGATGATATGGCCACTGTCGTTTGAAAAGACCCACTTGCCAGGAAATGGAGTACTGACAGGACCTGCACTAGAGAGGGGATACATGTGGGATGGCGGATAGCTGACATCAGGTCTGGCTCCAAATAGGCACACAGTTCATGGATTGTGGCACGGTCCAGTCTGTAGGTGACAATTACATGTCACTCTTCCATTGTCGACAGGTCCACCAGCGGTCTGTACACCAGAGGATGCCGCCATCTCCTCACCTGCCCCAGCGGATGTGCTCTATGGATGAGAACAGTGAGCAGAGGGTGAGCCAACACTGAGGTATGAAAACACAACTTTATTCCACACATTTGTCAATCCGCTATGTGCCTGTCTTAGTGTGTATGCAAGTCCTAGATATGAGTGACGCATTTACAATTAATGCCATGTGGCCCCCTGAAATGGAGGCTGCCTAACCTGTAAGGTGGGACAAGGGAATATGAGGTAACAGCGCTGGCGTTGTACACCATTGCGGTAGGCGGTCAAAGACCTCAGCGCAATCCTGCATTGGTTAACATTGGACCCTATGGGTCCCAGGAGCCAGTGACGATGTACGCCGGCGGTGACCGCCATTTTCTCTCTGTTCACTCACTTGATACCTGATCTTCGATAGGAGAGGACCTACACTGCAAGTGCTGCTGTGACCTCAGTCTGGAAGCAACAATGTCTCAAGTGTCTGGGGAAAGGGCCCTTGCCTTCACATCGGAGGAGTTGGACAAACTAGTGGATCGGGTCCTCCCCCAGTACACACTACTCTACGGTCCTCCAGACCAACAGGTGAGTACACTGTGAGCATGCTGTATGGGCAGTGCCTGTTTGGAGTGGTGTGGATGGGAGATTGGGGGGGGAGTGAGGCGTGCATGAAACAACGGTGAGTGTATGTGCGTCATGGCAAGGGTAGAAAAGTGGGCCAATGACTGTGACGGTCCAGACGGTTATATCTTCTCCTTTTCCCGTGTACTATTCCTGTAGGTCAGCGCCCACCAGAAGAAGGATATTTGGCGTGCCATCGCCAAGGAAGTCCGGATCCTGGGGGTCCACCACAGACGGAACACCCACTGCCAGAAATGATGGGAGGACATTCACCACTAGAGCAAGAAGACGGAGGAGGCCCAGCTGGGGATGGCCTCCCAACGTGGGAGTGGTCCCCGTCGCACCATGACCCCCCTGATGTTCTGGATCCTGGCGGTGGCGTATCCGGAGTTGGATGGGCTTTTGAAGGCATCACAGAAGCCACAAGGGGGCGAGTACAGTCACATTCATCTGATTCAGCGCGCATGGGAGGTGTCTGGGTGGGGGAGGTGGGCTGTGGGTACCCCTAGGCCAGGGCGAGTTTTGTGGGCAAGGTACCTTCATAAGGCAGGCCATGTGGCACCCCACCCCACCAGTGTTAAGAGCCATCTACCCCTAGTCAGGCTCCTGTGACTTCCATGTGTGCAGCAATCGGGCATAGGCCTTGTACCCCATGGCCCTGTGATTAATTAGGGAACTCTAAGTGCATGGCATAGTGCAGAGGGCTGCTGTGTCTGTAGTGTCCGCCAACGGTAGTGGTATTGCATGCACTGAACCTGTCTTTCTGCTTTCTTTCCCCCCCTTTTTATGGTCTCCCTGTTCTTGTGTGCATTAGCATCATCACGCGGAGGAGCAGTGCCACCGGAGCAGGAGAGAGCTGCATCCCACATGGCCCTGGAGGGTGACACTACGGACTCTGAATTCACCAGTGGGACGGAGGGCGAGGGGAGCTCCACGGCGGGGAAAGGAGCTGAGACCAGCGACACCGACTCCTCCTCGGATGGGAGCTCCCTTGCGGTGGCGGGCCCCTCTGTGCCTACCGCATCTACAGGTAGAGCAGTCACCCCGTACCAGCACCGCCCACCCAGCAGCTCCTCAGCATGTGTCCCGTGGCCGCTCACCCAGGAGGGTTGGCATCTCCTTCGCCCCAGGCCCCTCAGCCCCTGCCCCTGTCAGCCCTGCTGCCCTCAGTGAGGAGGCCATTGACCTCCTGAGATCCATTACTGTTGGGCAGTCTACCATTCTGAATTCCATCCAGGGTGTAGAGAGGCAGTTGCAACAGACCAATGCATACCTGGAGGCCATTCATTCTGGTCAGGCAGCCCAACAGCGAGCTTTTCAGACTTGGCCTCAGCACTGATGGCAGCCATTGTCCCTGTATCCAGCCTCCCCCCTCTAACTTCCTCCATCCAGACCCAATCCCTAGTACCTCAGCCTATCCCAAGCACACCATCAGACCAGCATGCACACACCTCAACACACAAGGGTAGCTCTGGCAAACGTAAGCACCACACATCCCACAGGCACTCACACAAGCATCATACCCATGCACACATACCAATATCCACTGCCTCCACTGTGTCCCCCTCCTCCCCGTCTCCCTCCTTCCTCCATCAGATCTCCACTCACACCTGCATGCACTACATCTTCAGCCACTACCTCCATCACCAGCATGCCCATCACCACACACCACTCATGTGCACTCACCACCCCCACTGCCATTCACACATCCCCTGTGTCCTCTACCAGTGTGTCTGTGATCCTACCTCCCAAACTACACAAACGCAGTCACACACCCACCCAAAAGCCATCCACCTTCAACAGCCTACAGCCCATGCACCTTCACCCAAAGTCATCAAATGTATACCTCCTACAACCACTACCTCTTCCTCCACTCCCAAACCCCCTCCATCTACCCATCCCAGTGTGTTTAAAAGTCTTTTCCTGTCAAACCTTGATCTCTTCCCTTTACCTCCTCCACCCCTTCCGTCCCCTAGGGCCCGCCTTTCCAGGTCCCAAGCCAGCACCTCAGCCACCACATCACCGGGAACAGTGGTGCCAGCAGTAACCGGCTTCTGGAGTGCGCCAAGCGGCAAGGCAGCCAGTATACCAAGGAGACATGCCAAGGACAGTCCCCCACCTCAGAAACATAAGAAGTTGGCCACAGCCCAGAGGGAGAAGGGCAAAACACCTGCCACCAAGGGCTCTCCCAGGACTGCAGTTGGGAGTGGCAAGACAACTGTGCCACTATCCAAGGTGGGGAAGGGGCAGAGAAAGAAAGGGAAGTTGCCGCCAACCTGCACAGTGGACAAAACCGCCACCGCCACATGCACCGCCGCCACCAGCACCGCTTCCCAGGACACCGCCGCCACCAGCACCACTGCACAGGATACTGCCGCCACCAGCACCGCTGCCCAGGACACCACCGCCAGCAGCACGCTCACTGAGCCACCGACCAGCACCGCTGCCCAGGACACCGCCGCCAGAAGCACGCTCACTGAGCCACCCACCAGCACCGCTGGCCAATGAGCGTTGCAAGCACCACCGCTAACGAGGCCACCGCAAGCACTGCCAGCGGCCACGCCACATCATGTGCTAGTGGCACCACCGCAGACATTGCTGCCATCCCCAGTGGTCAGTCGTACATAGCTGGCGGTCAGTTCCAGGGACCTGGATAGCTTCTATGTAGGCCCACCGTCAGTGGAGTGTCACATCCACTACCTCATTCCTTGGCAGGATGATTCACTCCGGGCACAAAGCCCCCTCCAGAACCAGTGGAGAAAGGCATCCACTACCTCAGTCCTTGGCAGGATGAAGCACTCTGGGCACAAATCTCCTCCAGAACCAGTTGAGAAAGGCATCCACTACCTCTGTCCTTGGCAGGATGAAGCACTCTGGGCACAAAGCCCCCTCCAGAACCAGTGGAGAACTGTTATCCACTTGAGAGACTGTGGCTTTGCACTCCCCAGGATGCAGCAGTGGGCAAACCACCCACTGGAGAGACTTGTGAGACTGTGGCTTTGCACTCCCCAGGATAAAGCAGGGGGCAAACCACCCACTGGAGAGACTTGTGAGACTGTGGCTTTGCACTCCCCAGGATACATCAATGGGCAACCCACCCACTGGAGAGACTTGAGAGACTGTGGCTTTGCACTCCCCAGGATAAAGCAGTGGGAAAACCACCCACTGGAGAGACTTGTGAGACTGTGGCTTTGCACTGCCCAGGATAGAGCAGTGGGCAAACCACCCACTACAGAGACTTGTGAGACTGTGGCTTTGCACTCCCCAGGATAAAGCAGTGGGCAAACCACCCACTGGAGAGACTTGAGAGACTGTGGCTTTGCACTCCCCAGGATACATTAATGGGTATGGTGCCCCCTCGTGGACCTGGCGTAATGCCCTCATCCGGCTGAGGTGTCCCCCTTTCCCTTCCCCCTGAGGTGCCTGTTTTACTTCGATTTGATGCCCCTGCAGTGTTCTCTCCGTTTTGATTGGGTATCTTGTGTGGGCTTCGCCCATGCATTTTGGGCCCAGTGGTCCACGGACTATGTAGGTGCAGTACATGGACTTGAATTCTTGGTGTATATATTTGTTAAAAGTGTATATATATTTTTGAGTACTGGATTTTTATTGATTACCATCGTTCAACTCATTTCCTTTTGTCCTTGCATTCTTCCAGGGGGTTTGGGGGGGGGTGTAAATGTAATGTATCAACATGTATTTTTGTGTATGTGTTGTAGTGGGTGAGGGTGGGGGTATTGCATGCTGTGTGTGTGTGTCACTCTCTCTTCCCTCCCCCCTCCCCTGTGTCGTAGGTGCAGTACTCACCGTGGTCGCCGATGCTGGCATTCGTGCTCCACGTAGAGGAGCAGGAAGACAATGGCAGGTAGAATTTGGTGTACCGGCTCCGTGGCGTACTGGTTCCTCGTGGGGTGTTTAGAGGTGAGCGTTTTCCCTTCCAAGACCTGTTTCCGCCATGTTTTGTTTGCGGTGAATCCGCCCCGGAAAAGGTGGCGGGTTGGCCTCTCATGATACTGTGGGCGGTACATTGTTTTCCGCCTGTCTGTTGGTGGTGACCGCCATGCTGTTTGTTTTGGACCGCCGTGGCGGTCGGAGTGTTAAAGTGGCTGTCTATGTTGGCGGTTTCCACCACGGTCGTGATTCAATTTTTTTTACTGCCGGCCTGTTGGCAGTTTTACCGCCGCTTTAACATTGACTGCCAGGGTTGTAATGAGGGCCTAAGTGTGAATTGGGGTACATTACTGTATCCACTGGGGAAACAAGTAGTAATGAGTGCCTAAGTATGAATTAGGGTACAATACTGTATCCACTGGGGAAACAAGTAGGGAATATGACAGGGTTCACATCAGTGGTGCATGTTGAAGGCTCTGGGTGTCATAAGGCTCCTTTATGACTGGAAAGCTAACAACTAGTACCCATAGTCTTCCTAGTCTCTGTCCTGCTTATCCTTGTCTCCTGGAACTACTCATCATTGCTCTCCGGGTCCTGATCTATGTAGTCTGTGTCAGTCTGGTCCTGATCCTCCTGACTCTGGTACTCCTGTTTCTTGCACTCATGGTTCTGCAATAACTTGTTGTGGCCTACCACAGATATTCCTAGCTTTTCCCAGTTCTGGTGTTCCTTGACGTCTGATTCGTGATAGATTTAGAACTTTCTGGCCCTATATTTCCTGATTTGTCTGGTCATCATTCCCTGTACTCTCTATACCAAGACCTATGGATCCTGGGTCTCCTCTTTCATGGGTTCCCTGTCATGGGCCTCTTTTTCCCCTCACCCTAATTCTCATCTATCAGTCTTTCTGACTCTATTCCACTGGTTTATGTAGCCCCTGGTTTGTCTGTCCCAATATTTCTGGTTCTGGTCTATGTAATCATGGTCTTAGTTCTGGTTCTCTTTTGTCTTATCCTCAAGCAACGGGTCTTCTGGTTCTGGTCCCACTGTTGCTTGATTTGCCTAGCCCTTCTGTTCCCCTGTACCTACTAGTCGTCCTCATCTCCTTGTTCACCTGTTCCACCTTGTTCTTGTCCAAGTGACCCGGTTTCCCTTTATTATGGTCCTTCTAGTGATGGTCCTCCTGGGTCTGGTCTTCCTCATGCATCTCCTAGTTCCCATGTCATTAGTCATTCAATTTCATAAAGTCCTTGTCACCCTGTGTCTGACTCTCATAATCCTGGTCCCATGAGCCCCGGACTTCCTGATCTTTTATGCATCTCCGGGTCTTCCTATTGTACAGTCTCCATGTCCTGCTAGACAAAGTCCTTCCTGGTTATGGTATTCCCAATCCTGGTCCATTCACTTCTGGCACCTTTGGTTCTCCTTCATCTGATCTTTGCCGTCTTGGCCCTCCTGTCTTTGGACCAACTTTCCATTATCCTGTTCCCCCTTGCTATGTCTTCCTGGGCATGCCACTCCTGGCCTTGATCATTCTTGTCCCTCTAGGTCTGGTTCATACACTCAGTCCCCTGCCTGAGTGTATGAATCCGGGTGTGAGTTATTGTTAGGGTGCAAGTAATAGTTACTTGAAATAATTCTAACTATAACTGCTGAATTTCTGTGGTTTTGTGCGAGCAAATTCAGAACCTAATAATAACCTCCCTATAACCCATGTTTTTTTCAATAAATTTATATATTTTTTTTATGTAAAGTAATTTTAATTACTATATGTCAATCCAACCACTGCCATGTATGGCCATTGGCCATGCACGGCGGGGGGTGCATCCAGACCCTGCAACCAAATCCTTATAACCACCCATCCTGCACTGTGCATGGCCTTTGGCCATGCTCAGCCTGGGTTGACCACAGGGCCATTCTCCATCAGTGGATCTGTGAGTTGGGGCTTGAGAGTCTGAGAGGAACGAAATCACCAACAAGCAACTAACCTCATTCCTCACTAAATCCCTCCCTCCTCCCTCCGATGATGCAACACAGCAGCGCTCAATCTCAATGCATGGATCACCAAACGCGCCAACACTATAGACCGCCTGGCTGACTTCAGCCAAGCGCGTACCTAAGAAATCCAGCTGGGTCACCATCAAACTCCAAGAATCAAAACGATTCCGCCCACCACCGAAAAATCAAGAACACTAGAAAGGATGCACTCCGGGAGTGCATCAACACCTCCACACTCAACTCTAAGGAACTCTTCTAAGTCATCAACGAGTTCACAGATCCTCCCTCTGAAGCCACCAGCATCCCCGTCACGGGACCTCTGCGAAAAACTCACCACCATTTTCCACTGTAAGATCCAGGACATCTACAACAGCTTGCTCCTGGAAAATCCTGGCACCGGAACCTGTGATCGAGCCTCCCCCCAGAACCCACCCAGACCCTCCACAGCTGGTTCCATGATCTCCAGAGAGGAAACGAACAGCATCATGAACAGCACCCACTTCCAAGCCCCCACCGACCCCTTCCCGTTAAACACATATACATCAGAGCCTGCGCATCCGAGCTCAGGAACATAATCAATTGCACCATCAACACTGGCACCTTTACTGAAGACTGGAAAAATGCTTAAATACGCCCTCTCCTGAAGAAATCTTCGTCTGACCCATCAGCAAAATATAATTTCTGGCACATCTCGCTGCTACACTACCCACCCAAAGTACTGGAGAATCTAATAAACGTACAACTACGGAATTTCATCAAGGCCAACAGCTCCCTGGACAGCTTCCAGTGCAGCTTCCGCAGCAACCACAGCACGGAGACAGCTCTCCTGGCAACCACCGATGACATCTGTTTTCTCCTAGACTATGCAGACACCGCAGTGCTCATACTCTACCACCTCGCAGCAGCTTTCGACATGGTCTTCCACAGCACCCTGCTCACCAGACTCCATGACATAGGAATCAACGGAGAGCCCTGGAATGGATCCACTCCTTCCTCTCCGGGAGGATGCAGAGAGTCAGACTCCTACCCTACACATCCAGACCCACAGGAGTCAACTGCAGAGTCCCACAAGAATCCTCACTGAGCCCCATACTGTTCAACATATACATGACCCCTTTCACAGCCATCGTCAGAAGCCACGGTATGAATGTCCTGTCATATGCCAATGAAACACAACTTATCATTTCCCACACCGAAGACCCAGACCCTGCCAAAAGGAAGTTCCACTCAGGAATGGAAGCCGTCGCCACCTAGATGAGAGAAAGCTGCCTCCAGCTCAACTCCGACAAGACTGAGCTCATCAACTTTAGAAACTGCACCTCATCTTAGGACAACTCCTGGTGGCCCACATCCCTCAGTGCCCCCCCTGCACCAACTCAGCATGCCCACAACCTAGTCATCATCCTTGACTCCTCCCTATCCATGACCCACAGGGTAAACTCAGTCACCTACTCCGGATGACACACACTCTGCAAACTTCAGAAGATCTTCGGATAGATCCTAGCACACTGTCGTAGGACAGTCACCCACACCTTAGTTACAAGCAAACTCGAAGCAATGCCTTCTACGCTGGCCCCTCAACTAGAAACATCAAAAAACTATAACACATCCAGAACACAGCTGCCAGACTCATTCTGGACCTCTCATGCCTAGAACACATGTCACAAAACCTGAGGACCCTCCACTGGCTACCAGTCAAGAAGCAAATCAATTTCAAGCTACTCACCCACACGTACAAGGCCATACACAATGCAGGACCAGCCTACCTGAACCACCACGCCTCCTTCCACACCCTGCCAGAACCCTCTGCTCCACCCAGAAGGCCCTGGCCACCAATCCTTGCATCAGCAAAACCACTGCTGGAGGACGATCCTTCACCTACATTGCAGCAAAGAACTGGAAAAACTTCCCCCTGCACCTCAGACAAAGCCCATCACTCACCATCTTCAGGAAGAACCTCAAGACGTGGCTCGTCGGATGAGACCCCCCCAGCACCTTGAGACCCTCACGGGTGAGTAGCCGCACTTTACAAAAACTGATTGATTGATTCATTGAGTGGGTCTGAAAGTGGGGTGTGTGAGTCTATGACTGGCTCTGAGAGGGTGCATGAGTGTGTGAGTGGGTGTGTGAGTGGGCACATGAGTCTTTGAGTGCCTGTATGAATGAATGAATTGGTGTATGAGTCTGTGATTTTTTTTTGTTTGCTTATTCCAGAATATTCTCGATTATTGTAGATTAATATCAATAAATCCTGATTAATCGTGAAAATTGTGCATGGTGAAGAAACATTATTTTAAACTCATAATTTGACCCTTAATCACCCCTATATCACTCCCCTGGGGTCAGGGAACCTCCACCCTGTCCCCTTATGCTACTTTTCATTTTGTTCTTCAGGCCCTGTTACCATCTTGCAGGATCATAAAATGATAGCTGCAACTTTCTTTTCAGGTTGTCGCCAGCTAATAACAGTGCTTCTGTCGCGTGGGCTCTCATTATCCTAAATGAGACTACTGGATTTCTAGGCAGCAGGATCGATAACGGTGTGGGGGACTGAGTCTGGCCCACGTGTAAAGAACTCTGTCACCCTAAATCCGTTTTTTGCTCTGGCTAACTAGCAGTGCCTCATTTCTCCCATGAGGAAGGAATGATTTTGCAGCCGAGCGAATGACATCTTTGGAACTTCTCAGGGAAGTCGTGGTCACTCAGATCCAAAGCAACTCTCTTATTTCCAATATGATCTCATATACAAATGACAAAGACAGTATAAGTTTTATATAATATTTTAATAAAACAACTGTATTTTAGATATTAAGGCGTGAGCCGCAATAACAAGAATGATACTACACAGTAGGATTGAAATAGTCACCAGGAGAGTAAAACATAAGAACAAAGCTATCATATTGTCTAACAGTTTCTACTCTCCCTCTGCTTGTTCTATTTAGAGCACAGCATGTTAAGCTTGTAGCTTGCCTGTCAGAATCACTGTGGAGACATCAGCCCTCATACCTGAGCAAAGACCTGTGATCTTGGTTCAGCATCTGCAACGAGGCAGTCAGCGTCTAGTTGTGGTTCCCTGGTCGGAATCTCCCTCTTGCGTGTATTGGGACAAGGAAGTGATTTTATAACTAACATGTCATTGTGATCACAAAATGTCCCTACGCAGGAATGCCAAGTCTAAACTCCTACCACGTCTATCGGCAATGTACCAGACTGTATCCTTGACTGAAGCACAGAGTAAATATGTTATGGAGAATCCAGTGCTGAAGTAGGCAAAACAGTGTGATATGAATAAAAAAACAACACCGTAGAACTGGCTATTTGAAAAATAACAGTACGAAGCCTAATAAAAAGCATGTAGAGCAAAGTGCACAGAGGCTCTAAGCTATCAGCATATGAATAAAATATATTCAGGGCAAAGTGCACAAAGGCCTAAAGCCTGAAGCTAAAGCGCAATGAATACGTAAAAACTGACCACACTACACCCTCCCCTTGTCGGTAGCAAGTGGTTCCAATAATATAAAAGGATGCCCCAAATATAAACAATATATAAAATCAATTATTTCGACAAGGTGAGAAAACAACAAAGTCATAAATTTAGGAAACATGTGACCATAAAGCCAAATTCAATATAGTGTCAATTTCGTAGGAGAGAAAAAATCCAGTCGGCAGACAGAAGCAACAGAACGCAGGAGTTCCTCCACTTCGATATATGTCAATATCGGAAGATCCACGCCACAAAGTACCATGGAGCAGGTGTGATCCAAAGCCCCAAAACCATTCAGGGCGGCACCCCGTGCAGGGCCTATGAAAGAGACAATACCATCTTCCTCCAGGAAGGGAATCTCATAAACCGCCTCACGAAGCAAGCGCATCCGTAGTGCACAAGTTTGGGAATGAGCCCTAATCGGGAACATCAACAGATCAGTATCGACCATTGGAGGGCGCTGCAGTGAGAGACAGAGAGCCAGAGCATGTTCAAACGAGCACCAAAGGCATCGAAACACAGGTTGCACACAATCCAAAACCGGTCTGAATGACAGAGACCAGTCACACTCCAAATGTCCCAGGAGTGTTGCTCCAAAATGCTGCATCATGCGTTCACGACACAGCTGCGCTGACGGGAGCAGCAATACAGGATCTCATCGTGACGGGTCAGCCATTGCGAAAAAATAGTAACAACAGCAAGACTCCAGCCAATAAAGCCAAAGTAATCGGGAAACCCCCAAAAATGCTTCAGAAAATAGAATGTATAGCCGAAGGTATCAAACCGAATATGGAAGAGAAGGTGTGAGTAAAACCAACACCAACGGCTTTGAAAAAATGTGCAATGCCAGCAGTGCTGGATGCATTAAATATACGTCCCACAAGTTCACCGAAGTGACTTGGAAAGTTAGTATTCAAAAGGGACTGTATCTCCGCCGATGACCTTGCCACTTGAAGTGCGTAGGTCTCGCTAGCAGATGTAAGGGCCACATGCTTTTGAAACAATAAAGCTTTTAGCCGACTCAACTTGTCGAAATCAACCTTGGAAGTAGCAATATGAGGCCAGATGTCCACTACCTCCCTAATTTGAGTGGGGGGAAACAACACATTCCCGCAGCACGTAACGGCCTTGTTGACAACGACGATGTAAACTATTCCGGCACGCATGCCACAGCAGTGTTCACTGTTAAGAACAATGTAACTGCCGTTAGAAAGCACCTGGAAAGTGTTTTTAATGACCGGGACTGGAACTCCCTTCAGATAACAAGCTAAGTTAGCAATCGAAGCGTTAAACACCCCGTGCAAGGACAGCTGTTTACAAACCATTGAATGGGTGACAGAAGCTTCGCATTCGCTGCCGCTAAGAAAAACCTCCCTCAAACCATTAACACATCTGTACTGAAAGGGAAGCTCCCACACCTCGTGTATGTAACTGTCTCCCAATAGTTCATATCTACCCACCGGAATGTGCTTCAAACAAAAAGTAAATTGCAGAGTGGAGATAGGCAAATTAATAACCCCATGAATCAACCACTCAGCTGACGGAATCTCAGCCACTGTGAAAGGCAGTTTCTCTAATTTCTCAATATTCAACATAACATATGTTGCTTCCTTTTTAGCCATCAGTTGTTGCTGACGAGTCAAATTAAAAGAGATAAAGATCTCTCTGGCACGAACGTGCTGCCATGGAACGCGACCCGCCTTCAAGGTCTGAAGAGTCCAACCCAGCTGCATGATGGACCGCGTCTGACTCTGCCCATGATATAAAGAAGACATGTCCGATTTAATAATGTCAATGGCAGAGGAAACAATGCTGTCAATCGTGTAAACACGGTCAGATAGGGTATGCATGCCATTATCAACAACAGACAAAGTCTGCATAAGGTTTTCCTGATCAATCTGCCTCAACCGGGCTGCAGCCTCTTGTTGTGAAAGCTTCCAAATCTCATTATAAACTTCGTATAAGAACCTTTTCTTCCGTGGTACTTTGGGACCCGACAAAAAATCTTGTAAATCAGTATCATTAGACAGTAACGTGAGATGTGACTTAACTGCATCCAGCATGGATGACTTCAACCATTGCTGACAAAGCTTCCCCACACTGTATGTAGTTATAATATCAGCATGTTCTGGTGAAACGTAACGAGGGTCTGCCCTACTAGTCCTGAACCCCCCTGAAGAGGTGACAAAACGTTGATGACACACATTAGTGTCTACAGGCCATAATAACCACCCGCCTGGATGTAACGATGAAATGTTAAGCGTACCATTCTGGACCCAATGTGTAAATTCACTAAAAGTAGCATTCACATAGTGCTACCAATTTTTTAATTTAGCAGGGACAGGTATACTAGGCAAAGTCAACTCCCTAATTGTCGCTAAGCCCAAACAGCTAGTCTGTTGTACTGTGTCATTGAGGAAAATCATCTGCACAGGGATAATACATGCTCTAAATAACGTGTCCCTGCCTTGCATTTGCCAATTTTTCGAACCCCAAACACTTTTCAAGTCAACAGTTTTAAACCAGTATTCATACCCCTCGACCGAAAGTTTAGATACAAACAAATTTGAATACAGTAATTTAGTATCGGTCAACAACATTTGCTTATTAGTATACGGGGCAACTTTAAAATAGTAAGACTTAGCATTTTGTTGATCATGCCCAGAAAAATATGCAAATTTATCATAATACTTTTTCGAACTCCCATGTGGAGGAGTCGAGCAATGTTCCCATTGCACATAATTAAACATGGACTTAGGGCTACTAGCTTTATGAATAAAGTGGTGTCCATAATAGTTGTAGCAAAACATGTCACCATGATTATCTCTAAATTGGTAAGCATCTTCATCGTCATAGACAGTATAATATTGCAAATCTGTTAGCATAGAATCTACTGTCTTCACATCCCAATCATCAGAACCAATGCCAGGTATAACAATATCATTCATTGATAACTTGAGGACATACGGTATTTGAATAAATTCAGTGGGACCATATATATCAAACATTACTTTATCCCACACAATCCCATCCGGAATTGGCATTGCAGAAATGTTTACAGTGGACAAGTCTCTTCGAACCATATGAGACGAAAAATGCGGTTATAACACAGTCTCCACGTGCTCAATGTCAGATCGATCAGGAAGAAAATGACCATGTATTATCAGAAAAAAAGTAACCACAAATCCCAACCATAATAAAAGAGTCATCACGGCCAAAAACAGCCACAAATAGTTCCAAGGAAAAACAAAATATGTGCGTTTAAGCCAACCCAGCATCCGTCGTGGACCGTGGACAGAAGACATCGAGGACGAGGAGCCGGACACATCATTATCAGCGTCGTTGAAGCAGCCAGAGGCAGTTCTAACAAAAGGTGCAACTGTGAACAAAGAAGCAGATGGAGGCTCTCGCCTTGGCACGCTATAAACCACATGTTCAGAAACATCAGTAGAACGTACAGCAAGTTGATCAAAAGATTCCATATTAATCGTCATTGGTGGAACAATCGCAAGATCATCATCCACCCCCCCCAAGCTTGGAGAGGAAACAGTGTCGGTGAAAATCACCTGCAGCGGGACTTCTTCCCCAGTAGTGAGAGGGATTCCGGAACTACTGGGTGTCCCTCTTTGTCTGCTGTGCAGAATCGGCCACATGTTGTAACTTGACATTATCAATGGAAACAAAGCGATTTCCTTTGGCCCCTTGCAGCGGCGGTAAAATTACAGTTCTCGTGCCACTTACCCCCAACACAGGGACAGGTGCTCGATAAGAAGGACCAAATTATTTTTTAACTGCGACCTTTTCACGCACTAGATCCCCAATCCTGGGTATCCAACCAGTAGGTGTTACTGGCTCATCCTTAATTCCTGAGGAGGCAGCACTGGCAGAAGAGTTATCTTCACGGAATTGTTGTAAATCCTGCAAAACAGTGACGCAATCATTTATGTCAAAGGGCGTATCTGCCGCCTCCACACCAGGACCATCTAGATCAGGAACATACATTTGTGTTCCAAACAGGCACTCATATGAAGTACGACCCCCCAGTGACCTTCTAGGCAAGTTATTAAGTGCTCTCTGTACTCCATATAGGTGGGCTAGCCAACCACGACCCGTACCTATAACCCTGGCCATTAAGGACTGCTTTAAATCACGATTTAAACGCTCCACGACAGAATTTCCCTCGGGATGAAATGGAGAAGAGAATTGGAGTTGGACCCCCAACGAAGCCATGGTGTCCCTGAATGCCTTAGAGGCAAAAGCAGGGCCCTGGTCCGAATGAAAAGCCGCAACTGCAAATGTATCGACAAAGATGCGCAAATCTTTAATAACAGTTCGAGCGTCAGCCGAGAGTTGTGGCCATACCCACACAAATCTGGAGCACGAATCTACAGCAACCAATATATATTTGTATGCACTATCTGGTGTCAGCGGACCACAATGATCCAAGTACACACACTGTAATGGTTTATTTGAAATCAGAAGGGGCGTCTGCTGCGGGCGTCTAGCCGACGACGCTTTAATTTGTTGACAAACGTCACAACAAAGGACATATTGCTTCGTCTCTTTATAGAGACCAGGCCACCAGTAACGAGCCTGTAAAAGCGAAATCGTGGCAGCCACCCCAGCATGTGCAGAAGCCACCCCCTCATGAGCTGCAGAAATTAATCGAGGTCTCTCAATTTTATTGGGAATTTCACGTACACCAATGCCTGGAATTGTAACAGTAGCATTCAGTGCACCATTCAAGCAGTAACTATATTTAGAAGGAAATCCTTTAGGAAAGGGAGTGCCATCAGCCGTAGCCTTTATGGCAGCCGAAATTTCTGTGTCTGGTTTGGAACTCGAACGAGTCACTGCGGCCACAGAGACGACAGCCACCGCCGATTTTGCGGCTTCATCAGCCAAAGTATTCCCAGCAACGTGTATTCCAACGCGCTGGTGTCCAAGTGTATGCACAACATGGACGTTAGGAAGCGTTTCCTTCAGATCCGCAACCTTACCCCACAACATTTTATGTTTAATGGTGTTGCCTTTAGAATCTCTGAACCCATTCATCTTCCAATAGTGTAGATATTCGTTGAAAGATTGTACACAGTAGTAGGAGTCCGCGTGCTCCAACGCTAACAATAGAGCTTTGAGCTCAGCCAGCTGTGCTGTGCAATCTCCCAAGGTTTTAGTATAAGTATGTCGGGGGCAGAACACTTCCCCCTCCATAGTGCCGCTCACCACCGCACATGCAGCAGAATACTGTTGTTTAGTCCCAACCGCTGGTTGCGCAGAGCCATCGGTATACATGACCACCTGATATTGGTCAATAGGCAACGTACCAGCAGGAACAGGGTATTCCATCTCATATTGAAGAAATTCTTGAGTCTGCAGTTTAGGGTCAAATACGTAATCTACATCAGTGGCTGTCAAAGACGTAGCCCATTGTATCCATCGCGGGTGCAAAGCTTTCGAATTTGGAACACTCGCTTTTGTAACTGCCTCTAAGGCCGGAATCGGGGAAACGACAATGATGCGTTGGCCCTGGGCAAGCGGTCTTTCTTTAATAACAGCCATCTGAACTGCAGTGAGTATTTTCTCAGTCTGTGCAAATCGTTGTTCTGCAGCAGAATATAAGTGAGACTTGTATGCAATCGGGACTGTCTCCCCCTCATTAAAGGTGACATACGTAAACCCAACAGACCCAGTTATCACCCTGATGACTAAATGTGTCTTATTGTCCCGTGTGTGTAAGTGTTTAACTGCTAAGAGATCATTCTGTAACTCTCGTAGTATGTGTGTATGTTCAATCGTCCAAAATTTACTAGAAAAATTTGGGCGAATCAACTCGTATAAGGGTTTTATACGCGTCGCATAATCAGGAATGTAAGTTCTGCCAAAATTCAGAAACCCCAACAATGACTGGAGCTTCCGAACCGTATTAGGAGGCTGCAATAAAGCACATTTCTCCAAAAAATGTGGCGCCAAGCTCTTGCCCTCACTCGACAACTCATATCCCAGGAAAATTACGCTGAAGAAGGCAATCTTTGATTTCTTAAAATTAAACTTATAGCCAATATCAGCAAACCCCACAACAATGCCCGATACACGCCTTAGATGTTGCAGAATCTCATAGTCTGTCAGATATATGTCATCAACATATGATAACGCTTCAGGGTCGAACTCATGCAGCATTTCAGTTACACGAGCCGAAAACAGTCCTGGGCTATTCTTATACCCCTGAGGCAAACAATACATTTTTTTCTGAGAGCCAAACGCACTGAAACTGGTATAGTCCCGACTTTCGGGCGCTATATTCTGGCAGAAAAATCCATTCGAGATATCTAATGTTGTCTTGTACTTCTTACGTACGATATTATTCATAAGCGCTGCGCTATGTGAATTCTGTATTGCATATGTGCGTGTATGACTATTCAAATGTCGGTAATCCACCACAATCCTATATGAATGGTCCGGTTTAGCAACCGGAAATAAGGGATTATTCATCGGCGAGACACAGGGCTCAATTACACCCTGGTACTCCAATTGTGTAAGAATTTTCCTAACCGATGCCCTTGCTTCAAATTTGATAGGATACTGCGGTTGTGGCTGAGGTTCGCCCTTTATCGGAATTATATGATAAGGTGATTGTCTATCCCACCCCACGTTATTTCTATACAGGGCGGGAGCCTGTGCTAGAGCCCATGATTTACTATAGGACTCCGCTAGTTCTCTCGGAACAAGTGGTGAGAAGGAAGGTGTAATAACCTCCTCCCCAACCGGACAGTCGCAAACAAAGTCAGGTGGCCAATCCTGTTCGGCCAGCAGAACATCATATGATTTTACCACATGGTCCCAAAAAATGGCGTTTATAATACGGTCAATGTCCCCTTCCAATCGCAGAGTCACTTCATATACTCTATCAGGATCAGAGACTCGCATATCGGCCGTCTCGACTTGTATGAAGTCATCAGTTGCTTTCACCTCCAGATGCTCTAGAAGACTCCGGCGAACTATTGTGACCTCTGCCGCGCTGTCTAACAGTGCTAACGCCCATGTCTTGTTCGTCAAGAGAACTCTCTTCTTGAGCGGCATGTCTAACTGAGACTGCTGCCACTTTCTTCTTTTTAAATTGCTTTTTTTGTTGCAGCGGTTTCTCTTCTTGTTTAATAGAAACCTCCGCCGAGCGTTGTGAATCTTGTCTCGGTTTCACGTACTCCGTCCTCCGCTCTGACCGCCCACCTCTCTCACTTCTCTTTTCCGAGGAGTCCTGAAAGGAACGAGATTGGCGTGTATCAGTATATTGATATCTATCAGGCGTCTTCAAAGTATCCCTATTCCTGAGATTATACTTATTCTGTGGGGTCTCCGATTGCGGAGACTGCCCACCATCTTTTTTAGGTGTTTGCTGTTTCTTTTCCCAGCGCTTTTTCGAACCCTCAGGTTGTTGCTGTTTAGCATTATCTTTATTATTCTTACCCTGTAACTGGGGTTTCTGTGGTCTAGCACCTAGGCTATCTTGACCAATACTAGAATACGTTTCCGCTATTATTCTCGGAAGTTCCCGCTCCTGATTAAGCAGCGGAACATCCCGAAGACGCATTCGCACTGCTAGTGCTACCTCCTCTCCCTTGAGATTACTCAAAATAATAGAAGAAACTGTGGCAAAATTGCCCAGCAACTGCATGCCCAAATCTAAGGCAGGGGCAGCCCCATATTCATCTTGAATTTGTTTAAGCTCGTCCGGTAAATTAGCTAATGTCGGTGTACCGTGTGCCGTAGTGTAGAGCGCGGCAAACACCGTGCCCCAGGTATTACAAAGGTCCACCGGAGGAACCATCCCATACGGCAAACACATCGTAAAAATTCTATGTTTATCCTGAGGTCCCGTATGGGGAAACACTGCTTCCAGCGTATTAATTTTTTGCGCCAGCCAAAACGGAGTCTGCTCTCGTTTAGCCGGTACTTTACCCATAACTGAGTGTACAGTGGCCGGATTAATACCCGGAACCACTGCCTGTGGGTGCGCTGGAGCAGCACGCGCTGCATTCGTATTTAGTGTCTGCATGACAAACTGAACTAATCGTCTATATGTAGCCGTTAAGTCTGTATATAAACGACGAACTTCAACCACTGCCAATGGAGCAACTGCAGGATGAGGTGTGTATGTAGCCAATAAAGGCCAGGTAGGACCATCATTACTCAGCGGACCTAACCTAACTTGTGCTACTGTGTGTGGGAGGGCGCCATCAAGCCAATTATGGTGTTCTTGATAAGATAGAGGTATTTCTAAATAAGCGTAAGCCCTGTATTGTCCAGGGACATTCGCAACAGTGTATTCGTGAAAAGTATTTGTACCCCCATCCACTGCTGGAAATCCGACCCAAGAATAAAAAAGTTCTGTTCTATAGGCTGCATGGGCGTCCACCACAAAAGTGTCTGGACCCCCCTGGACCGTCAGTCCATGTGCCAACAGATGTCCTGTGAGCGGGTGACGCATATTGATTGCTATATTCACTACATTAGGATTCGCCATTTATAATAAATAGCTCCAGGTCAGAGACGGCACACCAATATCAGGGTTTTCCTTTCAAAGTTCAAGCTTGAACAACCAACCACTAAGCAATAGGAAGCACCTATCCCGTGGCGGCGGAAACCCTCAGCCCCACGGACGTCTCCGTATACGGAACCGAGGAGTCAAAATATATATGAGACCAAGAGAGTCAGTCGGACCTAAATATTAGAGCCAGACCAAACGTTGGCGGCGCCATGTCCCGTGGGCTCTCATTATCCTAAATGAGACTACTGGATTTCTAGGCAGCAGGATCGATAACGTTGTGGGGGACTGAGTCTGGCCCAAGTGGTAAGAACTCTGTCACCCTAAATCCGGTTTTTGCTCCGGCTATCTAGCAGTGCCTCATTTCTCCCATGAGGAAGGAATGATTTGGCAGCCGAGCGAATGACATCTTTGGAACTTCTCAGGGAAGTCGTGGTCACTCAGATCCAAAGCAACTCTCTTATTTCCAATATGATCTCATATACAAATGACAAAGACAGTATAAGTTTTATATAATATTTTAATAAAACGACTGTATTTTAGATATTAAGGCGTGAGCCGCAATAACCAGAATGATACAACACAGTAGGATTGAAATAGTCACCAGGAGAGTAAAACATAAGATCAAAGCTATCATATTGTCTAACAGTTTCTACTCTCCCTCTGCTTGTTCTATTTAGAGCACAGCATGTTAAGCTTGTAGCTTGCCTGTCAGAATCACTGTGGAGACATCAGCCCTCATACCTGAGCAAAGACCTGTGATCTTGGTTCAGCATCTGCAACGAGGCAGTCAGCGTCTAGTTGTGGTTCCCTGGTCGGAATCTCCCTCTTGCGTGTATTGGGACAAGGAAGTGATTTTATAACTAACATATAATCGTGATCACAAAATGTCCCTACGCAGGAATGCCAAGTCTAAATTCCTACCACGTCTATCGGCAATGTACCAGACTGTATCCTTGACTGAAGCACAGAGTAAATATGTTATGGAGAACTCCAGTGCTGAAGTAGGCAAAACAGTGTGATATGAATAAAAAAACAACACCGTAGAACTGGCTATTTGAAAAATAACAGTACGAAGCATAATAAAAAGCATGTAGAGAAAAGTGCACAGAGGCTCTAAGCTATCAGCATATGAATAAAATATATTCAGGGCAAAGTGCACAAAGGCCTAAAGCCTGAAGCTAAAGCGCAATGAATACGTAAAAACTGACCACACTACACTTCTATTTGTACATGCATTTGCAAAAATTTGCAAATATTCACAAACTATTCGCAACCTCATATATACAAATTGATTTTGCCTTTAGAATCTCAAGAACTGCCAAATGGATTTACACCAAACATTTAAAAGCACCATCTGTGTACCAGCAGCTAGCTTTCCACCAAAGTTTGTGTAATTCCGTCCAGTTGTTTGGGCTGTAGTCCTTGTTCAAAGGTCCTATGGGAATTAACTTGGGAAATCCAACCTTTTGACTCTCCTTTTTCTCTGCCCCCGCTTGACAGTTCACCTTGAAACTTTCCATGTTCAACAAAAATCACCTGAGCACTTTTGTTGGATAATTTCGAGAAGATTTGTCAAGCTGTGCTAAAAAGTCAAGTCAAAAAACGCTTTTCCTATGGAAACATGGTCCTAACTATAACTACCTAGCTGGCATATAATATGTATATATTTATTGCCAGTTGACAAATCTTCAATAAAGTTTCCCCAGAAATGTGATGCTTGTGAGCTGCTGTCTGGAAAGTTTTGGGGTGATCCATCAAGTGGGGGCTAAGAAAAAGGGGGGAGTCCCAAAACACCTTTTCCCTATTAATTTTCTCATAGGGATTTTGAACAGCAAAAGCGCCTTAACTACTGGACCGAATTACATTAAGTTTGGCAGAAAGGTAGCTTTTGGTCCAGAGAGCAACCTTTTGAAATGTGGTTATCTGCTCAGACATTTCTTAATAATAATAGAAAAACCAATGATGGCCCTGGGAGGAGACACCCGCAGGCCCAGTACCTGCTATGTCCCAGGGTACCTAACCCTGGGAGATAGCTGTTTGCTTTTGTTTTTGCTTGGTAGTACTGACAGCAATACAGAAATTGCAACATTTATAAAAAAAAGTACAATGCATGAAATAGAACTAGCGTTGCATGATGTATAATTAAAGGTGGCTTCAACAATGCAAAATGAGTCACAAATACGCTTGAAGAGGTACTGTACTTTCATCCTGAGTGTCTAACAGAGTGCCCTAATGATCAAATATGCAAAACAACTACATAAAATATATGCTCCCACTGTCAGAATGCTGAGTTTTCCTCTGTTTACCTGCACCAAATATGTGTCCATGGAAACAGATAAAAACATTGCTCGCACAAGCAGGGAGCAATGCTGGCTCCTGCAGGATGCGGGGAGCCGACTAGGACCGGTGGGCCTTAAGGCTCCCCCTGAGGTCCTTTCACTCTCTCTGTGGGATGGAAAAGAGAGAGAGATTGTCATTTCAGTGGTCTCTCTATTCAATGACTTCAAAGAGGAAGACTAACAAGATGTTTGGTATGAATGTTATAGTTACATCTGGATGCAGAGTCACTTCTGGCCAACAGGTCACACGGTCTTGGGTTGTCACTTAGGAGGCTTATGGTTCAGATCCTAGTATTACTTGGCAATGTGTTTGTTTACTTTCTGGAGTTTTGACTGTTAACCTTCCTCATGATAGAACATTCACATTTGTTTCCAATCTCATGCATTGTTTGACTGTCATAGATATGTCTGGAAGCACCACAGTAAGGAGTCACCTATGGCCTAAAGAGTACAGTCACAGACACTCCCATTGAAAGTTGGGGGTTCTACTCGAGGTCTGTCCGCAGTCATTTTCCTTCATGAATTTCTTTTGAACCTCAAAAGTTTAAAGTTCATATTGAAAGGGGATTCCACTCTTTTTAATTTCGCAAAAACATTTTTCTTTTCAATTTGTCCAGAAATATCTTATTCTAAGTATATCATTCATCAAAGCTGAAATCGTGCTCTCTCTCTCTCGCTCTCTCTCTCTCTTTCTCAGGGTTTGGTGGTTGGTCGCAGAGACTGGACGGAGGCCGGCCCAATGTTGGGTGGTTATAGGGGCTTGGCTAGAGGGCCTGGCAACAGGTCAGGCCCTGCAGCCATCCGCCACTGTGCAACACCTTTGGCCATGTGCGGCAGTAGTTGAATTAATGGATAATAATGAAAATTACTTTACCTTAAAAAAAAATTGAAACTCACTGAAAAACCAAAGGTTACGGGGATTGTATAGTTAGGAAATAGAATTAAAAAAAATAGAAATTCACAGAAAAAAACAAAGGTTACAGGAACTCCTAGTTAGGCTCACATTTTGAACGTACCAAAGCATAAAAATTAACCTGTTATAGTTAGAGTTACCTCAAGTAACTATAATTTGTGCCCTAAGGTAACTATAACTTGCACGCTCGCCATGCACTGCTAATTGCCCAACAAATTACGGCACTCATGACATCCTTAATAACATCATTGATAATTTCAGTGTAATATTTGCAGTAAAATTGTTGATGAAAAAAATGTGCATGGCAAGTGCTCACATGAACGTAAACAAACCACACCAGTGTATAGTGGCTGAACCTTTGTCGACATTGATAGAGTGTAGTCCGTTGCATAAGCCATTTCCCACTGCCGACGCAGCAGACTCCTACTCTGGCTAACATTACTCTGTTGCCTCAGAATGACAGCGGGAGTCCGTGGTAAGACCCGCTCAAGATTGTACTATGTCTGTGGCTATTGGATAGATGCTAGCAGCACACACCTGATGTATTTTGGCTCATAGTAAACACCTGGATACCACACTATAAAACACATTCCATTTTAGACCATGGCCCTTCACCATTTTACTACACAACACCATTGTGCTGCTGAATTTGCTACACAGAAGTCAAGTTATTTTATTTTTTCTCCCTCTGTTAATTGTTCAGTTGTTTAATTTTTGTTCCTTAACTTGTGGGTCCTCTATTACATTTAATTGTATTCACTCATCATAGAAAGGAGGAGAAATCCATGTTTTACAAAGGGAGAATTGTCAGTCATGATGGATGAAATCATTTAAGGAGAGCCACAATGGTTTGGAACGCATGTACAAAATGCTACCATATCTCTGAAAAGATGAATGTAGACCAGAATAGGTGACATAGTGAATACTGTAACCAATAACCTGGCCCAACTGGGAGGAAATTCCTGCGGGGGGAATGTGTTCCCTGGCCTCCAAGCAGCACCTGGAGGCCCAGAGGACTGGCGGTGGTTCTCCTAGCCCCCCATTACAACTAGTTCCCTGGGAGGAGAAGGTCTTGCAGATCCTACATCCTGAAGGCTTGATAGTAATTCCTGGTAGAATGGAGATTGGTAAATTAGACGTCTGAATGTCTCCCTAAACATTTGTGTAGTTTTTGCTCTTAAGTTAGCTATTTATAATGTGTTTTCTACCTTTGCAAAACGTATAAACCCAATTATAAAAATTACAAATCAATCGTCATTATTAAATTAGTAACATTATGAACCCATCACTCCTTTTACTACTGGGCAATATATGTGGTCAATATATGTGTTGTTCTTTGATCATTGCTTGTATTTGATTGTTTGTTTAAATGCATTTTGTTGTAGTTAAGATAACAGGTTCAAAGCCCCACCTATTACACCATGAAGGTATGGGGCATGTAAGTTTGCTATCACCTTTTAACATATTCCACATATGTTATAATTTAGTAAATGTGTATACATCCTTACTGCACATATTTCACTAGGAATATTCAGCTTACAATTGTCCAAGTGTTGGTAATGTCAAACTGAAAGGACTACAACTACCACAATGCTTCCTTTTTGTATTTGAAAAGTATGTTTGTAATGTGATAAAGATAATTTTCTCTTTTCTTCCATATATGCACATATGTAAAAATGCCAGGCATTTCTCAAACCCCATTTTATGCAATTAATAAAAATGGGATTATTTTATGAAATTTTATATATTGTCACTTTCTTGTCATTTCATTTAAGTGATTTTCGCAAATCAATGTATGTTGACCTAAAGAATTAATTTCATGTTAAGTTGCATGCAGAACATAAGTTGCAAGATAATAAATTCCCATGCATAGGTCATATTATGTTTAATGTCATTAATCCTACTAAGTTGCAAAATAGTCTAAATTTTAGGCTGCTTGGCCCTGGGACGGTTCACTTCTCATTTCTTCTCTCTGCTGAGTTGCATTGAATGTGTGAAGTATTTTCTGTACACTTAATAAGTAATCTTTTTCTTTTCAGCACATCACTTCACATGCTTTTTTATAAGTTTGCATGTTTGTAAATCATAATGTTTGGGTAGTTACCAAAAAAAAAAAAACTGAAAGGTCTAATCATATCATTAATTATTTTCTTTTAATTTTATGTAGCTTTGTTTGCAGCTCAAAACACTTTTGATGCATAAACTAGACTTTTAAAATGTGTTTTCTTGTAATTTATATTAGGTCCTACACCCAGAGTACGTGGTCAAACATTTGCCACTGAGGATACCTCCACTCCAGACCAGGAAGAAGCCTTCGGTGAGGGCTCCAATCTTGCAAGTCCAGATGATGATGAGCTGGCTGATCTATCTGGTCTGTCTGGGCAGACAGCTCCAGTGAGTCTCACTCTGCCTACACCTCACCACCCCAGGTGATACTACACCTCAGCCTAAGGATACCTTCACATCCTGTACCCAAAGGAACAATACTCCAATCTGGGGTCCCCATTCCTGGTTGCTGTTGAACCAACACCACCACATCCAGTCCAGGACCCAGTGAGAAGTGACACTCTGGTTGAAAGGCACAAGGTAGCTAGGGTAAGATTTGTGGCAGGGAATCTGTGGGCCTGCAAAGTGAGGCCATTTGGTTCACTGTCACACAGACCACCATTAACCAAGTCTTGCGACCCATATATCAGTGCCAAGACATGATGGCTAGATCCTTATAGTGCTCAGGGACATTAAGCAGTTGCAGTGGGAGCACAATGTGGAAATGCAGAATCTTAACCCTAATTTAAGCTCCCTGACTAGGGAGCTGTTTGACATTTACCCCATATGTGCAGGGCTTTCCCAGAAACATCTACCCCCTTCTGTGGCCATTCAACATCTGGGCCCACTACACATGCCTCAGTCACAGAAAGCGAGACCCTGCCACAAGCAGAAACACTTGTAAGCACGTCAGTCCCTGCTACTATGGATTCCCGCCATCAGGAGGTACCGTTCATCCGAAGCACCACGGGAGGATAGAAAGATCTCCATCACTACAAGCAAGAGACACAGAACCTAATTTCCTCAGTGTGTGACTACCATTCACTCTGTGAACTATTTCCTGGACACATCAATCTTTTTGATTCCAGTTGTATTTTATAAATTGGACTTCAAACATGTTTGCCTATACAATATTAGTTTCATTCACCATGATTGACTGTAGTTTTTCCTTTTTTTCCTTTGTTTTTTGTTTTTCATTGTTTTTCATTCTATTTATGTTTTTTAAAATAAATTGTAAAACTACAAAGTCAAAGACTGGTGATGCATGGCTTGTGGTATTTACTTTTATATTTCTTCGTTCCAGCATTAATTTGAAAATGCAAATAATCAAAAGTATGATTTCCCCCAAAAAGTTACATTTAGATAATATTCCTCTCATTTATAAAAAAAAGAAAGAAATATAACAACACCACAAATCTCAGTGAACTAATTTCATGCATTTGTAAAAAAAATTATTGTTTTTCAAATGAAAAAAATGTACAACCTATGTATAACCAAAATAGACTGTGCCAATTTTATTTTTACAGTTCCTGACCTTGACACAATGTAAGAATGGGATATAATCATAAACATCAGCTTCAAGAGGCATTCTATTATTGATTGATTTCATCAGCTGGATCCAGACATACTGCCTCACAATAGGAATCCCATATCATTAACACCAATAGCCAAAATCATGGCAGTACTTAATTTTGTGGCCACATGGTCATTCCAATACAATGTGGCAGTATCTGGTAGAATCCCACATTGGTGGGCTACAAACTGTTATTTTTTTAATGATAAGACACATTAAAAACTTAGGCCCGTATTTATACTTTTTGACGCTAAACTGCGCTAACGCAGTTTAGCGTCAAAACTTTTTGCGCCGGCTAACGCCATTCTGAAGCACCATGCTGGCGCCGTATTTATTGAATGGCGTTAGCCGGCGCAAGCAGACCGGCGCTGCCTGGTGTGCGTGGAAAAAAACCATGTACACCAGGCAGCGCCGGCGTAGGGAAAAATGGCGTTAGGGCGTCTTAAAAATGGTGCAAGTCAGGTTGACGCAAAAAAATCGCCTCCCCCCGATTTGCGCCATTTTTAACGACGCCCAGGCGCCATTTACATGACTCCTGTCTTAGTAAAGACAGGAGTCATGCCCCCTTGCCCAATGGCCATGCCCAGGGGACTTATGTCCCCTGGGCATGGTCAATGGGCATTGTGGCATGTAGGGGGGCACAAATCAGGCCCCCCTATGCCCAAAAAATATATTAAAAAAAAAAAAATGTATACTTACCTGAACTTACCTGAATGTCCCTGGGGTGGGTCCCTCCATCCTTGGGTGTCCTCCTGGGGTGGGCAAGGGTGGCAGGGGGGTCCCTGGGGGCATGGGAGGGCAGCTGTGGGCTCATTCTGAGCCCACAGGTCCCTTAACGCCTGCCCTGACCCAGGCGTTAAAAAGAGGTGCAAATGCGGGGTTTTTTGCCCCGCCCACTCCCGGGCGTGATTTTTGCCCGGGAGTATAAATACGACGCATTTGCGTCGCAGTCATTTTTTTGGACGGGAACGCCTACCTTGCATCTCATTAACTCAAGGAAGGCGTTCACGCAAAAAAATGATGCTCTTTACTCATACTTTGGCGCTAGACGCGTCTAACGCCAAAGTATAAATATGGCATTAGTTTTGCGCCGAATTTGCGTCTAAAAAAACGATGCAAATTTGGCGCAAACGGAGTATAAATATGCCCCTTAATACACTTAACTATGGGCCTGTCAGAATATAAATAAAACAGGTGGACCGCCCAGTCAGCAGACGGATTAGCCAACAGAAAAACAATGGCAGGACCGATTCCACCAAGATCTGAATCAATCCCTTAGTTATTTCTTGTATTTTTTAGATTCTATTTTTCCACTATACCTGGCTACTTACAGGCACATACATACTGGTACCAGGAACAGACAGTGGCAGCATCTATTTTACAGTGTAGTTTTGTATATTTGATACTTATGGCACTGTGTTAAACACAAAGGGAGAAAGGTATTTTGCCTCTGCAAGCAAATCTGTGCTTCATATTTCAGTGTTGTAGCTACCTTTATTATACATCATATTTCTGCTATATAAACCTAGGCACATTTTCCTCAATTATTTCGAAGACAGCTATATGACACCATTGTGAGATGGCAAAGTTATTTTTAGTCTATTCAGGTCCTGGCTGTGAGATCTTGTTTATTTCTGTGTCCTAGTTGTATATACACTGGTGTGGTTTGTTTACTTTTATGTGAACAAGGACACTGCAACGGGCAAAACACATCAGGTGGGAATAAACCTTTTTTCTTCACTGTATTCTTGAGTGAGTGTGTTTACTTGTTTGCTTTGAAACATTATTGCCAGAATGCTTGACTGACTTCCTGCTCCACACCAGCTTTCGAGCATGGGTGGCCTTATATATGATATATATATACATATATATATATATTTACATATATATATCTGTCTATATATTTATCTATCCACTGAAACACATTATAGTAATAAAATGACCTGTTTTAATTTTAAACAAAAACTTAGAAATACACTAAAAAACAAATGTTAAAGTACTGTTATAGTTAGGTGAATTTCTCAGTGACAACTTTAACATTCTGAACTAAAAAACACAGAAACTAAGCAGTTATAGTTAGCAGCACTAACTATAACTTGTGCCCCCTCTATTCAGTGCTTATGACCTCACAGATGACATCACTCATGACATGTTCGATGACATCATTCATTTTGTCAGTGAAGTTCTACGGTTATAGATGAAGACAGATCTTTTTGTTACACCTAACTTTAATTCTACTACAACCTTTGTTTTCTTCAGTGAATTTCTAGTTTTTTTTATTTTTTATAATTATTTTATATTAAGTGTATGTATGATAGAATGACAGTATCCTCTGTGTACAGGTTATTTTGAATTTGATTTTTTGTATTGTACCATAACAAGAAGTGGTTTGAAGTTTGTAAAATATTTCTCAAAATATGAAAGTATTAAAAAGATTAACCATAGCAATATTTCTGTTGAGATTAGTATTTCCTCAGTTTTTGTAACTCTCATATTGAGACATGTTGCCAGCAATCTATTTGTAAGGGGTTATAACTCTCACAAGAGGCTCACAAGCCTCTTGTGGAACACTCACGTGGTCATGGAGTACTAAATTTCATTGTAATATTTTGTATGTAGTTCTTTATCATGTTTCCAGTTATAATTTAATGCTAATCTATAATTGTTAAGCATAAGTAGATAGAAAATATAGGCAGTCATTACAACATTGGCGGTAAAAGCTGCTTACTGCCGTGCAGAAGACCGCCAACACACCGCCGTGCCCGCGGAAATCCGCCACAGCTATTATGACCCACAGCACGGAATCCGCCAAAATTCAGACACCCACACAAGTCCGCCACACCAAAGGTCAGTGATAAACTGGCGATAACAAAACCTCCACCGTCACGCCAACAGAAATACGCCCACACTATCACGACCCACGAATCCACGCGGCGGTCTTTCAACCGCGGTATTCCATTGGCGGTACACACCGCAGCGCTCAAAATACACACACATTTATAAAACACAGCCACATTGGACAAATCGAAATACACACACCTTAGCCACATACACACACCACTCCCACAGACCCAATGCAATATAAAACACACACCCACATTACCCACAAACCCCTATGACCAGAATCACTGAGAGAAGGCCAGAGAGAGACACCACCATCAACAAACTAGCATCCAAAGGCACACAACACCATCACCCACATAACTTCCAAGCACCTCACACTACACACCACTACATATCAGCACACATATCACCACACACACCACCCCACACATCACCCACACCACCCCATGGCACGGCAAAGAAACCCCAGGTTCTCGGAGGACGAGCTCAGGATCATGGAGGAGGAAATCGTCCAGGTAGAGCCACAGCTATTCGGATCACAGGTGCAGCACACCTCCATTGCTAGGAAGATGGAGCTATGGCGAAGAATATTCGACAGGGTCAACGCAGTGGGACAGCACCCATGAAATAGGGATGACATCAGGAAGAGGTGGAACGACCTACGGGGGAAGGTGCGTTCTGTGGTCTCAAGACACCACCTTGCGGTTCAGCGGACTGGCGGCGGCCCCCCACCTCCTCCCCCACAACTAGCAACATGGGAGGAGCAGGTCATGGAGATTCTGCATCCTGAGGGCCTCGCAGGAGTAGCAGGAGGAATGGACTCTGGTAAGTCAAATCTCTCACTATTTCATCCCCCACCCAACCTGCATGCCATCACATACCCCCACCCTCACCCTCACTCCCATTACTCCAACTCCTCACAAATGTCGCAATATCCCAAACCACACATCCCAACACTAAGCCCTGCATGCAACAACAAAGCATGGACAACCAACACCAAAGCATGCCCACTGCACAAAACCCATACACCCCCCTAAACCATCCTCACACAAGGTCCCACACATGAATGCAAGCACTGGGGGACACAGTCAACCACCCATTGCACACCATGGCACACACAGATGCAGTAATCATGCTTTTACACCCCCTGCAGGACCCCTACCCAACGTCACCGCACAGGAGGGTCCAGACATGTCCACACCACAAACAGAAGAGGCCCACAGTGATGACAGCAGCTCTGTCCAACTGGATCTAGATGACCAGCCCGGCCCATCGGGGACCTCGACAGTCGGTTCCCATCACACAGTCACAGACCACTACAGAGCTCCCCCCCTCTGGAAACACCAGCAGAGCACCCACCCAGCGGGCCCATACCTCTGTCCCCAGGACACGTCAATCAGCAGTGTGTCCACCACTACAGGGAACCCAGGTTAACCCACCACCCCAACAATAACAGGGACCTGGGGGCAGTGGTAGTGGGCACACGGTCCAGGGGACAGAGACCCAGGGAAACAGGGGAACTGGGAGGGCTGCTGTGCGACAGGGGGAGGACAGGCCAAGGGAACCCACTCTCCACGAGGCCCTCTCCAACATCATGGGAGCCTACCACCACTCCCACGAGACGATGGCAACGGTACTGGCCAAGTTTCAGGAGACCCAGCGGCTGCAGGAGGAACAGTACCTGGGCTTCAGGGAGGAACTCAGAGTCATCAATTCCACCCTGGGCACCATCGTAGGGGTGCTGAAGGAAGTACTCAACACCAGGAGGGACACTGTGAAACAACAAAGGGCCCCTGACACTAGCCTGGACAATGAACTGCCCACCACCTCTGCCGGCGCTAGTGGACAGGAGGCACCGCCACAGGACCACCACACCAGCACCCCACCCCCTGCAGATGGAGAACCACCCTGCAAATGGTCCCGGAGATCCAGGACAAAGACAGAGAACGATGCCAAGACCCCCTCCAAGAAATGAGACCACCCTGAATGTCATCTTTCTGTCCCACTTTGTCACCCTGTCCATCCTCAAACTGCCCCAGCTCCACTTCTTATGTCCATTTGAGCAATGCACCTGTGAGACCCATAGACTGGACTCTGCCATGGACATACCTCCACCATCACCCCTCCCCATTTTGCAACCCCCTCCAATATTGAGCACTGAAATAAACACCCTTGAAGCACAAAACAATCTGGAGTCAGTCTGTGATTTTGAATTAGTGTATTATCAATTACTGTGGCAAAAAGCTCTTACAATTGTAATGTCTACATACCTTTGTCACACAGCCATGAGGAATCAAAGCAGATGTCACACATTGAGACCCACATCTGTGAAATCGTAAGGGAAAGTGACAACTCAGTGACCATACACTGGGTGAAAACGACAGACAGTAGAGAGGTAGTAATGTTAAAGTACATGTAGTAGACAGGTTTATATTCTTACCTGTGTCTCACTGGAACTATTGCAGGATCACAGAGTCCCTGGTGTCGATGTCCTCTTCTTCTGCTTCCTCGTCTTCACTGTCCACAAGCTCCACAGCTTCAACAACACCGCCATCTGGACCATCCTCCTGCAGAAAAGGCACCTGTCGTCGCAAAGCTAAGTTGTGAAGCATACAGCAGGCCACGATGATCTGGCACACCTTCTTTGGTGAGTAGAATAGGGATCCACCTGTCATATGGAGGCACCTGAACCTGGCCTTCAGGAATCCGAAGGTCCGCTTGATTATCCGCCGTGTTCGCCCATGTGCCTCATTGTAGCGTTCCTCTGCCCTTGTCCTGGGATTCCTCACTGGGGTCAGTAGCCATGACAGGTTGGAGTAACCAGAGTCACCTGAAAATGGTGAGGGACAACTGTTAGACACACACTAACCTGTAGGGATATCCCCAGACCCACACAACCATTCCCACTGACTTGCTTCCAGGTGCTCACCTAATAGCCCCACACGGTGCCTCTGGAGTTGACCCATCACATAAGGGATGCTGCTATTCCGCAGGATGTAGGTGTCATGCACTGAGCCAGGGAACTTGGCATGAACATGGGAGAAGTACTGGTCGGCCAAACATACCATCTGCACATTCATGGAATGATAACTCTTCCGATTTCTGTACACCTGTTCACTCCTGCGTGGGGGACCAAAGCCACATGTGTCCCATCAGTGGCACCTATGATGTTGGGGATATGTCCCAGGGCATAGAAATCACCTTTCACTGTAGGCAAATCCTCCACCTGAGGGAAAACGATGTAGCTCCGCATGTGTTTCAGCAGGGCAGACAACACTCTGGACAACACGTTGGAAAACATAGGCTGGGACATCCCTGATGCTATGGTCACTGTTGTTTGAAATGACCCACTTGCAAGGAAATGGAGCACTGACAGCACCTGCACTTGAGGGGGGATTCCTGTGGGATGGCGGATTGCTGACATCAGGTCTGGCTCCAGATGGGTGCACAGTTCATGGATTGCGGCACGGTCAAGCCTGTATGTGATGATCACATGTCTTTCCTCCATTGTCGATAGGTCCACCAGCGGTCTGTACACCGGAGGATGCCGCCATCTCCTCACATGTACCAGCGGACAGTGCCTATGAAGGACAACAGCAAGAACAGAGTCAACCAACTCAGAGGTACGTACCCACAGTTTACACAGAACACTAATCATAATCCGAAAAGTGGCCTGTATGTGTGTTGAGGCTAGGCCTAGGTATGTGTGACACAGTTACAAATAAAGCCATGTGGGCCCCTGAAATGGCGGCTGCCTGACCTCTAAAGTGGGACAATGGGATGTGAGGTAACTGCGCTGACGTTGTACACCGTTGCGGTAGGCGGTCGAAGACCGCAGCGCAATGCTGCATTGGTTAACATTGGACCCTATGGGTCCCATGAGCCAATGACGTTGTACACTGGCGGTGACGGTACGCACCGCCGCGGACATGACCGCCATTTTCTATCTGTTCAATGACTTGATACCTGATCTTCGACAGGAGTGGACCTACACTGCAAGTGCGGCTGTGACCTCGGTCTGGAAGAGACAATGGCTCGAGTGTCTGGGGAAAGGGCCCCTGCCTTCACATCGGAGGAGTTGGAGAAACTCGTGGATGGGGTCCTCCCCCAGTACACGCTACTCTACAGTCCTCCAGACAAACAGGTAAGTACACTGGGAGCATGCTGTATGGGCTATGCCTGTGTGGAGAGGGGTGGATGTAAGAAGGAAGGGGGGAGAGTGCGTCGTGCATGAAACGACGGTGAGTGCATGTGCCACATGCCAAGGGTAGGGATGGGGGCCAATGACTGTGTCGGTGCAGTTGGTAATAAGTTTCTCTTCCCCCTGTACAAATCATGTAGATCAGCGCCCACCAGAAAAAAGATATTTGGCGTGCCATCGCCAAGGACGTCCGGACCCTGGGGGTCTACCACAGAAGGAGCACCCACTGCCAGAAAAGATGGGAGGACATTCGCCGCTGGAGCAAGAAGACGGCGAAGGCTCAGCTGGGGATGGCCTCTCAATGTGGGAGGGGTGCCTGTCGCACCATGACCCACCTGATGTTCAGGATCCTGGCGGTGGCGTGCCCGGAGTGGGATGGGTGCTTGAGGGAATCACAGCAGCCACCAGGGGATGAGTACACTCTCATCCTGCTGAGTAGCGCACAGTGGAGGTGTCTGGGTGGGGAAGGTGGGCTATGGGTTTCCCTAGGCCAGGGCGAGTTTAGTAGGCAAGATCCCTCCATAAGGCAGGCCATGTGGCACCCCACCCCACCTCTGTAGCATCCAAGTACACCTAGTCATGCCCCTGTGTCATCCATGTGTGCAGATGTCGTCCATAGCCTAGTAGGCTATGTCCCAGCGATTGAACAGTGGAGCCCAAGAGCGTGGCGTAGTGCAGGGGGCCTCTGTGTCTGTTGTGTCCGCCAACGGTAGCGGTGATGCATGCACTCAACATGTCTTTCTTCTGTCACCCCCCCTTTTCGTGGTCTCCCTGTTCTTGTGTGCATTAGCATCATCAGGCGGAGGAGCAGTGGCACCGGAGCACGAGGAAGCTGCATCCCACATGTCCATGGAAGACGAAACTACGGACTCGGAGTTCACCAGTGGGACGGAGGGCGAGGGGAGCTCCACGGCGGGGACAGGAGCTGACACCAGCAATATAGACTCGTCCTCTGATGGGAGCTCCCTTGTGGTGGCGGCAACATCTGTGCCCCCCCATCTACAGGTACAGCCGCCACCCCCCCCACCAGCACCGCCCTCCCAGCAGCCCCTCAGCCTTTGCCCCGTGCCCGCTCACCCAGGAAGGTGGGCATCACCTTCGCCCCAGGCACCTCAGGCCCTGCCCCAGTCACCCCTGCTGCCCTCAGTGAGGAGGCCATTGACCTCCTCAGGTCCCTCACTGTTGGGCAGTCTACCATTTTGAATTCCATCCAGGGTGTAGAAAGGCAGTTGCAACAAACAAATGCATTCCTGGAGGGCATTCATTCTGGTCAGGCGGCCCTTCAGCAAGCTTTTCAGACTCTGACCTCAGCACTGATGGCAGCCATTGTCCCCGTCTCTAGCCTCCCCCCTCTAACTTCATCCACCCAGACCCAATCCCCTGTACCCCAGCCTATCCCAAGCACACCTTCAGATCAGCATGCACACACCTCAACACACAAGGGAAGCTCTGGCAAACATAAGCACCACACATCCCGCAGGCACTCACGCAAGCATCAGACACATGCAGACATACCAATATCCACTGCCTCCACTGTGTCCCCCTCCCCCTCGTCTCCCTCCTCCCTCCCAGTCTCGTCTACACTCACACCTGCATGCACTACATCTATATCCACTACTGCCATCACCATCACACACACACCACCACACCCCGCTCGCGTGCAGTCACCACCCCCACTACCATCCACACGTCCCCTGTGTCCTCTCCCGGTGTGTCTGTGATGCCACCTCCCAAGATACACAAACGCAGACACACACCCACCCAACAGCCATCCACCTCACGACAACCTCCAGCACATGCACCTTCACCCAAAGTCACCAAACGAACACCTCCTACAACCACAACCTCTTCCTCCACTCCCAAACCCCCTCCAGCTACCCGTCCCAGTGTCTCCCAAAAACTTTTCCTGTCCAACCTTGACCTCTTTCCCACACCTCCCCCACCCGGTCCATCTCCTAGGTCCCGACTCTCCAGATCCCAACCTAACACCTCAGCCACAACATCTCCGGGACCAGTGGTGCCTGTAGTCAACGGAATCTGGAGTGCACCAGCCACCAGGGAAGCCAGTGTGGCACGGAGCCACAGCACGGACAGTCCCATACCTGTCAAGCATCAGAATTAGGCCTGTGTCCGGCAGGAGAGGGGGGAGACTCCAGCCACAAAAGCCGCTACCAGGGGTCCCGGTGGGAGTGTGGAGTCAGCTGCGACACCTTCAAAGGTGGGGAAGGGCCACATGAAAACTGTCAAGTCCGGGAAGAGCAGCATGGCGGAGGAGACCGCCATCATCCCCGCTGCCCAGGATGCCACTGCCATCATCCCCGCTGCCCAGGAGGCCACCGCCATCGTCCCCGCAGGGCTAGAGAGGATCACCAGCACAAGCCCCGCTGGGCCAGAGAGGACCACCAGCACAAGCCCCGCTGGGCCACAGAGGACTGCCAGCACAAGCCCCGCTGGGCCAGAGAGGACCGCCAGCAAAAGCCCCGCTGGACTAGAGAGGATCGCCAGCACAAGCCCCGCTGGGCCAGAGATGACTGAGAGAGGACCGCCAGCACAAGCCCCGCTGGGCCAGAGAGGACCGCCAGCACAAGCCCCGCTGGGACAGAGAGGACCGCCAGCACAAGCCCCGCTGGGCTAGAGAGGATCGCCAGCACAAGCCCCGCTGGGCCAGAGATGACTGAGAGAGGACCGCCAGCACAAGCCCCGCTGGACTAGAGAGGAAACACACTCCACAGAAGGATTGTGATAGGTTCAGAAGGATGTCTTTATTTCCATCCTTTACGCTTTATTTTCCTTTTGGACTTGGTGAAAGTAGACATTTCTGGCTTGCTTTGTTTACCTCTTTGACTTCCAACACTTCGTCAGATTCTGATGAGAAGCTGGGGGAATCTGCACTAGCTCAGCCATCTCAGTCTCACAAGGAATCCTTGGTGTGGAAGTTCTTTGAAATGAGGCCAGGTTGCAAACATTTGCAAGAAGGAGCTTAGTGGGAGAGCAGAAATAAACAGTATAGTATGAGTACCACAGGCGTGTGGAGGCAGCTCAGATCTATACATCCACAAAGACTTGCTTTGGCAGAGTTAGCTTGTGCTGTGGAACAAGACAACTAATGAGGGTATTCAACATAATTTGCTTGAGGATATACTGTGCCTGCACGGGTACTAAGTGTAGATGTAGACAATGAACCTGTTTACCTGAATAAAGCACTAGTTTTTTGTTTGTGTAAGCAGATCATTTTGTGATCAGAGACAAACAGGTCTGCATAGAATAAGCTTGCACAAGATCACAAATGCCCCCTCCCCCAGGCAGTAGTTTTTTTAACATGTTTTTTTTCCATTGTTTCTCCTTTTCGTTTTTAAGGAGATATTGTTGGTGTTTGTTCCCCCCAAATTGTCTGTCTTTGTTCTGCCTTATTAAAAAATGTAAACTACAAAATAATCTTAAAAATGTAAGAAAATAAAAAAATAACGTTGTCGAAAGCTAGTTCAGAGCTACCCTATAGTTTCACTATCAATATTTTTTGTACTATGTTTCCCTTTTTCATTCTTAAAACCTCTTGTCAGACTGTCACGAGAGCCACAAAAGACCATCATAATCAGCAGCTCTAGTGAGCCTCTCGCAAGAGTTTGCAAGTGCTTGCACATGCCAACGGGACAATCCCTTGTGTCTAGTCCAAGAGGACAGTAGAACTTGGTTTGCTCGTTTTAACCCTTTTGTGAGACCGTACCTTTTATTATGGAGTTTGAATTTACACTGAATATATCCTGATATAATATGTATAATAATGTATATACACCAGAACACTAACAGTGTGTTTCGTTTCATGAAATGCAATCCATTATGTAAATGTGGGGAAAACTAAATTACTTTGATTTATGAAAAAATCTTGTTTTATCTGTACGATGCCAACATTGGTACATAGCACACATTGACAGTCATGTATTTGTTTTAAGTCCATTTATTAATACTGGAAATAGGTCAATCATTATATAGTAGTTATCTTTGGTAGGCCACATAACGACAATGAGTATGAACTTTAATGCTTGTTCTCTGTCTATATCTACTTAGAAGTTTGTAAATGTGATATCCTCTAGAACATTGATTGTAGAAATGGAAGATAGGAAATAGGAAACCATTCAGTCCAGCAAGTTGAATTTTTAAGGTAGACTGTGTAGTCACCAGAGTTGACTGAGTGTACATGATGACAAATAATAACCAGAACAGTCAAATTTTCTTATTAATTGGTATCTGACCAGCTTTAAAGTTGGTGATATCAGCATTGTTTTTGCTATCATCTGCTCCTCATCTTTGTAGCATGAGAACTAGGTATTTGCAACCAATGTAGACAAGAGTTTTGAAGTGAAGCCTGGACAGGAGTTGTACAGTACAGCTTTTACAACTAGTTTTTTTAAAGTCACTGAATTTAAGTCTATGCTATAAGGTACACAAATCACTCTGCATGAATGTGTGTGCTATCTGAACAGAGACAATAGACACATTCATGGTTCCATGAATAGTTTCTGGTAAGGAAATCATTAATTGCAATTCTCTCATGCTCTTATACACTTAGCACTACCATTAAAAATGCCTGTGCATCTTGTTGCTTGCTCAAATTGAACTGTGTACCACCATTATAGTGGAAATATAAGAGTTGTCAACGCTTGAAATAAAGGTTTCTCTTTGTTTTGTACAATGCTTTAAATCACCAGCTGTAAGTGGAATAAGACGTTAATTACCACATTACAATGACATGACTTCTGGAAGTGTTGGAAAATGGAACATCTATTACATTATTTACTTCTTTACCTTTTAGCATTTCCAGAGTCTTAGTACATTGTTCACTTTCTTTTAAGCTTTATAACAATCTATAATTTCAGTACTTTTTCATTATCTATAACTTGAATGCTTGTCAATAATGGAATCTATGCTGAGATAAGGAGCAAAGATCCCTCACACTCTATTGTTCTGTTTCACACATGATGTGTCAGAAACGAATGTTCTCTCCTCAAAATAAAGATGGTACAACCCTGACAATGTCCTCACCCGTGATTATGCAACATACAACATTCCTTCTTTAAGGACTGTGACCTAAATTTATCATTGCTACATCCAAACTCAAGCCTTGAGATTTGTGAATGGTGAGAGCATAGGCCAAACACAGAGGAAACTTGACTTTCCACATACTTATCTTTACCAGGAGAAATCTGGCAGTACACCTTCCAATTGTTTTTCCTTCTTCCCAATTAAACCATTCACTAATCCCTCCCCAATGTGTCGCAAAATTATTCTGCAATTTATAAAAAGGTTTAGAGTCTTCTCTGAACCAGCAATATGTTAAACTGTTTTTTTTATGATTCTGATTTATTTACCACTGATTGACATAGCGGTATATTTAAACCTTGATAGCCCATTTTATCTTTATTAGTAAAGTGAGTCACTATCTCCTGTTTTTCCAAATGAAGCATTTCTAAGCCAAGTTGTGTGCTCTCATCCAATGTTGTTTGTAGTTGCACAATCTGTTTCTGAGTTTTCATAAGGTGCTACATTTTAGAAGCTGGTGACTTCTTATGTGGAAGTAGAGATCTAACCATGTGAGAAGCCACTCTTTCTTAGTTTGTTTCCAAATTATTCCTATTCTCATGCCTTTCAATATATTCCCATACTCCACATCAGCTGCCTGCCTCATATTTTCTGTCATCAGTATCATCATTGCATCTTTATGTCGGCAACGTGCCATAAAAAGCATGTAACACTTAAAATTCAATATAAAAGGCAAAAGTGGTCAAAAAACACATAACACAATAACAATTACATTCAATACCAGTTCTAAAATTTGAAAGAAGCTAATACTCATTTAAAACAAAGTCTTAGTTTGAATTAACAAACTCATAACAGTTTCTAATCTGGATCACACTCCTAAGAAGATTTTGCACTATATGAACCAAGTCTTTCATAAGTAATCTTTCTAAAAATTCAATTGCACATCGCTACTGCCTAATCTCCACCTGTTGCAACCAAGGAAACAGAAAGCTACTTTTTGGGCCTGCATTGAGTGGACAGAATAAGATAAAGTGATATGTGCTTTGTTTGGTGGAATTTTCACAGTGACCGCTGCCAAGTGCACTGTACCTGGAAAGCCACTTTAAAATGAGTTAAATTTAATCTAAAATATGTTAAACGTGGCTGATGATTTGCATTCTCAATCTATCCCAGTTATGGTTCAAATAATTTAAATTGGCATTTTGCAAGTAATGTTCAACTGTTTTCATGTTCAAAATACATCGTAACCATTCCTCTACACAAAGGTTGACAAACTTAGATTTTACAATCAGTGTTTGGTGGACGATGGGTAGAAGAATTGAACATTTCTATTAAGCCTAAGTTGTGAAAACCTGATTTTACATCCAACAACCAAGGTAACATGTTCACGTTTTCTAAGACTAAACAGTCTGACATACCACCTCTAACCATGTCTGCCTTTGGGTTTTGCAGCACTTGATCCACAAAAGAAGTGGTAAAATTTTTATTTGGCCATCTATGTAGGGGAGATCCAACTCCTCATGACATATAAAGTTTTGCAGTATTTTGTGGAACTGCGAGCAACCTACAAGTAAAGGCATTTTAAATATACTGAAGTTTTTGTCTGATTTTTGGCATATCCAGATCCCTGCCCCATTGGTGGTGGCTGCGATACATATAGATTTGTACAGGGCAATCATCTCTGACAAAGGTTAAGGGCCAGATGTAGGTACAAAAAAATTAGCAACTCGCAATTTGTGAGAATGTGCGACTCGCAAATTGCGAGTCGCTAATAGGAATGCAGGTACAATGTCCGTGTACAATTTGCGACTCGCACCCGGAGTCGCAACGCAGATAGCGAGTCCGCTGTTTGCGAGGTCGCTTTTTGCGACAGCGCAAAAAACGAACTCGCAATTTGCGAGTGGGTGTCGCAAATTGCGAGTACCATGTAAATTGATTGCAGGTGCTGCAGAACACTCCAGAAACCACTCCAGAACACTCTGGAAACACTTTCTGGCACATGATGATGACATCACAGCCAGGAAGTTTACAAATACACCTGGGAGGAGAGAGGACCACACCCATTTTAAACTGCTGAACTGCAAACAGGAGGAACAGCAGCTACAATGGCTGAAACACCTAGGAAACTAAAACTAAAATTCTCTGAGAAGGAGCTGGAGGTGCTGACAGAAGAATGCTGTCAGCATTATGATGAACTATTCAGAAAGGCAGCCCTCAATGTGCCAGAAGCCACCAAAAAACAACTCTGGCAGGAGATCCAAGAAAAAGTGAACTCCCTGGGGGTGAGGCACAGGAGTGTGGAAGAGATAAAAAACTGTGGTATGACCTCCGCTCCCGGACCAAGGAGAGGGTGGCAGAAAGGCTCCGGGAGATGAGAGGCACAGGAGGGGGACCATCATCCGTACCACCACCCACACCCCTGGAAGAAAGGGTGGAGGAGACCCTGGAGCACGAGGCAGTGTCAGGATTTGGAGATCTGGACACCTCTGAGTCCACTACATCAACCGGTGAGTACCATGTGATATGCCTGTACCCCTATCCATGCCATACCCCCACCCACCATGTATACAGGGGCATGCTCAACCAAGATAGCTCCATTTC
This sequence comes from Pleurodeles waltl, assembly GCF_031143425.1. Taxonomy (NCBI): domain Eukaryota; kingdom Metazoa; phylum Chordata; class Amphibia; order Caudata; family Salamandridae; genus Pleurodeles; species Pleurodeles waltl. Next base: position 1,060,639,542 of record NC_090440.1, on the reverse strand, counting down.
AGGGTAGCAAACACCAGAATGATGCATTATGGGAAATGTAGTCAAGTAGGCAGTTCATAGGCAAATGTTTATTAGGAAGTGTACAACAGATAGTAGACACTGACAGTCTGTTCCCCATGTCCCACAGGTCTCCCACAAGACACCACCACAAGCCACAGCAGCCAGCCCCATGAGGACAGCACAGGAGCTGCCATCACTCCCACCTGCACGACCAACACCATCCCTGTGATGTCCACACCTGCTGCAACTGTTTTTCAGGAGGCTGCGCCAGCAACAGGCAGGAGTGCCACAGTAGAGCACACAGAGTATCCACCACTGCGCAGGCGACGCAGGTACAGGAGAGCAGGGCTGCAGGCTGCGTCCGGCCGTCCATCTACCACCAACAGCGAGGCACAGCTGCTCCGTGGTCAGCGCCTGCAAAACAATATATTAGGGCGGATTAATGGTGTGCTGCACCGCTTTGTCAGAAACAACAAGGCCAGCATGCAGCAGCTAAATTCCCGAATAGACGTGATTGCCACAAACACTGGGGACCTAGCCCTGTCCATGAGGGATCTGGTGGCAGGACTACTGGCACAGGGCGAGGGTGGGCGGTGCAGGGACTGTCAGCTGCTACAGAGGCTTGACAGGATGGCCACATCAATTGGCAGACTGGCTGTTAACACCACTGGCCTGTCGAGAAGGACAGTTGGCCTCCAAGTTGAAATCGGCCATTTTGCAGGGGATGTGGCTAGAGGCCTGAGCCGGATCACACACGTGATTGACTTAATGAAGGCACAGCATCTGTCCAGGGGCACAGGGGACACACCCCAGGACAGCGAGGAGGGCTCTACAGTGAACAGTGTCTCTGCCAGTGACACTAGGGTGCTCCGGAGTGGGAGTACCAGGCAGAGCACTGCAGAACCACCAGGGACCAGTCAGGCTGGCAGAGGCCGCCGTAGGACATAGACAAAACCCTGTCCCTGATTTTGGGGCACATGACAGCAATGTGCCCCATGTATGGTTTGCATTTAGATGACCATGAACAGTTAGTATTTGTAAATAGTTGTATTTCTGCACATATTAAATAGTTTTTTTGTTCCACTTAACAATTGGAGTTTTTGGTCAGTAGGTGAGTATGGTTGAAGTTGACACGTACCTTCCAAAGTATTGGGTTGCAATGTGTTCCCGTCTCAGTCTGCCTTGATTTGCTATACTCCGATCCCCATGATGGTGATGTTGTTGCTCTTGCTCTTCATCCTCTGAATCAGGGTCTGCAGGGGTGAGAGGTAGCCCACTTCGGGTGGCAATATTGTGCAGGATGGTGCATGCGACAACAATTTTGAATGCTGTAATGGGGGTATACTGGAGGGCGCCTCCACTGCGGTGGAGGCATCTGAACCTTGCTTTCAGTAATCCGAAGGTGCGTTCTATGATGTTCCTGGTCCTCTTATGTGCACTGTTGTATCGCCTCTCTGAATCATTGCTGGGTGTTAAGAAAGGAGTCATTATCCATGGCCGTAGAGCATATGCACTGTCACCTGTTGGGCACAAACATTACACTGTTAGAAAGTCGTGGTTGGTGTGCACAGTGACCTGTGTGTATGTCTGCAAGGTGTATGCAGCTCTACCTAGGAGGTATCCTTCTCCAAACTCCCCACGTTCCAGGCGTTGGTGTATCCCACTGTGCCTAAAAATGTAGGAGTCATGGGTACTGCCAGGAAATTTTGCAACAATGTCGGTGATGACATAATGGGCGTCACAAACAACCTGAATATTGAGTGAGTGGGTACACTTTCTGTTGCAGAACAGATGTTCCAGGTTTGCAGGGGGGCATATTTGAATATGTGTCCCATCTACACATCCTATGACATGGGGAAAGTTGGCAATCCGGTAAAAGTCCAGCTTGGTGCTATTAATTTCTGCCTCATTCCTGGGTAGGTAAATGAAGTGAGACATGTGTGTGAGTAAGGCCTCTAGGAATGCCCTGAGGAACCTTGACAGTGCACTTTGAGATACCCCACCTGCCACAGCAATGACCCCCTGATAGCTCCCTGAGGCCAAGAGGTGCAGTGAGCATAGCACTTGCACATGCGTAGGGATGGCGCAGCCACGCAGAGTGTGGCGTTCTAGCTGTAGTTTTAGTAAATCAATTAATTCTAGTATGGCTGCGCTGCTAAGGCGGTATTTGTTATATATCTCCTCCTCAGTTTGCTGAAAAAGAGTCTGCCTTGTTCTATAGATCTTCTCCTGTAAGTGGCTCCTCCTCCTCCTCTGCTGGGCTGCGTGGACTCTCCTCCTCACTGCTATCAGGTATATCTCCGCCATCTTCAGTAACCCAGATGCCTTCTGGGTCTCCTTTTATACTTTGGTATTGATTACCACCTGCTCTGAGTTAGTGGTAAATGGGACATGCAAACTGGGCGCAATTTGCGAGTTGCAATTGCATATGGTTTGCGACTCGCAAATTGCGACTTCCTATTTGCGGGTCGCAAATTGGGGTTGCAAATTTTGCGAGTCGGTAACGGCTCGCATCGCTTTTTGCGAGTCGGAATGGGGATTTTTGCATCCCATTTCCGATTTTGCACAGTCGCAAATAGCGATTCAGGCCATTTGCGACTCGCAAAACTTTGCTACATCTGGCCCTTAGTGAGGTAAGTGACAATGCAAAGCGAAAAATGACCACCACATTCCCTCCCAGTTGTTGGGCTTTCATAAGACTATGGTGGTCATTACAACCCTGGCGGACGGTGTTAAAGCGGCGGTAAGACTGCCAACAGGCCGGTGGTAAACATTTTGCAATTACAAGCGTGGCGGAAACCGCCAACAAAGACAGCCACTTTAACACTCCGTCCACCACGGCGGTACAAACAAACTATTATGACAAGCCAATCCACCACCTTTTCCGGGGCGGATTCACTGCGGATAAAAACACAGCGGAAACAGGCATTTTGATGGGAAAACGCTCACTTTTACACACTCCACGAGGAAGGAGGGCACCATGGAGCTGGAACTTCATATTCTCCCAGTGCTAGTCTTCATGCTCTTCTACGAGGAGCACCAACGCAGGTGGCGAAGACCACGGTGAGTACTGCACCTACGACATAGGGGAGGGGGGAGGCAAAAAACAGGGACACACACACTCAACACCCCAACCCCCACCCCGACCCTCACCCACTACAACACACACACCAATGCTTATCTATACATTACAGTAACACCCCCGAACCCCCCCGGAAGAATGCAAAGACAAAAGGATATTAGTGTAACTATTGTAATAATTCAGTAAGCAAAAATATACATATATATACACACTATAAACAAAATATACACCACGATTAGTAGTGCAGGTTTTGCATCATTCATAGTCCGTGGACCACTGGGCCCAAGATGCATTGGCGAGGCCCACACAATATACTCGAACATGATGGAGAGAACCCTGCTGGGGCATCAGATAGAAATACAACAGGCACCTCAGGGGGAAGGGAAGGGGGGGCACCTCAGCCTGATGAGTGCATGACGCCAGATCCACGAGGGGCCTCCATGCCCATTGATGTATCCTGGGGAGCGTAAAGCCACTGTCTCTCAAGTCTCTACAGTGGGTGGGTTGCCCACGGTACCATCCTGGGGAGTGCAAAGCCACAGTCTCTCAAGTCTCTACAGTGGTTGGTTTGCCCACTGTACCATCCTGGGGAGGAGTGCAAAGCCACAGTCTCTCAAGTCTCTACAGTGGTTGGTTTGCCCATTGTACCATCCTGGGGAGTGCCAAGCCACAGTCTCAAGTCTCTACAGTGGTTGGTTTGCCCACTGTACCATCCTAGGGAGTGCAAAGCCACAGTCTCTCAAGTCGATGCATGTCTCCACTGGTTCTGGAGGGGGACTGGTGCCCAGAGTGCTTCATCCTGCCAAGGACAGCGGTTGTGGATGCATGTCTCCAATGGTTCTGGAGGGGGACTGGTGCCCAGAGTGCTTCATCCTGCCAAGGACAGAGGTAGTGGATGTGATACTCCACTGGTTCTGGAGGGGGACTGGTGCCCAGAGTGCAGCACTCACCTCGTGACAGTCCCAGTTGCGTCACTGCCCCTGCCGCAAATGGGCTAGGGGTGTTTTCCATGGCAGTCTTTGCCCTGTTCAGCGGTGCTTGCCATGGCGGTCTTTGCCTGTTCAGCGTTCCTTGGCCTGTTCAGCGGTGCTTGAGTTGGCAGTTTCTGACCTATTCAGCGGTCCTTGCCCTGTTCAGCGGTCCTTGCCATGGCGGTCTTTGCCCTGTTCAGCGGTCCTTGGCCTGTTCAGCGGTGCTTCAGTTGCCAGTTTCTGAACTGTTCAGCGGTCCTTGCCCTGTTCAGCGGTCCTTGCCATGGCGGCCTTTGCCCTGTTCAGCGGTCCTTGGCCTGTTCAGTGGTGCTTGAGTTGCCAGTTTCTGACCTGTTCAGCGGTGCTTGCCCTGTTCAGCGGTGCTTGCCATGGCGGTCTTTGCCCTGTTCAGCATTCCTTGCCTGTTCAGCGGTGCTTGAGTTGCCAGTTTCTGACCTGTTCAGCGGTCCTTGCCCTGTTCAGCGGTCCTTGCCATGGCGGTCTTTGCCCTGTTCAGCGGTTCTTGGCATGTTCAGCGGTGCCTGAGTTGCCAGTTTCTGACCTGTTCAGCAGTGCTTGCCCTGTTCAGCGGTGCTTGCCATGGCGGTCTTTGCCCTGTTCAGCGGTCCTTGGCCTGTTCAGCGGTGCTTGAGTTGGCAGTTTCTGACCTGTTCAGCGGTCCTTGCCCTGTTCACCGGTCCTTGCCATGGCGGTCCGTCATTGCCCAGCTGGGCTGTGGCTGGCGGTCCTTCATGGGTCAGCTGGGCTGTGGCTTGCGGGGCCCTCCTGGGCAGTGACAATGGGGCTGCCGGTGGCCTCTTCCTGGGCAGTGACGATGGGGCTGGCGGTGGCCTCCTGGGCAGAGACGGGGCTGGCGGTGGCCTCCTGGGCAGTGACGATGGGGCTGGCGGTGGCCTCCTGGCCAGCGGGGATGATGGCGGTCTTCTCCGCCGTGCTGCTCCTCCCAGACTTTAGAGGTTTCTTCTGCCCCTTCCCCACCTTGGGAGGAGTCACAGCTGAGTCCACACTCCCCCCCGGGACCCCTGTGAGCGGCTTGGCAGGCTGGAGTGTTCTCCCTCTCCGCTGGGCACTGTCCAACTTCTGGTGCTTCACAGAGGGGGGACTGGCTGTGCTGTGGCTCCGTTCCACACTGGCTGCCCTGGTGGCCGGTGCACTCCACATACCTGTAACAACAGGCACCACTGGTCCCGGAGATTTTTTGGCTGAGGTGCTAGTACGGGACCTATGAGTTAGACGGGGGTGGTGGGAAATAGGTTAAGGGGGGGTTTGGGAGTGGAGGAAGAGGTGGTGGTTGTAGGAGGTGTAAATTTTGTGGATTTGGGTGCGGGTGCATGCGCTGGAGGCTGTCGTGAAGTGGATGGCTTTTGGGTGGGTGTGTGCCTGCGTTCGTGTATCTTCGGAGGGGGCGTCACAGACACACTGGGAGAGGACACAAATGGTAGTGGGGTGGTGAGTGCACGTGAATGGGGTGTGGTGGTGGGTGTGCTGGTGCAGGACGTAGTGGCTGTAGTGGTAGTGCATGCAGGTGTGAGTGTAGATGAGACTGGGAGGGAGGGAGGAGGGAGATGAGGAGGAGGGGGACACAGTGGAGGCAGTGGATGTTGGTGTGTCTGTATGTGTGTGATGCTTGCGTGAGTGCCTGTGGGATGTGTGGTGCTTATGTTTGCCTGAGCCTCCCTTGTGTGTTGACGTGTGTGCAGGCTGGTCTGATGGTGTGCTTGGGATAGGCAGAGGTACAGAGGATTGGGTCTGGGTGGAGGAAGTTGAAGGGGGAGGCTAGACACAGGGACAATGGCTGCCATCAGTGCTGAGGCCAGAGTCTGAACGGTTCGATGAAGGGCAGCCTGACCCGAATGAATGCCCTCCAGGAATGCATTTGTGTGTTGCAACTCCCTTTCTATACCCTGGATGGCATTCAAAATGGTAGACTGCCCAACAGTGAGTGACCTGAGGAGGTCAATTGCCTCCTCACTAAGGGCAGCAGAGGTGACAGGGGCAGGGGCTGAGGTGCCTGGGGCGAAGGTGATGCCCACCCTCCTGGGTGAGCGGGCACGGGGCACACGCTGAGGGGCTGCTGGGAGGGCGGTGCTGGTGGGGGGGAGGCGGCTGTCCTGTTGAAGTGGGGGGCACAGATGGGGCCGCCACCACAAGGGAGCTCCCATCGGAGGACGAATCCTTGTCGCTGGTTGCAGATCCTGTGACCGCCGTGGTGCTCCCCTCGCCCTCCGTCCCACTGGTGTATTCAGAGTCCGTAGTGTTGGCCTCCATGCCCATGTGGGATGCATCTCCCTCGTGCTCCGGTGCCACTGTACCTCCGCCTGATGATGCTAATGCACACAAGAACAGGGAGACCACAAAAAGGGGGGGGAACAGAAGAAAGACAGGTTGAGTGCATGGCTTACCGCTACAGTTGGCGGACAATACAGACACAGCAGCCCCCTGCACTACGTCGCGCTGTTGGGCTCTACAGTGCAATTCCTGGGAAATGGCCTACAAGGCTATGGACGACATCTGCACACATAGATGACACAGGTGCATGAATAGCTGTACTTGGCACTCTACAGAGGTGGGGTGGGGAGCCACAGGGCCATGCCTTACGAATGGGCTTAGCCTACGGAACTCGCCCTGGCCCAGGGGAACCCACAGCCCTCCTCCCCCACCCAGACACCTTCACTGCGCGCAAAGTCAGCTGAATGATAGTGTACTCACTCCCTTGTGTCTGCTGTGATGCCCTCAAGCACCCATCCAACTGCGGGTAGGCCACCGCCAGGATCCGGAACATCAGGGGGGTCATGGTTCAACGGGCACCCCTCCCACGTTGGGAGGCCATCTCCCAGCTGAGCCTCCGACGTCTTCTTGCTCCAGCGGCGAATGTCCTCCCATCTTTTACGGCAGTGGGTGCTCCGTCTGTGGTGGACCCCCAGGGTCCGGACGTCCTTGGCGATGGCACGCCAAATATCCTTCTTCTGGTGGGCGCTGACCTACATGAAATGTACAGGGGAAGAAGAGAAGTCATTACCAACTGCACCGTCAAAGTGAGTGGCCCACATCCCTACCCTTGCCATGTGGCACATGCATTCACAGTCTTTCATGCACGCAGAACTCTGCCCCCTTCCTTCTTACAACCAGGGAGGACCCTGTCGACGAGCTTCTCCAACTCCTCTGCAGTGAAGGCAGGGGCCCTTTCCCCAGACGCACGAGCCATTGTCTCTTCCATAACGAGGTCACAGCAGCACTTGCAGCGTAGGTCCTCTCCTGTCGAAGATCAGGTATCGAGTGATTAAACAGTTAGAAAATGGCGGTCACGTCCGCTGCGGTCACGTCCGCGGTGGGGCGTAACATCAACGCTGGCGTACATCGTCATTGGCTCCTGGGACCCATAGGGTCCAATGTTAACCAATGCAGCTTTGCGCCACGGTCTTCGACCGCCTACCGCGACGGTGTACAACGCCAGCACAGTTACCTCACATCCCATTGTCCCACTTTACAGGTCAGGCAGCCGCCATTTCAGGGGCCCACATGGCCTAGTTACCAACTGCGTCACACAAACCTAGGCTTAGTCTCACAACACACATACAGGCCAGATTTTTTGTGTGAATGGTGTTCGGTGTAGACTGTGGGTAGATACCTCTGAGTTGTTTGACTCTGTGCTCGCTGTTGTCCTTCATAGGCAACGTCCGCTGGGGTATGTGAGGAGATGGCGGAATCCTCCCGTGTACCGACCTCTGGTGGACCTGTCGACAATGGAGGAAAGAAATTTGATCATCACCTACAGATTTGACCGTGCCACAATCCAGGAACTGTGTACCCAGTTGGAGCCTGACCTGATGTCAGCAATCCGCCATCCCAATGGAATCCCCCATCAAGTACAGGTGCTATCAGTGCTCCATTTCCTGGCAAGTGGGTCTTTTCAAACAACTTTGGCCATGGCATCAGGGATGTCCCAGCGTATGTTTTCCAACGTGTTGTCCAGAGTGTTGTCTGCCCTGCTGAAACACATGCGGAGCTACATCGTTTTCCCTCAGATGGAGGACTTGCCTACAGTGAAAGGTGACTTCTATGCCATGGGACATATCCCCAACATCATAGGTGCCATTGATGGGACCCATGTAGCTTTGGTCCCCCCCCACAGGAGTGAACAGGTGTACAGGAACCGGAAGAGTTATCATTTGATGAATGTACAGATGGTATGTTTGGCAGACCAGTACATCTCCCATGTGAATGCCATGTTCCTGGCTCAGTGCATGACGCCTACATCCTGCAGAATAGCAGCATCCCTTTTGTGATGTGTCAACTCCAGAGGCACCGGGTGTGGCTATTAGGGGACTCTGGTTACCCCAACCTGTCATGGCTACTGACCCCAGTGAGGAATCCCAGGACCAGGGCAGAGGAACGCTACAATGAGGCCCATGGGCGGACTAGGAGGGTGATCAAACGCACCTTTGGCCTCCTGAAGGCCAGGTTTAGGTGCCTCCATATGACAGGTGGATCCCTATTCTACTCACCAAAGAAGGTGTGTCAGATCATCGTGGCCTGCTGTATGCTTCACAACTTAGCTTTGCGATGCCAGGTGCCTTTTCTGCAGGAGGATGGTCCAGATGGCGGTGTTGTGGCAGCTGTGGAGCCTATGGACAGTGATGAGGAGGAAGCATAGGAAGAAGACTTGACAACAGGGACTCAGTCATCCAGCAATATTTCCAGTGAAACACAGGTGAGAATACATTCCTGCCTACTACACGTACTTTTACACTTCTATCTCTATCCTGTCTGTCGATTTCACCCAGTGTATGATCACTGAGTTGTCACTTTCCCTTACGGTTTCACAGATGTGGTTTTCAACGTGTGTCATCTGCTTACATTCCTCATGGACTAGAGCTGTGTGACATAGGTATGTTGACATTACTATTTCCTGGAAAATTTGTCACTGTGATTGCAAATACACTATTTCTAAATCACAGACAGACTCCAGATCTTTTGGTCCTTTAGGTGTGTTTATTTACATACAAACTTTTTGTGGGGGAAGTTAAATGGTGAGGGTTGATGGTGGAGGAGTGTCCATGGCAGAGTTCAGTCTATTTGTCTCATAGGTGCATTGCCCATATGGGCATAGGAAGTGGAGTTGAGGCAGTTCCAATATGGACAGGGTGACAAAGTGGGACAGTGCGTTGACAATCAGGGTGGTCTCATTTCTTGGTGGGGGTCTTGGCATTGTGCTCTGTCTTGTTCCTGGATCTCAGAGACCGCTTGCGGGGTGGTTCTCCCTCTGCAGGGGGTGCTGGTGTGGTGGTCCTGTGGCGGTGCCTCCCGTCCACTAGCGCCTGTGGAGGTGGTGGGTAGTTCATCGTCCATGCTAGTGTCAGGTGCCCCTTGGAGTGCCACAGTCTCCCTCCTGGTGTTGTGTATTTCCTTCAGCACCCCTACGATGGTGCCCAGGGCGGAGCTGATGGTTCTGAGCTCCTCCCTGAACCCCAAATACTGTTCCTACTGCATGCGCTGGGTCTCCTGAAACTTGGCCAGGACCGTTGCCATCATCTCCTGGGAATGGTGGTATGCTCCCATGATGGAGGAGAGGGCCTCGTGGAGAGTGGGTTCCCTTGGCCTGTCCACCCCCTGTCGCACAGCAGCCCTCCCAGTTCCCCTGTGTTCCTGGGCCTCCATCCCCTTGACCGTGTGCCCACTGCCACTGCCCCCAGGTCCCTGTTGTTGGGGTGGTGGGTTATCCTGGGTTCCCTGTAGTGGTGGACACACAGCTGATTGACGTGTCCTGGGGACGGAGGTATGGGCCCGCTGGTTGGGTGCTTTGCTGGTGTTACTAGAGGGTGGAAGGTCTGTTGTGGCCTGTGCCTGTGTGAGGGGAACCGAATGTCCCGAGGCCCAAGATGGTCCGGGCTGGTCATCTGGATCCAAATGGACAGAGCTGCTGTCATCACTGTGGGCCTCTTCTGTGGGTGGGGTGGAGATGTCTGGACCCTCCTGTCTGGTGACGTTGGGTAGTGGTCCTGCAGGGGTGGAAAAGCATGATTATTGAATGTGTGTGTGTCATGGTGTGCAATGGGTGGGTGACCGTGTACCCCAGTGCTGGCATTCCTTTGTGGGGGCTTGTGTGATAATGGTTTGGGGGGTGTATGGGTATGTGCAGTGTGCATGCTTTTGTGATGGGTGTCCATGCGTTGGTGTTGCATGCAGGGCTTGGGGTTGGGATGTGTGGTTTGTGATATTAGTACATTTGTGAGGAGTTGGAGTGATAGGGGAGGGGGCAAGGGTGGGGTTCTGTGATAGCATGCAGGTAGGGTGGGGGATATGGTAGTTAAAGATTTGACTTACCAGAGTCCATTCCTCCACCGACTCCTGAGAGGCCCTCAGGATGCAGAATGGCCAAAACCTGTTCCTCCCATGTTGTTAGTTGTGGGTGTCCGCCGCAAGTCCGCTGTACCACCAGGTGGTGTATGGAGACCACGGAACGCACCTTCCCCCGTAGGTCGTTCCACCTCTTCCTGATGTCCTCCCGATTTCTTGGGTGTTGTCCCACTGCATTTACCCTGTCAACTATTCTTCGCCATAGCTCCATCTTCCTTGCAATTGAGGTGTGCTGCACCTGTGCTCCAAATAGCTGTGGCTCTACCCGGACGATTTCCTCCACCATGATCCTGAGCTCCTCCTCCAAAGACCTGGGGTGTCTTTGCCGTGCCATGGGGTGGTGTAGGTGATGTGTGGGGTGGTGTGTGTGGTGATAAGTGTGGTGATATGTAGTGGTGTGTGGTGTTTTGTGTGTGGAAGTTGTGTGGGTGATGGTGTTGAGTGCCTGTGGATGGTAGTTTGCGGATACTGGTGTCTCTCTCTGGCTTTCTCTCTGTGATTTTGGTCGTAGGGGTTTGTGGGTGATGTGGATGTGTGTTATATATTGTAATGGGTGTGTGGGAGTGGTGTGTGTATGTGTATCAGGTGTGTGTATTTTGAATTGTCCAATGTGGCTGTGTTTTGTATGTGTGTGTGTATTTTGAGCGCGGCGGTGTGTACCGCCAATGGAATACTGCGGTTGAAAGACCGCCATGTGGATTCGTGTGTCGTGATATTGTGGGCGTATTTCTGTTGGCGTGACGGTGGAGGTTTTGTTTTCGCCAGTTTATCACTGACCTTTGGTGTGTCGGACTTGTGTGGGTGTCTCAATTTTGTCGGATTCCGAGATGTGGGTCGTAATAGCTGTGGCGGAATTCCGGCGCCGCAGCGGTATGTTGGCAGTCTTCTGCACGGCAGTAAGCGGCTTTTACCGCCAATGTTGTAATGACCGCCTATGTGATTTTCAACCTAAGGATGCACTAAAAACAATGCCTAAGAGGCTAAAATTGTTCTTTTTAGGGTGGGACCCCCCATTTTAAAGTGCATGGGTTCTGTTCGTAGTGGCACACATGTCATTAAATACAATTATGAGTAAGTCACATTCAGGTCCAAGCCTTAAATGTATTCAGTGAACAGATCTAGCAGCTTCTGCAGTGTGTTTGGAGTATGAGCAATCAGGGCGGCATCACTTACGTACAAAAGTATCTGGAAGAGTTGTTTCCCTAACTTTGGTACATCCAGATCTACCCAAGTTAGATGTTCTGTAATACCACTGATGTTTAGTAGGAAAAAAGGGTGCTAGAATACAACCCTGTCTAACACTTCTCAAAGACTTTATTTGAGACAATATTTCCCCTTGTGGGCCATATCAGACTGAGGCCCATATTTATACTTTTTGACGCAAACCAGCAGCGGTGCTGGTTTGTGTCAAAAATGTTACTGCCGGCTGGTCAGAGTAAAAAAAAATGACTCACACCAGGCAGCGCCGGCGTAGGGGAAAATGGGTGTTGTGCATCAAAAACTGGTGCAAGTCAGGTTTGAGTAAAAAATCATGGTTCAAACAGGACTTGCGCCATTTTTTGACACATAACCCCCATTGAAATGACTCCTGTCTTAGCAAAGACAGGAGTCATGCCCCCTTGCCCAATGCCTTTCCCAGGGGACTTCTGTCCCCTGGGCATGGCCACTGGGCACAGTGGCATGTAGGGGGGCCCAAATTAGGCCCCCTATACCACTTTGAAAAATAAAAATAAAATACTTACCTCAACCTACCTGTACTTACCTGGGATGGGTCCCCCATCCATGGGTGTCCTTTAGGGGTTGGCGGGGTGGCAGGGGGTGTCCCTGGGGGCAGGGAAGGGAACCTCTGGACTGCTTCCATGGTCTGAGACCATGGAAGTGAGCCCACGTGTCCCTTAACGCCTGCCCTCACCCAGGTGTTAAAAAATGGCGCACATCAGGCTGCGTGCTGTTTTTTAAGGCCCGCCCCCTCCGGTGCGTCAAAATGACGCAGGAGTATAAATGCGGCGCACAGGCCTTAAAGTCATTTTTGGGACGGGAACGCCTACCTTGCATGTCATTAACGCTAGGCGGTTTCCCGCATCCCAAAAATTATGCACACATAGGTTTTTTGACATCCGCGGGGTCGGGCGTCATAGTTTTGGTATGGGGCAAGGTTTACGCCGAATGTGCGTCCAAATTTTGGACGCACATTCGGCGCAAACAGAGTATAAATATGCCCCTGAGACTTCAAGGTCATGGTGTAAGCATTTTAATATAATAAGCAAATATGGTTCCACCCCCACTTTCTGCATGGCCTCTCACAATTTGATGCTATTGACTAAATCAAAAGTTATTGCTGGGTCAATATACAGCATGTGAATGGCTCCCCCTTTTCACCTCACATATTTGCTGATGATCAAATTAAAATTTAACGTTTGCTCCACAGCCCCTTATACCTGGCCTGAACCCATATTGTGGGCGTTAGAACCTTGTTCTATTCTGCCCATTTCTCAAGTTGGACAAGGATCTCCCATCCCAGGATTTTTACTGTTGCATCTATTATTAACGAAATTGGCCTGTAGCAAGCTGGGCATGATTTGTCTCCCTTTTTAAAAATGGGGACAAGGATGACCAATCACCATGAGTCAGGGATTTCCTCCACTACAGCACTTCTTAAAACATTTATCAGTACTGGACCCCATAAGTCTGTATTAGAATTAAAAATGTCAACTGAGACCTTATCCAGGCCTGGGACTTTTTTGAGAGCAGATTTCTCCAGTGCAGAGAGTACCCCATTAATTTTCATAGGCAGTTTCAAGGGGAACTGGAGCTAAGTCTGACTGGAGGAAACAGTTTAAATGCCTATTTAGTGGTGGGACACATTCTATAGGTTAAAATATGCCTGTGAAATGTGTCACCCAATGAGCTTCCGGAAATGTAACTTCCAACATGGGCAAGTCGTAAGAAAGACTGTCCATTAATGATGAGGCATGGGCCACCTCTTCCTGGGTCTCCTCCCTTATTAGCTGTTTCCTTCCTCCACAACAGGCTGGTACCCTCACCTAGGCTTTTTAACATCCGCAGGATTATGCAGTGAGATTTTTATACTGTAGATGCTTGTGCGCCTCCGGACAGGCGGTGCCAAACCATCAATGTGGAATAGTGTCAGACCATGGGCTATGAGTAACCAAACCATCAGAGATTGCCTTGCATAGATTTTTAAATTCTGATAGAACTGAGATGTCAGTGCGAATATCATCCAGGCATGCCATAATAGACTCCATATTATCATAGACGATTTTCTGAGTGAAGCTGATAGGATTCACTTTTGCCCATCCTTTGAAATGACGATAACAGGGCCGGTGATGCATGGGGGAACCGCGGCTTGTGCGCCAAATTATGGTGCTACACTATGAGAGAGCGTAGTTTAAACAATACATATATTAAAGTGAAATGCTTAACAATGCACATAGAAAACAACAATAATTAGTTATTTGCTTAATGTGCATTTGAATTATGACTATGATAGACTAAACTAATGATAATAATGAGTAAACTTGTTTGTGATATGATTAATCAAGCTTATATTAGTATTTACGATATTGCATTGAAAATCTTATAGGCCTTAAGTTAGCGTGAGTTAAAGATTTAGCCGTGTAACTCTCATATTAAAGCATATTTTCTGTTTTTCTAGTGTGCTGACTCCCAAAGGGCCATGACCCAGCATTTGTTCCTTTCTTCGTTTCATGTAACAATAATGGTTTTCTTCCCATCCGCATTATAGCTGTTTTTGCAATGGACTTTATACAGTTTGCAACAAAAGTAGAAGTATTCAAGGACATTTGACCATGGAAAAGAGAACTTTTGACCTAAGAAACGTGCCAAGGCGATGACACCCTCCGGATGTGCCACCTCCGAAGACGTCAATTATGAAGACCAATCAAAGTGTTATAAATTATCGTGGGGTGACAATTTGGATTACCTAATGTATAATTTGATAGGTTGAAGATAGTGGGGTATAGCAAATATCCAATAGAATTTTGGGGAAGGTATTGCGAAAAAGGGATAAAAACTCATGACACAGAAGGGTCGTTAGAATTAGGTAGGGAATGATATTGATTGCATCCAGAAACTCTGTCACTCTGTTTGGTGATTTGAGACTGAAACAAACATCCTCATCCATAGACTGCCCCTTTACACTTTTCCTCCTTATGAGGGAAGTGTCTCCTGTCCCTTTAGACGAAGTAGATTGACGGCGATCTAACTGATGTCCTGAAGACGAAGACTGATCCTGTATGCTGACTTATTCCGAGGAGGGTAATTGTGACAATGCTATTGTAATTTGTCTGTTTGCTTTTCCTTTCTAGGTACCAACTGCTGTATTTTTGAATAGAGACCTTAGTTAGATGTTTTCTAAATTTGTGTTCAAAATTATTTTTGCATGAAGTCCAACATGCTGATGCTAATTAGTGGTTAGGCTAGGCGTTCACGTTGACTGACATGTAAGACGTGACTGACATTGTGCTATGCTGAACTGAGACATATATGATATTCTATGTACTTTGATCTATGTTTATCTTATGTTGGTGCTCTTATGTTTGTGATCTTTGCATTATCGAAGTCTTATCACAGCTGCCATATCGTGACTATGCTCTTTTGCTTCTTGGGTTTGAGATTGACACTTCTACTATTAGATTGTAATCAATAGGGAATAAAATTCACAAAATTCTAATAAAGTGTGGTTATTCATGACTGAAAGGTCATGGTTGCGCCGACAGTTTGATCAATGTCTCTATCCAAAGTAAAGTGTATTGTGGTGATAAATATTGGTGATGTCATTTATATATTACTCAACATATTGATCAGTTATCTCGTTCTGCGGTGTCTCACCACTGGGTCAAAAGATTCATCGGCCTAAAACGAGTCCTAATGTGTATAAAATTGACATAAAGGGACGCGTTACCAGTTCTGGTAGCAGAGCGACGGTGTGGCCCCAAAACGGAAAATTATTGTTTAATTTGCTTTTCTGTGATAATGCAAATTGGAGGTATGATGGCTTTCTAAGTTCACCATGACTTTCCTGGGATCTCGGAGCCTGCCTAAATAAGTTGGGAATGTTCTCTGCGCCATAATGCATGTGGTTAGGGTTTTTGCGCTTGCTTAGCTTATGCCTTTGCAGAAGATTGTGAAGATTTGTGTGTATTTAGGCCAAACTAAGTGTTGTTTAGTAGGAGTGGGCGTACTCCGCAGTATGAGAGTAGGGAAGTCGGTGTACTTCATGAAAGTGTAGCGCTTAATGCTCAAAAATTATCCATGTGGTGGGTTGTTGTGTACGGACCTGTCGAGGTCTAAGACTCCGGAGTTTGAAGAAAATATGGTTCATGTTGTAATCTGTGCGGTTTAATAGGTCAATCGGGTGTGGTTGACAAGTCAAGGCTGAGTCATAATGTGTGTATGAAAACCTTCGATGGAGATTTGACAAATTCTAAAATGCACTGTACAAGGAGTCATTGACAAGTCGAGAGTAGGATTTGCGGGTCGAATTCTGCTTGCGGATGTGGGAACTGATAAGGAGAAAGTAGCGGCCGAGGCTTCAAGTGAAATCTCTGTAAAGTTCTGAAGCGAATGTGTTACCCTTCCTGTAGTAAATCGGCAGATTGTGTTGTCATTTAAGGTGCTCGCAATAATTGCATTAGTTTGTGTGAGATTGTATAGGTTCAGTGAGGAACGGACGAGCCGCAAGACTTTGTCAGCTGCAGTGTGTGTGAGTGTGACGTCAGTGGTGCCGCGCTGAGATAGGTCAGTTGTCGAGAGGGGTCGCGCACCGATTGGCTGCTGTTCGTGAGAGACAATAGGTTGAGAAAGGCGGGTGAAGAGTGTCCTGGGAACTAAGTCACTTCTGATTAAATACAAAACTAAGAGAATCACAAAAATGAATTTCGCTAAAGCATTCAAGAGCGCTCTAAAGGGAGACGTATATATTGTTGCAACCGATGGGGAGCCTACACCACCTGAGGGTACTCCAGCTTATATAGTCATGGAAGAGAAAGGTGTTGTGCCTTGCTTGTGGATGAAACAATGGCGCAAATTAACAGAGAAAGAGGGATGTCTAGCGTTCCCAGAACATGGGACGTTTAATCCAAAGGTACTGGAAAATTTGAGGTGGATGTTAAGTACACAGAAACCACCTCTGAGACCAGCTCAGTATGAGGCTTTGGCAATTTGGGACTTGATGGCTCTTAAACATAGACAAGAAAGGTTTCAGAGAAGACTGAGAAGGGCAGAAAAATCTTATGCAGAGGCTAGGTGGGATAATGAGAACAAAATGTGGAGACAGGGAATTGTAGACGGATTGAAATTGTTCCCAGCAATAGCACAGGGAGAAGAGACACAAGGAAAGAAAGCCTCTTGTAAAACAGATAAAGACTCAAACAAATCTAAAGAGAATAAAAGATCTTGGGAAGAGGAAGATGATTCAGACGATGAGGAATTTTTGGACAGATTATTACATGATCGTCCGCCACCATATGCGGTGAGCGACAGTGCTCCAAGTACTAGCTTGGATCCTGGGAACCAGACGCAGGAAAAAGGAGTTACTGATACGGTACAGATTAGCGATACAGCTTCGATACAGAATGGTGTCAGTGTACCCACTGCACCAGACATACCGATACAGTTGCAGCCTCCACCGCAGATACAGAGAATCTACCCCGACGTCCCAGTGCTTGAGACAACTAAAAATTTGATAGTGCCGCCAGACCCGATATACACGAAGCCAAAGTTAATACAGATTGAATCAACTCCGAAATTAATATCTCAACCACAACCACAGCTGATACCAGGGTACAACCCTGTAGCAGGTCCACCATTAGTACCTGTTCCGGGTACATTGGAACAGACCTATGGAGTTGCTGCTCCAAGAAGTCTGGGTCCGGGTCAGACACCTGCCGCCATATCGTTACCCATTACTGTTGGTCCACCAGTGCCATTGTATGCACAGGGTAAAACGGGTGTGTGTGATCAGCTCAGGAGGCGATAAGAGGAGGGTCTATGGGAACTCCACAGATAATGGCCCCCGGAGAACAAGTAATTGAACAGCCTAGGCCCTTAATGGACCTTAGTCTGGTAGGAGCACCCCTCAAAGCAATGCGCCAAGCAGGTTTGGGAGTTCTAACTCAGCAAACCATGAGTACGAATACCTCACATTCCCCAATGATGCATGCAGGGAACATTTCACTGCAGGGTTTTACAGTTCAACAGTTAAATGAATGGTTAGAAAAAACTTATACTTCACAGAAGACCGCAGTGGTTACAGTCGAACCAGAGAAAGAAAAACAAGATGAATACCTGAACTTTGTACGACTAGGGGCGGAAGTTGCTGAGTTAGTAGAAGGGACAATGGGAGTAAATAGATTGGAATCATACACAGAGGCAGAATTGAGATACTTATGCCCCAAGATTACTAAAGAAGTAGGTAAGGTGCATCAAAGATTATCAAACCTGGCAGACAAATACAATATCGATATCGGAAACACTAAGCATTTGAAAAGAAGTTACAGATTAGATTTTGACTCAAAGGATTTTGAGCACATGAGATCTGCAGGAAAGAAGGCACATTTGAGAGAACTGTTGCAAAGTGCACAAATTTGGGGTGCACTGAGAAATGGGAAGGCCGATGGGCAAAGAAAAGAGATAAGGGAAAAGGTGAGAGCCCAGGGTCTAATCAAGCCAAGACCTCACCTGATTTGGAATCAGTAAAAATATTACCTATGAGAGAGACAGCTGGTGGTGTCTTAGTTCATGTGCCTTGGACTAGAGGAGACATTCCATCCTTTACTAATGATTATCCCAGATTGAGAGAGAAACCGATCGAGTGGTATCAGCAAACAGATAGGTTTGTGAAACTTGCAAAGTGTCTCTGGGAAGATTTGAACACCTTGTTTGAGATCATTGTTCCGCCTGATTTGTGGCTCGAGTACAAGAGAGGGGTAGATTGGCCGACAAAGGAGCCGGCAAGAGATAAGGTGACCGGGGCACCTTCTGAAGAGGTGATGAAGTATTATCATAAGGTGATTGAGTTTTTGAAACAAACGGTGTCGCCGAAGGTGATTGACTGGCAGAAAATCGACCGGACTTCTCAAGAGGTTAAAGAGTCAATACATGCTTATTACGAGAGATTGTTAAAAGCGTTTAAGCACTACAGTGGTACTGAGACTATTGAACCAAAGGACATGAACCACCTTGTGTTCAGATTCGTCGAAGGATTGAGACCAGAGGTTAGCCAAATGATTAAGAATCATTTGATTTTTTGGCAAGCTAAACCGATTGATGAGGTGTTGCAGTATGCAAAATACTGTAGTGATGAGATAGAATTGAAGCAGAAAAAGTTGAAGGAAAAGGTGATGGTGATGCAGATAAGGGCTGCACAGGCAGGAATACAGTGAAATGGAGTTCAACAGATGATACAGCAACAACCGCAAATTAATGGTGTGTTTCAGACACAGCCGAGAGGACGAGGCAGAGGGTTTGTAAACCGCGGTTCAGATTTGAACAGTTGTAATTCAAAATGACATTCAAGGGGCGAAAAAGATGTCACCATGTCACGCGTGCGGGGGTGTGGGGCACTGGAAACGGGAATGCCCGAATATGGTGCAGGATGGTGCAGTTCAGCAGAGCACTAATGTTGGTATTCACGAGGTCCGAAAATGAGACATCAAAACCCAAATTTCCAGAACAATTTGGTTCAAATGCAAGGGGTACATACAGCCCATGCAGCAGATGCAAATGCCGCGTTTTCAGTCAATACAAATGCAACCAGTGCAGCAGCAGATCCCTATGGTGCCTAGACAGCAAATACAATTACCAATGGCTCCGATGGGACAGCAACAGGTGATGCTTCCTCAGCAGGTCACAGGCCAGGTAACAAATCAAAATAACACTGTGCAACAATTCCCATTACGAGGCGAAAATGGCATGAATGAGGAGTGGTCAGATGATAGCTCAGACAGTGAGGATTGCAGGCTTGCAGCATCCTTAGAGGTGGACCAAAGAGGCCCATCTGTAGAAGGAAAGGTGATGGGCTACAAGGTTTCATTCCTGGTCGATACAGGAGCTACACGTTCCACAGTTAGAAGTGCAGAAGTTCCAAGATTGCCTCTCTCAGGGTGTACCATACGAGTGGTGGGAGTAGCGAATCAGTATCTGACTAAACCGATTACAGATCCAGTGCAAGTTGAGATTGGCAACTTCCAGGGGCTACATAGATTTGTAGTCTGTGACTCAAGTCCGGTATTCCTACTGGAAAGGGACTTACTGTGCAAGACAAAATGCTCAATTACCTGTTCCAATGATGGAATTGAAGTACAGACAAATAGCGATGACGAGGGAGACGAAAGTAAATTTTTAGAAGAAGAAACAAGGACAAATGAAGACTACCCCCTGATTACTCTATTCCCAATGCATACCTTGATCGATCTGCCTGTCGAACTGCAAGGGACAGTAACAGAGAAAGTGTGGGACTTGACCGGTAAAGAAGTAGGACTAATAAAAGGGGTGGAACCAGTCAAAGTCCAGATAAAACCGAATGCAGTGTTCCCACAAGTGCCACAATACCACATGAGCCAAGATGTTCTTATCGAAGTGTCACAAATAATTGCAGACTTTCTCAGACAGGAAGTTCTGAAAGAAGTCTTGAGCAGTCCATGTAACTCTCCCATAATGGGTTTAAAGAAGCCCTGTGGAAAAGTTCGAATTGTGCAAGACTTGAGAAAAATAAACAACATTGTGATAAAATGTTGCCCTGTGGTACCCAACCCAGCAGTATTAATGTTCCAGGTCCCCTGTGATGCTGAATGGTTTACCATAGTAGACCTATCACAAGCCTTCTTTTCAATACCTCTTCATGAGGACAGCCAATTTTTGTTCAGTTTCAAATTCCTGGATAAGGTATACAGTTGGTGCAGAATTCCTCAAGGGTTTTCACAATCACCGTCCATCTTCAATCAGATATTGAAAAAGGATTTGGAGCAACTAGTGCTGCCTTTCAATTCAACTCTTGTGCAGTACATTGATGACTTGCTAATCGCGTTCAAAACAAGGAACAGTTGCAAATACGATACCATTGAATTACTAAATCATCTGGGGAAAAATGGACACAAGGTGTCACCCAGAAAATTACAATATTGTCAGAAGGAAGTGAAATACTTAGGACAATTGATTGAAAAAGGGTCCAGGAGAATATCAAAGGAAAGAATAACAGCTGTTTTGCAAATGAATCTCCCAACGACAAAAAGAGATGTCAGGATGTTTTTGGGAATGGTGGGCTACTGTCGCCAGTGGATACCCAACTTCTCAATCATTTCGAAGCCATTGATAGAACTGACAGTAAAGAAATCAAGGATGAGCCATATACTATAACCTTGTCAAAAGAAGAGCTTGAGTCATTTATGGAGTTAAGAGAATGTATGTGCAGGGCACCAGCACTAGGAATGCCAGACTACGAGAAACCTTTCCTGTTGTTTTGTCATGAACGTGATGCTTGTTCTTTGTCTGTCTTAACACAGGTCCACGGAGATGCAAATCACCCTGTAGCAAATTTTTCAGCTACCTTGGACCCTGTCGCAGCAGCCTTACCGGGTTGTTTGCGTGCAGTTGCAGCAGTTGGTCAGAGCCTTTTACAATGTGAAGGCATAGTCATTGGATACCCTCTAACAGTAATGGTTCCACATTCAGTTGAAATTCTGTTAACTCGAACTAAGACTCAGCACATGACAAATGCACGTCTTACTAGGTATAAGACGATCATACTGGGGTCACCAAATGTCACCCTTAAGAGATGCACTGTACTGAACCCGGCAACTTTACTTCCTAATGAAAATACTGAAATCAAAGATGGGGAAGAATTTGAACATGATTGTCTTGAGGTGACCAAACCTCGTCCAGACATACAGGACACCCAGTTAAAAGAAAATGATTGCATTATGTTTGTCGATGGGTCCTATCTAAGAGATTCTGCAGGTACACTGAGAGCTGGCTAAGCGGTATGTACCATAGCTGGTATTGTTGAAGCCTCCTGGCTTGAAAAAGTGTTTTCTGCGCAAGTGGCAGAATTGATTGCCCTTACAAAGGCATGCCACGCAGCTGTAAATTTGAAAGTCACTATCTATACTGACAGCAGATATGGATTCGGAATTGTACATGATTTTGGCCAACTTTGGTCACAGAGAGGTTTTATGACCTCATCTGGTTCTCCTGTGAAAAATGGTGAACAAATAAAAGATTTGTTACATGCAATTCAATTACCTCTTGAAATTGCCGTGGTGAAATGCAGTGCTCACATTAGATCGCAAGACTTTGGGGGTCATTACGACCCTGGCGGTATAAGGAGCTTACAGCCGTGCAGAAGACCGCCAATACACCGCCGCAGCAGTGGTAGACGCCACAGCTATTATGACACACATCACGGAATCCGCCGAAATTCAGACACCCACACAATACCGCCGCACCAAAGGTCAGGGATAAACATGCGGAAACACATCCTCCACCTCCACGCCAACAGAAACACGCCCATGCCATTACGACCCACGAATCCACGCGGCGGTCTTTCAACCGCGGTATTCCATTGGCGGTACACACCGCCGTGCTCAAAATACACACACATATACAAAACACCGCCACATTGGACATTTCGAAATACACACACCTGATACACATACACACACCACTCCCACACACCCAACACAATATAAAACACACACCCACATCACCCACAAGCCCCTACAACCACAAATTTTGAGAGAAGGCGAGAGAGAGAGCACAGATTAGACAACCCCATCACACATAGGCACGCTACACCATCACCCACACAACATCCAAGCACAAAACACCACATACCACTACCCTCACCACACTCACCAACACATACACTACCCCACACATCACACACACCACCCCATGTCACGCCAAAGACACCCCCGCTTCTCCGAGGAGGAGCTCAGGGTCATGGTGGAGGAAATCATCAGGGTAGAGCCACAGCTATTTGGCTCACAGGTACAGCACACATCAATTGCAAGGAAGATGGAGCTATGGCAAAGAATAGTGGACAGGGTCAACGCTGTGGGACAGCACCCAAAAAATAGGGAGGACATCAGGAAGAGGTGGAACGACCTACGGGGGAAGGTGCGTTCAACGGTATCCAGGCACCACATCGCGGTACAGCCCACTGCCGGCGGACCCCCACCTCCTCCCCCTCAACTAACAACATGGGAGGAGCAAGTCTTGACCATCTTGCATCCTGAGGGCCTCGGAGGAGTCGTCGGAGGAACGGACACTGGTAAGTCAAATCTTAACTATCACATCCCCCACCCTACCTGCATGCTATCACACACCCCCACCCTCACACCCTCCCCTATCACTCCTACTCCTCACTAATGTACTAATAACACAAACCACCCATCCCAACACCCAGACCTGCATGACACAACTAACCATGGACACTCATCACTAAAGCATGCCCACTGCACATACCCATACACCCCCCTAAACCATCATCACACAAGGTCCCACACAGGAATGCCAGCACTGGGGTACACGGTCACCCACCCATTGCACACCATGCCACACACACATGCAATAATCATGTACTTATACCCCCGCAGGAACCCGAAGGAACGTCACCACACCAGAGGGTCCAGACCACACCACTCCACCCCCAGAAGAGGCCCACAGTGACGACAGCAGGTCTGCCCTACTGGATCTTGATGACCAGCTCGGACCATCGTGGGCCTCAGGACAGTCGGTTCCCCTCGCACAGGCACAGCCCAACACTGACCTTCCACCCTCTGGTAACACCAGCACAGCACCCACCCAGCGGGCCCAAACATCCCAACCCAGGACAGGTCAATCAGCGGTGTGTCCACCACTACAGGGCACCCAGGCTAACCCACCACCCCAACAACAACAGGGACCTGGGGGCAGTGGGCACACGGTCCAGGGGACGGAGGCACAGGAACACATGGGAACTGGCAGGGCTGCTGTGCGACAGAGGGAGGACAGGCCAAGGGAACCAACTCTCCACGAGGCCCTCTCTTCCATCATGGGAGCATACCACCACTCCCAGGAGACGATGGCCACGGTCCTGGACAAGTTGCAGGAGACCCTGCGTCTGCAGGAGGAGCAGTATTTGAGGTTCAGGGAGGAGCTCAGGACCATTAGCTCCGCCCTGGGCACCATCGTAGGGGTGCTGACGGACAGCACACTACGATGAACTGCCTACCACCTCCGCTGGCGCTAGTGGACAGGACGCCCCGCCACAGGACCAACACACCAGCACCCCATACCCTGCAGACGGATAACCACCACACAAGCGGGCCCTGAGATGCAGATTTTTAGCACTTAAATAAACACACTTGAAACACTAAAAACACTGGAGTCAGTCTATGATTTGTATTTTTCTATTATCAAAGACAGTGTCATAATGGGTTACCCATTGGAAGGCTAACATTCCAATGTCACACATCACAAGCCCTTCAAGGATGCAAGCAGTTGACACGTAGGTTACCACATTTGTGAAACTGAAATGGAAGGGGATAACTCAGTTAACAAATAGTGAGTGAAATGTCGGTACAGGATAGAGGTAGACGTGTGAAACTCAATGTAATGTCACACCGGAAAATGTACTCATCTGAGTTTCACTGGAAATATTGCTGTATGACTGACTCCCTGTTGTCGTTTTCTTCTTCCTCAGCTTCATCCTCATCACTGTCCACTGGCTCCACAGGCTCCACAGCTGCCACAACACCGTCATCTGGATCATTCGCCTGCAGAAAAGGCACCTGGCGTCGCAATGCTAAATTATGGAGCATGGAGCAGGCGGTGATAATGTCGCACACCTTCTTCGGTGAGTAGAATAGGGACCCACCTGTCATATGGAGGCACCTGAACCTGGCCTTAAGAAGGCCGAAGGTGCGTTCGATAACCCTCCTAGTCCGCCCATGGGCATCATTGTACCGTTCCTCTGCCCTGGTCCTGGGATTCCTCGCTGGGGTCAATAGCCAGGAAAGGTTGGGGTAACCAGAGTCCCCCAATAGCCATACACGGTGCCTCTGGAGTTGACCCATCATATCAGGGATGCTGCTATTGCGCAGGATATAGGCGTCATGCACAGAGCCAGGGAACATAGCATTTACCTGCGAGATGTACTGGTCTGCCAACAGACCATCTGGACATTCATCGAATGAAAACTCTTCCTGTTCCTGTACACCTGTTCACTCCTGTGGGGGGGACCAGAGCTACATAGGTCCCATCAATGGCACCTATGACGTTCGGGATATGTCCAAGGGCATAGAAGTCACCTTTCACTGTAGGCAAATCCTCCACCCCATGAAAAATGATGTATCTCCTTACGTGTTTCAGCAGGGCAGCCAACACTCTGGACAACACATTTGAAAACATAGGCTGGGACATCCCTGATGCCATGGCCACTGTTGTCTGAAAAGACCCACTTGCAAGGAAATGGAGCACTGACAGCACCTGCACGTCAGGGGGGATTCCAGTCGGATGGCGGATTGGTGACATCAGGTCTGGCTCCAACTGGGTACATAGTTCCTGGATTGTGGCACGTTCAAACCTGTAGGTGACGATTATATGTCTCTCTTCCATTGTCAACAGGTCCACCAGCGGTCAGTACACCAGAGGATTCCGCCATCTTCTCACATGTCCCAGCTGACGGTGCCTATGAAGGACAACAACGAAGAACCAGTCATTAGTCCTCCAGGTATGTACCCACAGTCACACACAAGACTACACCACTCACAAAAGACTTCCTGTATGTGTGTTGAGTGTAGGCCTAGCTACGTGTGATGCAGAAGTAAATGGAGCCATGTGGGCCCCTGAAATGGCGGCTGCCTGACCTCTAAACTGGGACAATGGGATTGTGGGGTAACAGCGCTGGCGTCACACACCGTTGCAGTAGGCAGTCGTAGACCGCGGCGCAATGCTTCATTGGTTAACATAGGACCCTATGGGTCCCAGGAGCCAATGAACAGGTGCGCTGGCGGTGATGATGCGCACCGCCGCGAACGTCACCGCCGCGGACGTCACCGCCATTTTCTATCTGTTCAGTCACTAGATACCTGACCTTCTACAGGAGAGGACCTACACTGCTAGTGTTGCTGTGACCTCGTTCTGGAAGCGACGATGGCTGCTGCGTCTGGGGAAAGGGCCCCTGCCTTCACTGCACAGGAGTTGGAGAAACTTGTGGATGGGGTCCTCCCCCACTACATGCTACTCTGCGGTCCTCCAGACCAACAGGTTAGTACACAGGGAGCACATTGTATGGGCTAGGCCTGGGTGGACAGGGCTGGGGGAAGAGGGAAGGGGGCAGAGTTCATACTACAGTAAAGAATGGGAATCAATTGGCCACATGGTCAGAGTAGGGAGGTGGCCACTCACATTGATGGTGCAGTTGGTAATGACTGTTCCTCTTCCCTTGTGCATGTCATGTAGGTGAGCGCCCACCAGAAGAGGGACATTTGGCGTGCCATCGCCAAGGAGGTCCGGACCCTGGGGGCCCACCAGAGACGGGGCACCCACTGCCAGAAGAGATGGGAGGACATTTGCCGCTGCAGCAAGAAGACGGCAGAGGCTCAGCTGGGGATGGCCTCTCAACGTGGGATGGGTGCCCGTCGCACCATGACCCCCCTGATGTTCTGGATCCTGGCGGTGGCCTACCTGGAGTTGGATGGGCACTTGAGGACATCACAGCAGACACAAGGGGGTGAGTACAACCTCATTCTGCGGACTTTGCTTGCAGTGGAGGTGTCTGGGTGGGGGAGGTGGGCTGTGGTTGTCCCTAGGCCAGGGCGAATTCGGTAGGCAAGGCCCCTCCTTAATGTAGGCCATGTGCACTCTACCCCACCTCAGAAGAGTGCCAAGTTGAGGTATAGTTGCCCCTGTGGCATCCATGTGCGCAGATGTCCACCATTGCCATGTAGGCCATATCCCAGAAATTGCATGTGCAGAGGCCAGGAGAACGGCGTAATGCATGGGGCTGCTGCGTCTGTCTTGTCCGCCAACGGTAGCGGTATGCCATGCACTAAAACTCTCTTACTTCTGTCTCCCCCCCTTTTTCTGGTCTCCCTGTCCTTTTGTACATCAGCATCATCAGGCGGAGGTACAGTGGCACCGGAGCACGAGGGGGCTGCATCCCACATGGCCATGGAGGGCCACACCACGGACTCTGAATGCACCAGTGGGACGGAGGGCGAGGGGAGCTTCACGTCGGCCACCGGATAAGGAACCAGCGACACGGACTCGTCCGACGATGGGAGCTCCCTTGTGGTGCCGGCACCATCTGTGCCCCCCACTTCTACAGGTACAGCCGCCACCTCCCCTACCAGCGCCGCCCTCCCAGCAGCCCCTCAGCGTTCGTCCCGTGCCCGCTCACCCAGGAGGGTGGGCATCACCTTCGCCCCAGGCACCTCAGGCCCTGCCCCAGTCACCCCTGCTGCCCTCAGTGAGGAGGCCATTGACCTCCTCAGGTCACTCACTGTTGGGCAGTCTACCAGTGTGAATGCCATCCAGGGTGTAGAACGAGAGTTGCAACACGGTAATGCATTCCTGGAGGGCATTCATTCTGGTCAGGCTGTCCTTCACGAACCCTGCAATCTCTGGCCTCAGCACTGATGGCAGCCATTGTCCCTGTGTCTAGCCTCCCCCCTCCAAATACCTCCACCCAGACCCAATCCCCTGTACCCCAGCCCATCCCAAGCACACCTACAGACCCGCATGCACACAAGTCAACACACACAAGTAGCTCAAGCAAACATAGGTACCACACACACCACAGGCACTCACACAACATCACACACATACGGATACAGCAACATCCACTGTCTCCACTGTGTCCACCTCCTCCTCTTCTCCCTCCTCCCTCCCAGTCTCGTCTACACACACACCTGCATGCACCACATCTACAGGCACTAGGACTCGTACCAGGACACCCAGCACCACAAGCCGCTCACCTGCACTCACCACCTCCACTGCCATTTACACGTCCCCAGTGTCCTCTCCCAGTGTGTCTGTGACGACCCCTCCCAAAGTACCCAAACGCCGGCAATCACTCCATCCACCTCACGACAGCCTCCAGTACCTTCACCTGCACCCAAAACAGCTAAAGTGACACCTCCTACAACCACCTCCTCTTCCTCCACTCCCAGACCCCCTCCAGCTACCCATCCCAGTGTCCGTCAGAAACTGTCCCTCTGTCAAATTGACCTTTTTGCCCCCACCCCCCCTCCAATTCATCAGTCCCGTCGTAGCACCTCAGCCAAAAAGCCTCCAGTACCAGTGGTGCGTGTTCCAGGTTTTTGGAGTGCACCGTCCACCAGGGCAGGCAGTAGGACCCGGAGCCAAGGCACTGGCAGCCCACCCCCTGTAAATGCTCCAAAATTGGAGAGTGGACGACGGGACCGTGTCAAGACTCCTGGTGGGACAACAAGTGAAATGGGATCGAAGGCGAGTGGTGAGTCTGCTGTAACTCCCAAAAAGATGGGGAAGGTCCAGAGGAAGTATGCCCAGCCTGTTGTGAGTGTCACGGCGGAGAAGTGCGCCATCATTTCCGGCGGTCCAGACACAACCGCCAGCGCCGCCGTCACTGGTCCAGAGACCACCGCCAGAGTCACAACCCAGGAGGGCACAAGTATCGTCACTGGTCCAGAGACCACCGCCAGAGTCACAGCCCAGGAGGGCACAAGTATCGTCACTGGTCCAGAGACCACAGCCAGAGTCACAGGCCAGGAGGGCCCAAGTATTGTCACTGTTCCAAAGACCACCGCCAGAGTCACAGCCCAGGAGGGCACAAGTATCGTCACTGGTCCAGAGACCACCGCCAGAGTCACAGCCCAGGAGGGCACAAGTATCGTCACTGGTCCAGAGACCACCGCCAGAGTCACAGCCCAGGAGGGGACAGGATACCACAGCCCCGTTAGCCAATGATGGAACGTCATGCCACACACCAATGTCCAATGTGTAGATCGTTATGCCACACACCAATGTCCAGTGTGTAGATCGTCATGCCACACACCAATGCCCAGTGTGTAGATCGTCATGCCACACACCAATGTCAGTATCAGGACCGCCATGGCAAAACACAGCTGAACTGTCATGAACCTCAATGGCAAAGCACCGCTGAACAGGGCAAAGACCGCCATGTGAAAGCACCGCTGAACTGTCATGAACCTCAATGGCAAAGCACCGCTGAACAGGGCAAAGACCGCCATGGTGAAGACCGCTGAACAGGGCAAAGAACGCCATGTGAAAGCACCACTGAACTGTCATGAACCTCAATGGCAAAGCACCGCTGAACAGGGCAAAGACCGCCATGGTGAAGACCGCTGAACAGGGCAAAGAACGCCATGTGAAAGCACCGCTGTACTGTCATGAACCTCAATGGCAAAGCACCACTGCACAGGGCAAAGACCGCCATGGTGAAGATCGCTGAACAGGCAAAGAACGCCATGTCAATCCACCGCGGAACAGGGCATGGACTGTGTAGGAATGAATGGACCGCCACATCAGGCATCCTTATCCCATGTGCAGCTCGGACAGTGACAGGACAGGAACTTTCACAGTGAGACGCATCCAGTCTGGGCATCAGTCGCCCTCCAGAACAAGTGGAGATCTGCATCTACTTTAGAGACTGTGGCTTTGCACTCCCCAGGATGGCACAGTGGGCAAGCCACCCACTGTAGAGACTTGAGAGACTGTGGCTTTGCACTCCCCAGGATGGCACAGTGGGCAAGCCACCCACTGTAGAGACTTGAGAGACTGTGGCTTTGCACTCCCCAGGATGGTACAGTGGGCAAGCCACCCACTGTAGAGACTTGAGAGATTGTGGCTTTGCACTCCCCAGGATGGTACAGTGGGCAACCCACCCACTGTAGAGACTTGAGAGACTGTGGCTTTGCACTCCCCAGGATACATCAATGGGCATGGAGCCCCGTCGTGGATCTGGCTTCGCATTCATGTGGCTGAGGTGCCCCACCTTCCCTTCCCCCTGAGGTGGCTGTTTTATTTCTATCTGATGCCCCAGCAGTGTTCTCTCCGATTTTGTTCAAGTATCTATTGTGAGCCTCGCCCATGCATTTTTGGACTGTTGGTGCACGGACATTGTTGTGTACATATCTGCACTACTTCTCGTCTTGTATATAATTATGACAGATTTTCAAATATATATCTGTATATTTTGTATGACATGTATATTGGCACATTACATTGTTTGACCGATTTTCGCTTTGTGTATTCATTCTTCCGGGGGGATTGTGGGTTGTTCTTGCGATTTTTGTGAATGCATTGGTGTGTATGTTGTAATATGCGAGGGTGGGGGTGTTTGGTCGGTGTCCCCCTAACTTTTGCCTCCCCCCTTCCCTGTGTCGTAGGTGCAGTACTCACCGGTATCTTCTGCGCCTACTTCGTTGTTGGTCGTAAAGGAGCAGAAAGACAAGGGCAGGTAGTATTTGGAGTTCGGGGTCCATGGAGTCATCGTTCCTCGTGGGATATGTTCAGGTGAGCGTTTTCCCATAGCAAAAGCTGTTTCCGCCGTGTTTTTATCCACGTTGAATCCGCCCCGGAAAAGGTGGCGGATTGGTGCCTTGTAATAGTGTGGGCGGTACATTGTCTCCCGCCTGTCTGTTGGCGGTGACCGCCGAGCTGCTTGTCTGTACCGCCGTGGCGGTCGGTGTGTTAAAGTGGCTGTCTTTGTTGGCGGTTTCCGCCAGGGTCATGATTCCCTTTTTTTGTCCGTCGGCCTGTTTGCGGTATTACCGCACCTTTTACACCGCCCGCCAGGGTCGTAATGACCCCCTTTGTGTCCATGGGAAACGGCTATGCAGATCAAGTCGCAAGATTTTGCGCATTGAACTGTATATCGTTCAAGGAGCAATGGGAATTGTTACCACAAACTGAAAATGACACATGTTTAAACTTAGCATTACGGGTAGTTGACACATTAGACGAACTAAAAACATTACAAAGCCATGCAAGCAAGGAAGAAAAACGCTCTTGGCAAAGAATGCAATGTGTACAGAGAGCTGATGATTTATGGGTTTCAGAGGAAGGGAAATTAGTCTTGCCAAACAGTCTTCTGTCACAATTTGCCAGGCTCTGTCATGCGCAGGCTCACCTGGGAAGAGATGCCATGATCAGGTCATTTAAAATTGATTGGTTTAACCCAAAATTCAGACATGCCGCAGAAATTACCTGCCACAGGTGCATCATTTGTCAACAGATGAATGCCGGAAAAGGAACCGTGGTAACTTTGAGCCACATTGGGAGAGCTGGAGGTCCGTTCAGCAAAATGCAAATGGACTTCAGTTAAAAATGCCTGTTTGTGGAGGACTGAAGTACGTGTTGGTGATTGTGTGTGTTTTCAGTCACTGGATTGAGGCATATCCCACATGTAGAAATGACAGCTTTACAGTCGCAAAACTACTACTTAGGGAACTGATACCAAGATTCTGGTTTCTGGTTTCTATAGAGTCGGATAGGGGTAGACACTTCGACAATGAGGTGATTAAACTCCTGTGTGCCGCACTTAACATTGAACAAAACGCCCGAAGCATCAGGACTAGTAGAGCAAATGAACGGTACTTTGAAATCGAGAATGGCAAAAATGTGCGCAGCAACTAACATGAAGTGGCCAGAGGCCTTGCCTCTAGTGCTGATGTCAATGAGAAACACCCAAGGCAAGAAAACGGGACTGTCCCCCCATGAAATCCCCATGGGCAGAGCTATGAGATTACCAGCAGTACCTGCAAATGCACTAGTGAATATTACAGATGATATGGTGTTGGATTACTGCAAAGGTTTGGCTGATGTGATTCGCTCTTTCTCTCACCAGGTGGAAGCAAACACGTTGCCACCGATCGGCGATCCAGGCCACTCTCTACAAGCCGGTGACTGGGTGGTTGTCAAGAAGCACGTGAGAAAATCGTGTCTAGAACCACTTTTGGAAAGGGCCATATCAAGTAATATTGATGACTACTACTGCTGTAAAATGTGCCGGGGTTCCCAACTGGATACATGCCAGTCATACAAAAAGAGTAATGTGTCCTGTTGAAGAGGAACTTGAAGTTTACGGCACAACAACTTTAGAAAGAGAAGTCTCAGGGCCAGAGAACAGTCAAGAAGAAACTGAGACTACCGGAGAGCCCACTGAGAACAGCCTTGTCCCTCAAACAGTCAATGAGTTCAAGAGAGGTGACAGAGTGCCTATCTCAGTAGAGGCGGCAGGAGAACTAGGTCAAGGAGAGGTTCTCCCAGAAGTAGACGGATACGGGTTAGAGCTCGAACCCAGCACAGAACCAGAAGAAGAAGAAGAAGGAGAAATTGTAGAGAGGAATCAGAACGAATCAGAGTCTCCTGAACCAGCTGCAGGTCCATCAAGAGAAAACACCATATCACAAGAGGAGGGTGCTGTCCAGCGTCCTGAAGGAACACATCAAGAAAAGACACATATAGGCGACAATTGGCCAGATAAGCCACTCTTCAAGATAAGAGAAGTATCAAATGACACAATAATAGAAGAGAACGATACTACTCGAGTGGATGATCTGAGTGAAGGAGAACAACAGGGTGAACGAAGGTTAAAAAGAAAAAGAATCGCAAACAGAAGATATACAGGTCCTGAATGGGCGTATGCTACAACTTCTGAATGGCAACAAGAATTCCTAGCATTTTTGCTTTGATCGAGAAGTACCAGGCCAATACTACGGTACCTGAACGAATCTGGGAAAAGCTTGGTTAAATTCTGGAGAAAAATAAATTTAGAAACTGAAAAGAGACATTATAAACTACTGGAAGTGACACGAAAAACTGGATTGACTTTAACCTGATTACGACAAGCTGCTAACCTGATATGACAAAAGAGGTCCTGGAGTGAGTGAAGACGCTGTGATATACGCAGAAGAAAAAAAAAAAAAGAAGAGAAAGAGAAAGAGAGTTTTTATCATCAGGTTGATTGTTGATCTGCTATTCTGATTCTATACAAACATGGCTTACAATAGAAATAGTAGCAAGGGAAGTAAGGTGTGTGATTGGTTAGGTCTTATAATAGGTGTTGTGTGTGCAGTGATAATTGTGGGAGTGATTGTGGGAATACCATGGATAGAGAAATAAACTATTAACGCTACTTCAAAACCTGAAACTACCACACTAACACCATGGGAGAGATTTGAGCAAGATGCAAGACACATGCATAAGGGAACTAATGCAAAAGGGGAACTTTCTACTAATGTCTTCTATCGCTTACTAAATGAGTATGTGGAAACTATGGATGCAAAAGATTGTTATGTATGTACTAAAATTCCTTCGTCTGTGCAGGAGGGAGTTACATATCACAGCCTCCCTCTTACTTATGGAATTAGTTGCAGCTTGCTACTAACAAGATTCTATAATCAAGAGCATGTGCAATTTTTGTATTCAAATTTGGATGTTGTGTTTTCCTTTGTGCCTGTGATTGAATTTCTAAATAAATTAGCTAAAGAACATGATATAAAAATAGTTAGAGGATTCTTTGAGCCAACGCTTACATTTGGAACTGTTTATGCACACCGCAATAATTTGACTTGCTTACTGTCACCTGTAGAGAAAAGCTTTTTAGATCACACAGATGATAGATGCAAAGCATTGAAAGAAAGATTAGAAAAAGGATTAGAGAACCGTACATACGCAAATGATTATGCTTATACTGCAATCAAGACACAAGGCAAACTAGCTATAGATGCATTACATGTAGGTAGACTTTGTATATATAGGCCAAAATCTGAGCAGGACAATTTGTTTGTAGGAACAAGTGAGTGCAGGCATGTGTTTTTGTTTCAGAGTAAATGGACCTTTATGCTGAATGGACAAGATCCAGCGATCCCTGGGATCTATTACATCTGTGGGCTAAATGCTTATTACCGTCTCCCTAAGGGATGGTATGGGACATGTTATTTGGAGATAGTATTCCCAAAGATTTACTAAATTGATGACTTAAAACAAATACCTAAGACGTCTGAATTACAACATCCCAGACAAAAACGAGAATCAGTGGCGGCTGTCATTGGTGATATATTTGAAGCAATAATCCCATTGGTAGGGGTTATCTTGAATTCTATGAAAATTCAAAAGTTGTCTACTATAGTGGATAACATGTTGCCAAATTTTACAGGGGCTATACTCCTGATGGATACTGAACTTGCTGCAGAAAGAGCTATGACTCTTCAAAATCGGCTTGCTTTAGACATTATTTTTGCTAAGAGTGCAGGAGTCTGCAAGATGCTCAATGAGCGTCATTGTTGTTCATTCATTCCAGATAACAGTAAAAAGATTAGAAGTATGCTTACTAACCTGACAAGAGATAGTACAGATTTGAAGGATTTGAAAGAACTTGCCATTTGGGAGAAATTTGGAAAGGGAATTGTCCGAGTTGGGAGCTGGTTTACCAACATTTGGAATGGGTTACTTGCTTACTTGCAAAAATTTTGATGGGTTTATTAATTGTTCTGGTTTGTCTATTAGGATTATGGGGGGCATGCAAAATTAATTACAAAATAAAGATACATTGGACTAAAAGAGCCAGGAGAAAGAAAGAAAGTGAAAGAGAGAAAATGTTCAATGAAATATGGGAAAGCTCACATAAAGGGCAAGATGTTGAAATGCGCATTATGCACAAGGTGAAACATTTAAAATGGAAGGTCAAAGGGAAAGGTTTGTGTGATGACGAGCGTCATCAGAGGAGGGACTGAGAGAGCGTAGTTTAAACAATACATATATTAAAGTGAAATGCTTAACAATGCTGCACATGGAAAACGACAATAATTAGTTATTTGCTTAACGTGCATTTGAATTATGACTATGATAGGCTTAACTAATGATAATAATGAGTAAAGTTGTTTGTGATATGATTAATCAAGCTCATATTAGTATTTACGATATTGCATTGAAAAATCTGATAGGCCTTAAGTTAGCGTGAGTTGAAGATTTAGCCGTATGACTCTCATATTAAAGCATATTTTCTGTTTTTCCAGTGTCCTGACTCCCAAAGGGCCATGACCCAGCATTTGTTCCTTTCTTCGTTTCATGTAACAATAATGGTTTTCTTCTCATCTGCATATTAGCTGTTTTTGCAATGGACTTTATACAGTTTGCAACAAAAGTAGAAGTATTCAAGGACATTTGACCATGGAAAAGAGAACTTTTGACCTGAGAAACGTGCCAAGGCGATGACACCCTCCGGATGTGCCACCTCCGAAGACGTCAATTATGAAGACCAATCAAAGTGTTATAAATTATTGTGGGGTGACAATTTGGATTACCTGATGTATAATTTGATAGGTTGAAGATAGTGGAGTATAGCAAATATCCAATAGAATTTTGGGGGAAGGTATTGCGAAAAAGGAATAAAAACTCATGACACCGAAGGGTCGTTAGAATTAGGTAGGGAATGATATTGATTGCATCTAGAAACTCTGTTTGGTGATTTGAGACTTAAACAAACATCCTCATCCATAGACTGCCCCTTTACACTTTTTCTCCTTATGAGGGAAGTGTTTCCTGTCCCTTTAGACGAAGTAGATTGACGGCGATCTAACTGATGTCCTGAAGTCGAAGACTGATCCTGTATGCTGACTTATTCCGAGGAGGGTAATTATGACAATGCTATTGTAATTTGTCTGTTTGCTTTTCCTTTCTAGGTACCAACTGCTGTATTTTTTAATAGAGACCTTAGTTAGATGTTTTCTAAATTTGTGTTCAAAATTATTTTTGCATGAAGTCCAACATGCTGACGCTAATTAGTGGTTAGGCTAGGCGTTCACCTTAACTGACATGAAAGACGTGACTGACATTGTGCTATGCTGAACTGAGACGTATATGATATTCTATGTACTTTGATCTATGTTTATCTTATGTTGGTGCTCTTATGTTTGTGATCTTTGCATTATCGAAGTCTTATCACAGCTCCCATATCGTGACTATGCTCTTTTGCTTCTTGGTTTTGAGATTGACACTTCTACTATTAGATTGTAATCAATAGGGAATGAAATTCACAAAATTCTAATAAAGTGTGGTTTTTCATGACTGAAAGGTCATGGTTGCTCCGACAGTTTGATCAATGTCTCTATCCAAAGTAAAGTGTATTGTGGTGATAAATATTGGTGATGTCATTGATATATTACTCGACATATTGATCAGTTATCTCGTTCTGCGGTGTCTCACCACTGGGTCAAAAGATTCATCGCCCTAAAACGAGTCCTAATGTGTATAAAATTGACATAAAGGGACACGTTACCAACTGTTTAGAGGCAAAAAATTGCCTCTAAGCAGTGTAGTGATATTTTCTGGTGCACAAGCCCCATGGACATGGCTCCTGTCTTAGTAAAGACAGGAGCCATGCCCACCACCACATTGGGGCCAGCACTGTGCAGGGGGTCCCAAGTCAGGGCTCCTGAGCGGCATTGGACGGAAAAAAATATATACTCACCCGGACTTACCTTGGATGGGTCCCACTTCTGTAGGTGACCTTCTGGTGTGGTTACAGGTGGGTCTGGGCATCCCTGGGGACAGGGAAGGGCACCTGTGGGTAATTTCCATGGACTTTGACCATGGAAATCTGCCAACAGGTCCCAGAACGCCTGCCCATAACCAGGCGTTAAATAATGGAGCTAAGCAAGTTTAGTGCCATTATTTAAGGCCCCCCATCCCCTGTGCTGGATTTTAGCACGGGATAAATATAGCGCAAATACCATATTGTCCTTTTGTAGATGGTAATGCCTATCTTGCATCTCATTGACGCAAGGTAGGTTTTCCCCTCTAGAAAACAAAGTAAACTCATAACTGTGTCTAGCACCAAAGTATAAATACGCAACCAACCCGAGTATAAATATGCCCCTTAGTGTGTTTAAAATGTGCTCTGTCCTCACCTTCATCTGTTAAAAAATCACATACTTGGTTGTCTTCTATAGGACACAGAGATATATTGAAATCCCCCAGGCATATTAGAATTATACTTTTTAACAGTTGGGCAAAAAAACCATCTAAAAATGTATCCAAATCACTCAATCCCTTATCGGATTCATGATTAAGAAAATTATTACAAACATTTATCAACAGAATAAATATTTCAGCTATGTTCTTCTATCAGTGAAATCAGTGTTACCAAGAACTGTGGAGAAGACCATTTGAGAACAATATGTACATTAGGGATTTTAACAGAGACGAAAGTGGCAAGGCCCCCACATGCCCTTCCTGTGGGGAAGTGAGTGCTGGTTGAAATAAGGAGGTAAAACCATCCATATAAAAAGGGTCTAACATCCATGTTTCTTGAGCACATACAATATTTAAAGACACAATCAGTTTTTGCCAGTCTGGATTCATTAGCTTATGGCGGGCACCTGCAATATAAGTGGCCACTGTCACCCACATCAGCCAGGTTTTAAAGTGTATTGTTGCCACAGCTCCACATCTGCGCCTCCCCTTCTATGAGCATATGAAGCTTTGCCCTTCTTGCCCTGTGAGTCGGACATTTGTGTAGAGGCATGTTGACACAAATCCGGGAGGGTAAACTTTTTTCAAATTGCGTGATACCCCATGGAATAGTGAGTTTGAGAGGTAGAGAGTATTCGTGCCAGGGCCAGGATTATTACAGACCTCCAAGGTGGCCCTGCTATCCACAGCACCTGAAGTCTATTATTTTCTGTCAACTTAGCTTACTGGAAAATTAACCTAATGTTAATATTTCCAGAACTCCCTAATGACGTTTTAGTTTCGTCATGAACACATTTTTTAAAAACGATTTGACCTTTGACAGGAGTCAGCTGTAGGTCACCAAAAAATATGATGTGTTTGTCACCAAAAAAAACATTGTAGTCAGATATAAGGCCTTCTTGCATCCTCAGACTGGTGAAAGCTAGAACAAGATTTGATGTCATGCTGATCTCTTCAATAGTGATAACTTTCAATTACATCAGAACTTTGGAATTTTCAAGATGAGCAATACCAGACAACTTTAGGTACTCTAGTTTGTTATCATGTTTCACAGGCAACATAAGTAGTTGTGTAACATGATTCCTTTAATAATGTGAGCAGCTATCCAGTAGGAACAGTCACAATACATGATAGGTCAAAGCTAGTTTTTTCTGTGGACAAATATGGTCAGTACTTTCATCAGAAGATTTTTCCTGGTACGTGTGTGGCCACTAACATAGAGAAGTGTCAGCTTGGATGTTTTACAAGTACATTCAGACTTATCATGTAACAGTCCATGCTTTACAAATGTTGTTATTTGGGTGAACATCTTTAGCTTTTCTTCACTAAGTTGTGAGATCAAACTTCCTAAACCAATTCTCTTACTCTTCATTTGACCCATAGCATTTCCTACTTCATTCATAGCTATGGATGCCTCATTTGCAATGATAGGCTGCCACAGGGATATTAACTATTAAGCCCCAAGCTCTGACTATCTTGTGAACTGTCCTTTGCAACATCTGTTGCAACTGTTGTTGGTTTTCATCATTTAACATTTTCTGACATGAGTGAAACAATTCACATTGAATTCTATCACTGACTGCATTGAAAACATCTTAGTAGCAGTCATATTCACCTAGAAGTTCAGTTTATGAATGCTAAAGTTTTAAAAAGTTGCATGAGGGCAAAGTAAAATAATTGTTTTTTGCCACCTGTTTGACAGCTCAATTTATAATGATTAACGGGACTTGATTTTGCATGGCTCACTGAACATCCGATACTGCTAGTAAACCCAAACTTTCCTTGCTCAATGTTCTCATCTATGTTATTTCTATATGTATAGTACCGCCTTAGTTCAAACAAACACGTTTTCTAGATGGACCCTTCAATTAGGGAAATAAGTGTCCATCATATTTGTTTTAATAACTCAGTGCTTTTTGGTTCAAACTCAGCAAGATACTTAGGGGCATATTTGAAAGCCCCTGGTGCCTCCTTGTACCACATTAACACAATTTGTTTCTGCTAATTTTGCCAAATTTGAAAAGTGGTGCAATGTATGCATTACACCACTTTGTAGTCCCTTGTGCCACATTATGCCTGCACCAGGCATGATGTATGCAAGGGAGGGGTGTTCCAATGTTAGAGGGGCTGTACAAATGGTACAAAGGAATCTAAAATATTTATTTGCGTCATTTTTTGCAGCATTTTTAACGCCGACTTAGAGCAGATGTTAAGAGGGGCATGTCATTGTTTTCAATGGACCCCCTTGTACTCTTCAGGGTTACACCATAATTTTGGAGCTAACCCTGAACAGTACATCAATAGAGTCAGAAATTCTGACGTTATTGCCCCCTACCCAGTGACAAGGTGAGCAGTATTTTAAATATGGCGAACATATGCTGGCAGCTGGGGGCACAAGTGGCCGCAAGAAAAGTGGCACTACATGTCAACAATTTCAACACACATTTTGCTGTTAAAGCTAGCCCTAACCCATATTTTCCTGTTGATGCTAGCCCTAAACTAGCCCAAATATTTGATTAGGACATCCCGTATTAGCTTGAAGATTTGATTTTGTCACAAGCTTCATAAGTTAATATTTTTCTCTGTGAGAGCATTTTTAAACTAAAACTCTAAAGTTTTTTTACTTAAAGATGTATCTGCGGCTTTCTCCTCCGCTACATCCTTCATTTGTGACTTTTCTGACTTTGCTACATATTAAGTAACATATTGAGCTATAGCAATAGAATTGTGTGCTATAAATTGAATATCCATGTTGCACTCCACATGGGCATTATTACTGGATTGTAATCATTGATAAATTTGGAAGCCTCAATTCTTTTCAAGTTATATGAATTTTAGGTGATTTTACAGTAACAGTGTGTCTGATTGCAGACATAAAACTGGCCACTCTTCATCTGAAGATTACAGGCCTGGGAATTCCATTTCCTCTATATCTCTGTAGACAATATTTGTCACATTTATAGAACTAGGGTCACAAGACTTCTTGCCCAAGACTTCTGTTCTGAGGCTCTTCTGGAATGTCATTAGTTACATATTGCTCAATGAATGAGAAAATTGAGTCATCTGTATCTTGGCCAAACTTTGGTTTATCTTTTAACTACTATGATATATGTATAGGTGGTGCTCCTCTAGCTTGATATTCCTTTCACTAGAATAAGTTATGCCTGGAATGTTTGTATAAGCTTCTCTGAGAAAATCATGAAGATCATCCCAAGCATATTCCACACAGCTCAAAAAAACAAACCAGATAGGTGCACCTAGATTATGTTACACACACTTTAGCTCACCCTAGCAACAAAACCAATATTAATTGGTACCATGTTGACATGCCATGATATTTATCAAATTACTTTCTAGCACCTCATATTTACCATATATTTTTTCCATGAAATTTCTTGCAGTGATGTCTTCAAATTGTGTTCCTGTTCTCATAACATGGCCCACAGCATAGGATAGCACTGAGACATTACTTTACAACCAAAAGGTAGAACATGTATGGTATGTTTTTCCTAAAGCAGGGATCTTCAGAATACAATCTAGTCAATCTGTATTCTGAATCTGTAGTAGACATCCACCATACCGAGCACCTACTTCTATAAGAAATGACATAGGAAAACACTGTGCTTCCAAGTTCTTTTCCCACACACTTACTGGTTCTCCTTTTACTTGCCTTATTTGTTAAAATTCTAAAGCATCACTCACCTTATCTCTGGAATGTAGAGGGTAAATGCTGCAATGTTCATATATTTCTTTTGCTTTGCTTAGGTCAACTTTTTTAACTGAACAGAAGCAGCTGGTGTTGAACTTTTTGTTCTAAGATAGGTAACATTTTCCTCCACATCAATATCATTGTAAAACACATTTTCTAATTTAAGGTATTGCGGGCTTTCTTACTTCTATTAATACTGACAAGTTCCTGCCAATTGTATTTCTCTTTGGTAGGTACTCCATTTACTAGAACCACTAGAGAAAGGCTAAGCCTTATCCTACCAGATTTAAACAGGGTACAGTTTGATTGTGGTACTGTTTCATGAAACAGTAATGTCATGTTACACAAGCCCATACAAAGTGAATGGTTCACATTTATAACAGCACACCATCTCTTCTGACAGCCCTGTACAAGTTAAGCAGTGGGTGTGAAGGGCTTTATTAATTGAGGCATGTATCTCAACAGTTGTGATCTAATAGTGATGAAGGTGTTTGCTTCAGTTCACAAAAAGCCATCTGTTTACTGATACTTCTGAAGAGGATGAAGGATGTATGTAGAAAGATCAATGCAAACACTAGGAGTTGGGCATGCCCCTCTTAAGGGATTTCCCTGACATTATCTGTTTTATGCAGAGTCTCTTTGTGTACCCTTAGGAGAAAAAGTGTGCACACCCTTCCTACAAATGCTAGGAAAGGGCGTTTACATGATTGGTTCAGGTGCTGTACTCAAGAGTGCCTTGTAAAAAGGTACACCACATACCCTGGGTGGGTATGGCCCTGGCTACTAGTGGGATGTTCCACTGAGCTTGCCGTCCACCAGAGTACCCTATAGAGCATTTATCGGCCCTGAAAATGCAGGCCAGTAAAGGTGCAGCGATGCTTATGCTCAGGTTGGCACTTCTAACTCCATAGCCAATCCTGAGTAGGCCCTTCACTACCCCTAGAGCACTCTGTGAAGGGTGGAGCAGGTGGTAGATTAAAAGGCTGGGCAGGTATACCTGGGTGTCCCATGCCCTGGTAGTGAAGGACCCCCACTTGGGTTTTCCCAACCTAGGGGATCAGCTCTTCCCATAGGCTTTTCTAATTCTCTATCCAGTGGCCTTTGGGCCCTGGGCACTTACCCACTGTAAGTATAGTGTGAAAGTGCATGCGCCTTTCCTACTTATGTTAGGAAGTATCACTGGCCAGTGTGTGCACACGTGCCCTCTTGTGGCTCACAAAAGTGCTGAGTGATCTCAACCATGAGTCCAGCCTGTCACAGCAGGATTGTGAGTATGCACTTGCATCTACAGTGTTCTTAAACATGAGTCCAGCCTGTTACAGCAGGCATGTGTGTGCGCACTTGCACCTAGGGTATTCTTAAACATGAATCCAACCTATCATATCAGGCCCATGTGTGCGCACTGGCACCAATGATGTTCTTAAACTTGTGTCCAGCCTACCAATGTGGGCTTGCATGTACGCAAGGGCACGTATGCCCAGGGAGTGAAGAATACCCATGTGTGTTTTCACTACCTATGAGAGCCGCTCTGTCCATAGGTGAACATAAGAGAAGTTTACAATTACTCATAGCTGCAATAGTGGACTGCAGTGGAGCTGCCCAAAAATGTTTACCATCATTAGATTAGTCATGATAAACCCCTTTCTGTGGTAATGGTGGTTTTGTCAATATTAACCCCGAAATGCCACTTCTAAAAAGTGGGCATTTCTATGCTCTAAAACAATTTTGTGTCGAACTCTAATTCACGCTGGAGGCTGGAGGAGTACATCTGTGTATTCCCCAGTGACAGCTGTAAACCTTGGGCACACTACTAGAATGACAGATCTCTGCCATGTGAGGGCCTGGCTCGATAGATGGAGAGAGGGATTTTGACACTTGGCCTCTCAGAGCCACATTATGGCCCCACTAAAGATTAAGATCTGTATTCCATGACTCTAGGGCAGACAGGACAGAAATTTAGGGGAGGCATCTGTGGTTCAAAGGGGAACTCTTTGAAATTCCCCAATCTTCAAAGGCACACTTCAGTATAACTACTGGTGTCACACTGTAGCAAACTAGAGACTACACTTGTAGGGACACAGGATCAGAGAGACTGGACTGCATGGTGCACACAGTCAGAGGAATCTGTTGTGCAGAAGGAGTAATTATTGCCCTTGGAAGGGACTGCACACCTTTCCTGAAGAGTGGCTGGCCTGGGGAAACTGCCTGATGCTGTGTGGCACCCCAATTGTGCTTTCCAACAGCTAGTTAGCTTGTCTCCTGTTCTCTGGTGGGGGTTTCAGGGGCATCATATACCTCCTGTGAGGGACCTAAACCTTCTACGTTGACATCTGGAGAGCAGTGCCCTCTTAAGTACCCACATTCTGCTAGCTTCTGCCTGGTAGCAGTGGTGTGAGCGTAGAA
This sequence comes from Pleurodeles waltl, assembly GCF_031143425.1. Classification (NCBI taxonomy): domain Eukaryota; kingdom Metazoa; phylum Chordata; class Amphibia; order Caudata; family Salamandridae; genus Pleurodeles; species Pleurodeles waltl. The sequence goes on along the minus strand of NC_090440.1, from coordinate 1,060,596,992 downwards.
CCAAGTATTGCCTGGAGGCCGGATTGCCTAGTCTGGAGCCCCTATGGAACTGCACTCATTCCAGGTGTGTGGCCCTGCATCGTGGAGCCTCAACACATCTAAGCGTCTTATTGGTGGTGAGCTGATTCACCAGTTGTGGGACCCCACGTGGCCCACTTTGACGATGGTGCCGCATTTCTCTCATGCGACTCGCCAACTACATGCTCATTATTTGTGGTATCCGATTCACAGGTTGCAGCCCTCGGAGGTAGGGGCATACTCATAGAAGTGCTGCATCCTACCTTGTGTGGCACAACTGAACTTGCACTTGTGTGTGGCTCAAGTCATCACGCATCAGACGCTATGCCTCATTTCCATGGAGGTACAGAATCGGTAACTCTTCATTTGTGTGACCGGAGTTGTCTGGTTAGACTTAATCCTATGTGCACCAGACTTGTGCCTCATTTCCAGGGAGGTACAGAATTGGTAGCTCTTCATTTGTATGACTGGTGCCAATCAAGGCATTGTGACCCAGATGTTGAGCTTCATTTGCAAGGAGGTGCTGCATGTGTTGCTCTGCACTGGGTGTGATCGGAATTGTCTGGTGCAATGCTAGTCAACATTTCCAGGGAGGAGTACCGGAACAAATTTGTGTTCCGGAGTTCCCAGATTGACTGGGTATGACTTTGTTTAATGTGTGTCCTACGGGGAACGTCCTCCTTCCGAGAGACTCCGCTGCTTTATCTGTCACTCATTGATTGCTCCTTTTGCTTCCCACAGTTCGGTGGACCAACTACCATGTCTTTACCCGGCCCTGACAATTCCTTGTTATCAGGTTATATTGATGGACAGGCCTGGGTGGTGAGAGTAAATGAGTGAGCTACAGAACACTTCTGAGAGCAATCGGAAGCAGGTCTTAAGACATTGTGATCCCCCCCTCCCCTTTGGCCCTCTCAGAACTAGGCACATGCCTGTTGCCAAGATCGGGCAACCTTCAATTGAACTTCATGAGGGTTTGCCAAACCCCCATTTGTCGACCGCTTTCTTAAACCATTTGTTATCTATCCTCCCACTTGTTTCCCTGGGACCCGGAATAGTGTGACTCCAGCCGGGGTCAGCCTAGTGTCTGGGAAGGGGAAAGGTTTCCTTCAACTCCAGTCCAAGGGGTATGTGGTAGTCGAGGTTGGCTGCGGGGGGATGGGTGTTTGGGCCATGGGGTCTGCGAATACAATATCAAGTGACTTGCAGGATATCAGTGCACCACATTAGTGTGCTGTGTGTGCGTGTGGGAGTGCCTACCATACAAACCTGCCTGATAGCCATAGCACCAGGTATAAGTGTTAAGTGAGTGCGTGGGAGTGACTGCCTGTGATTAACAACACTGCACAAAGGTATTGTCTGACACATTGATTCTTGTCAAAAGTGTATAATGTTTGACATTGTTTTTACCCAGGTGGTCTCCGGGGCTATTTAAAAGTGTCATAATTACCTATTTGTACACATTAGCGATGTTGTGAACCAGGGTGCACCCTATAACTGTGTAGGATTGAATCAGAATAATTATTCGGGTGGATTTGGTGCTGACAACTTTTTCCACTGCATGGGGAACCCGGGGGTAAAGTAGGATCTCTCTCAAAATGTACATATTACTGATGTCAGTTTAACTTGGTTGGGCCTAGTAATGCTAGTGATGTTTCCAAATATGAGTTATGCCTAGAGATACATGATGTTCATGTTGTGTTAACTAAAGTGCATTGAATACAAATGTCATTTACATACACCCATGGAAAGTCTCTTTTGTGATGCTCAGGGCAACTCTTGTGTTAAAGTGCTCTGCTAATGCTTTACACATTGCCCTTGTGATTAGCCTGACTGTTCAGTACCAAGCTACTCAAGGGTGAGTGCAGGTTATACAGTGAGTGTAATCACCCACCCCTGATGGAAGTGATAGGTTCTTACTGGCTAAGGCCTTGCCGCAGCCAACCAGAGCATGCTGCCTCCAACGTTAGGCCTTTTATTATCACACCTGAACAAACCTTGGATGCTGCATGGTTCAGTTTCAAAAGAGAGGGGATTTTTTCTTGTAAGTGTACAAGGCTAAATGCTTTTTTTTGTATGACAATATGGTCTATCTGTTCAGAGATGTCTTCACTGTGAGGTCGAACATGATAGGCTTTACTGTCCAAGTCATCCCTCTCTACAGATATTTTGTCTGAGTGAATAGTGTGTTTAAATCAGTACAGTAACACCACCCTTTTTAATGACTCCTCTGAGCCGAATAGAAAGTCTCTGTAGAAGCATTAACCCCTTCTGTGCCCAGGACGTAATGGTTACGTCCTGAGGCACAGTGCTCGTGTGATCAGGACGTAACCATTACGTCCTGGGCACGGAGCCCAGAGGGAGCGCTAGCGCTCCCTCTGTGGGGTTCCCCCCCACCCCCTCAAGGCAGGGATGGAAGGGAAAGACCTTCCCCTTCCACCCCTGACCCCCCCCACCCCCGTGACATCAGCACGCAATCACGTGCTGATTGTCATAGTGCCTCCTCTTATTATTAGGCCGATCTACCCCCAGGGGGGCAGAAACCTCTAGGCACCAGGGATCTTTTCTTTCTTGTTTGTTTTTGTTTTTGATTTTAGAGGGGGGAGCGACCCATCAGGCAAGGGTCGCTCCCCTAGGGGGCAAATTATATTTAGGCCATTTGGATTGGCCTATTTTTATGAGGCCAATCTGCCCCCAAGGGGGACAGAAACCACTAGACACCAGGGAGTTTTTATTTTTTTTGTGAATTTCACCCAAGGGGTCGTTCCACTGGAGGGAAATTGTATTTAAGCCATTTCTGCCTGCTTTGGGGGCAGATTGGCTGATTTTAGGTCAATCTGCCCCCAAGGGGGGCAGAAACCACTAGACACCAGTGATCTTTTTTTTTGCGCCGTCACGCAAGGGGAGCGATCCCATAGGCAAGGGTCGCTCCCTGGGGGGCGGGGGCAAATTTATTTTAGGCCATTTCTGCCCCCCCTGCGGCCGCCTGATCTAGAGGCCAAAATCCACAGGTAGGCACTTTGCAAAAAACCTCTCTGTTTTCTGTGAAAAAATGTGATGTGTCCACGTTGTGCTTTGGACCATTTCCTTTTGTGGGGACTAGGCCTACCCACACAAGTGAGGTACCATTTTTATCGGGAGACTTGGGGGAACGCTGGGTGGAAGGAAATATGTGGCTCCTCTCAGATTCCAGAACTTTCTATCACCAAAATGAGAGGCAAAAGTGGTTTTTTTGGTCACATTTTGATGTTTGCAAAGGATTCTAGGTAACATAACCTGGTCAGAGACTTGGGGGAACGCTGGGTGGATGGAAATTTGTGGCTCCTCTCAGATTACAGAACTCTCTGTCACCGAAATGAGAGGAAAAAGTGTTTTTTTGGTCAAATTTTGAGGTTTGCAAAGGATTCTGGGTAACAGAACCTGGTCAGAGCCCCACAAGTCACCCCATCTTGGAGTCCCCTAGGTGTCTAGTTTTAAAAAATGTGCTGGTTTGCTAGGTTTCCACAGGTGCCGGCTTAGCTAGAGGCCAAAATCCACAGGTAGGCACTTTGTAAAAACACCTCTGTTTTCCGTGAAAAAATGTGATGTCTCCACGTTGTGTTTTGGACCATTTCCTTTCGTGGGGACTAGGCCTACCCACACAAGTGAGGTACCATTTTTATCGGGAGACTTGGGGGAACGCTGGGTGGAAGGAAATTTGTGGCTCCTCTCAGATTCCAGAACTTTCTATCACCGAAATGAGAGGAAAAAGTGTTTTTTTTGGTCAAATTTTGATGTTTGCAAAGGATTCTAGGTAACATAACCTGGTCAGAGCCCCACAAGTAACCTCATCTTGGATTCCCCTAGGTGTCTAGTTTTCAAAAATGTGCTGGTTTGCTAGGTTTCCCCAGGTGTCGGCTGAGCTAGAGCCCAAAATCTACAGGTAGGCACTTTCCAAAAAACGCCTTTGTTTTCGGTCAAAAAATGGGATGTGTCCACGTTGTGTTTTGGGGCATTTCCT